>NC_047122.1:46250615-46589887 GCF_902500255.1 Thalassophryne amazonica
GAGTGAAGCCTCGGGACCCTAATGCTGCATTCACACCGCATCACCGGCAAGAGGTTGCCATGTAATCCCTATGGAAGGACACGTTGTGGAGCCACAGAAGTCCAAGCCACGCAATGTGATGCGATGGACACGAATAAAGCAATTTTGAGCGATTGGTGCGTTTGTGGCGCGATATCGCGTTACATCGCATTGTGTCGCCCTCCTCCCTCAAGTTGAAAAATCTGAACTTTTTCATCTTGTCGTGCCGCGATGTTCAATCAGGGACTGGATATGTAGTGACGTGGAGATGTCTGGAGTTTGTACTTGATGCGGACATGTCCTGTATCTGACAGCCAGCCTGTGAGCAGGACGTATGTCCTTTTAGTCCTTTAGTCCTTTATTTAACACAGTTATGCCAGAGTTTGAGGGGAGAGCGAAGAACTGCAGCAACAGCCAGTTTTTTTTCTTTGTTTACATATACGCGTGTGAACGAATCATCCGTGAAGATAATTTTATTAACTACACAGATGTATAATAAAACAAATGGTGACTGGTTTATAACACAGTTATGACAGAGTTGGAGGGGAGAGCGAGGAACTGCAGCAGCAGCCAGTTTTTTTTTTTGTTTTTTTTTTAATTGTTCACATGAGCACGCGCGAATGTGACAGGAGGTCCTGGGTCCTGGAGAGGCGGAAGTACCGCTGAAAGCGGCTGTCCTCCAGACGCAGCTCCTGCAGCAAATGATGAAACTCCCCGAATTGGGAACGTCTCATGAGGATGTTGTGAACCCAGGGACGGCGCCGCTGGTGACGTTTGTCAGCTTTCCACAGCAAACAGAGCACAGCAACTTGCTCCATGTCATCAAGGTCCGTCATGTTGACTTGACGGCGAGCGGAATGTAAGCTCCTCCTATTTGATGATGCATTGAGGTGAATTTTCGCAGCGAAAGTAGAGCGACACACCTGGGGATGGTGGCGCATCCATCACCAGGCAAGGGACCTGAATTTGTGGCATCGCATGACGTCCAGTGTGAACACGGCATAAGAGCTAGACAGGAGTTGCTGCGGTGTGTTTCTCGACCCAGCAGCACAGACAGACTTTATCAGTGCGCAAGGACGGCCACCTCAGGGAGGCACTAACAGCTGTGATTACCGCCAGTCTGACTGGAATGGTGTTTGTTTTATATATACAGCTCAAATGTTTACATATCGTCACAGAATTTTGAGTTTTTTAGCAATTTTTTTCAGAGAATATGAATGATAACAAAATAACTTTTTTCACTCATGATTAGTGGTTGGATGAAGCCATTTATTGTCAAACAACTGTTTCCTCTTTTTAAATTATAATGACAACATAACTACCCAAATGATCCTGATCAAAAGTTTACGTCCCCCTGTTCTTAATACCGCCATCTTGGAGTCTTTTGTGGTCGTTGTGGACGAGGCTCTCTGATGGTGAAGCTGCCACTGAATATGTCTTGAACTTTATTTACATCAGTTACGAAGAAATACAAACAGTATGGTGCTCTATGGTAAATCTGCTAGCGCAGCAGCTATATTTAGAGTAAAATCCTGCAAATGGTGATACAAGCATCCATGTATCATGCTTAGTTTTCATGTTACAGGGTAACATGAAAACTAAGACATTGACCTTGTTTGACCTTTATTTGGAGAACAAGCATTCAACACAGTCAGAACTATTCCATTTATTAATCCTGTTAGCTCAACCAATAATTTGCATCACTTTTTACCAAAATTGAAGGAATTTTAACTTTTGACCCCTGTATAAACTGAAAGTGACCTTTGTCACCATGTTTGCTGTTTTTACCCCATAACTCCTGAACATTCAGTCATAGATAGTCCAAACTATACCTTTTTGGAATTGTTATGATCAATTAATGTCATTTTCAATTTAATTGGAGCATTTTTAATTTTGACCCCTGGCAATTTGTAGCTAAACTTTCATGTATTCTTTTTAAGAAAATCGTCCTCTATACCACTTCATTGTGAAGCTGTATAACATGTGAAACTCATGAGTGAATGAGCAACATTTGCTAAATCCATCATTATGGAACATGCAGACTGCAAAAAACATGATGTGATAGAGGAAATCTGAGCACAGATTTAGAATCAACACCCCAAAATTTCCAAAAATCAGTTCTCAAAGTCCATGCAAGATATATACCAGTGTTATATCTCCATTTTACATAACGCAAGGTCTTCATGTGATTCGGTCAAGTCCAACATCTGCTGCATCTGCAGAATCAGCCTGCAGCCCCATTCCTGGATTTCTTTCCATGATTGTTTCACATTGTGAAATTTCCATTGCAACATTTTTTTTTAAAGCACATAGGTTAATCATAAAAGTGATTGGCAACAGTCGATTTAGAGATCCATCTAATCCATTGTTCATTAAGTATAGTGTACTTAAATTTCATGATTTAGTTGATTTGAAATTACTACAAATTATGTACCAAGCGAATAACAATACCTTACCAATAAACATTCAAAATATGTTTGAAAAAAGAGTAAGTAGTTATAATTTGAAGGGCATAGAAGTCTTTAAAAAAACCAAGATTCAGAACCAAGATAAAGGAACAGTGAATGGTGTAAAATTATGGAACAACCTCAACAAAGAAATCAAAGAATCAAGGTTGCTTAAATTATTTAAAAAAACGTATTAAACTTGATGTATTTCGTAAGTATGAAACTATGAAATAAGTCAATGGGCTGTGACAAAGCCAAAAATGTAATCTGTTAATAATGTTTAGAATGTTTGAAGTTTAAAATGTAATCTATTAGGGATGTAGTCTTTTAAATAATGGTTTAAAATTAGGAAAGAAGTCGGTGGCATGTGACAAAGTCATAGAAATGCAATGATGTCGATTGATGATGCTTTGCAAGATTGTATTATAAAAAAGGGGCAGAATATGTAAGACTTGTTCTTCCAAACTGCTCCTTTTCATTCAATGGTCTGTAATGTTTTGTTAATTTTGCTTTTGCTTTTGTTTTTTCTTTTAAATAAATGAAAAAAATCCTCAATAGGTTGTCATCTTTGTCTAAACTACAGAATCAAAGAAAAGAGTTCTTCTTACTGCGACAATTAGCTTGTGTTTGAGGATTGCTGTGGCTTTCATACGTCGCGTTGCCACGGAGACCTGCCGTGCTGACATTTTGTGTCCAGTAAACACGGGGCACGTGACGTGTCTGTGACCTCTTCACTGCAGAGGTTAAAACCATCAGTGATGTCAGAAAGGAAGCAGACGCCTGTCAGACGTGTTAATGACTGTTCAGCCACAAACTCGGCACAGGGTGAGGGCGGTGAGCGTGTGCTCTGAGCGTTTTAAATTGTTGTTAACGCATTGAAGTGATTATCTGACACTGGCTCATCATACTACTGCTCACACGTGCATGACACACTGTATTAAAACAGCTCCTCAAGTCTGAGCCTTACAGACCGAGCGCTGGATTGGCTCGCTCGCTCCCTGCTGCCGCCTCCTGACCCCTGGTTCCAACCTCCTCCACATGGCCCACACAGCTGGTGCAGAAGTTACACAGTGTAGGACGGCGTGCTTTACATGCACATGCTGTTGCAGGGATGCATTTGTGGGTGGCCGTAGTGCTTTCTTGTATTTTATAACTGTGAGCCTGCAGGTACAGAGAGCTCTGTGCAAACGTATAGAAACGAATGTCAACAAAGGCTCATGTATGAACTCATCGTGCACCAAACGCGTGCTTTCATTCTCTTTATATCTGCCCACATGCAGATCTACGCTGCTTTCACATTTCACCACATTTTAAAACACTTAGTGTTGCTCACTTCTCACCTCCCCTTTTATTATTTGATAATGAAAGTGCAAGAAGCAGCAATCTGGGTTCTGGAAATGGGTGGAGCCAGTGTTTTCAGTTTTTGTTTTTTTGGGGGGGGGCTGTAATTATCTGGATGAGCTGTAACCACTTGCACGCACATAAAATATAAAATAATGCATATTTAAAGCTATCGTGTGTAGGATGTTAGGGTGTTTAATAGTAGAAGTTGAATATAGCATTCATAGCCATCTATTCATTAGTGCATATTATAATTATCTGCAACAACAAATTGATGTTTTTTCATGAACTTGGAATGAGCCCTTCATGTGTGCACTGTAAGTGGGCCCCCTTTTGGTGGTCACAGTGCTGTACTGCCATGTTGATACAGTAGCCCAAAAAGTGCTCAGTAACTCCACCTTTTGGATTTTTACAGCAGAAGACTGAAGAATAAAGAGGAGGAATCAGTGGTATAAAATAAAGAGAAAACATGAGTGGAAAGAAAATAGTGACTAGCCTAATGCAAAGGTTCATTGTATTGCTTGAGGGCACTTGGACTTTCACCCATAACATGTGATTGGAGAATCCTCAGGTGGAGCCCCATCAGACAGGAAAATCACTAACTTTCTGGTGTGAGGGCCTTAGGATGCGGTCACACGGCACACGGCGATAGCTGAATGAAGGAAAAAAGTCACAAAGTCACAAATCGTCGAGAAAAAGTGGACGAATGAGCTGTCATTTCTCCTATCACAGAAAAGCCTGCGAGTCCAGAGTGCATAAAAGGACAAAACAAAACTGAAACTAACAAAAGAAAAATGAAGCAAACGGCAACATTGACGCTTTAAACAAAAACAAAACATTCACGATGACGTGACTTGACAGCGGGTATCAGACCGAGTGCCAGCCTGTGGTCGTTCCTGCGCTCTCAACAGCACCTGCAGGTGCAAGATCTGGTTGTGTTGACAATAGGTTTGTCTTCACAACAACATGTGCGCACATGCACGTTCCAGCCACAGACAACATGCGAACATGCGCATAGCTGTTTGTGGTGCACAGCCTCTCCAGCCACAGATGGCTGGAATGTACATAAACAATTAAAGCAGTTGATCAAACATTCTTGCCACTGTTGTTTCTGTATGACAATGTTGCTTTTCGTCCCACACATGGACAAGTCAAGTTCAGCTCGTTGGATCTTTAGTTATTGATCCGTTTAGATATCGTCAATGTTCGTGCAAGACCTCGGACTTGAGAGGTTGGACGAAGTTGGGCAACAGTCAGACGGAACGCTGATGGTATGGGAACTACGCAAACGATGAGGAACCATCAAGACAGAAAGCAAAACAGAATATGGACGAATTGAACTACAGGAATGAAGCTGGACGTTGGTTAAACGATGTCTCCAAAAATCAACGTAAGTCCAGATTTTCTGTTTCGTTTTGGCTTCGGTGTCCTTCGTTAGTGCCGTGTGACCGGGGCTTTAATTCCTGAGTTGCTTTCAGAAATGCTAAGACCCCGTGAATGCTTGTGCTCATGTGCATGCATGCTCACACACCTGAAAATAACTAAATATATAAATACATTAAAAAATGATTTGTTATTGTCAAATATAAAATTTTCTGCATACATAAGCTGAATTATCCCCCCCCCCCCCCCCACCACCATGACCACCACCCCACCTTTGGTTCCAACGTAAACCAACATTTTATTTAGTATGAATTGGCTTGTAAGTGAGTTTTTAGTCATTTATGCAGCATGTCCACTTCTAATTTTTGACCCCAGGTTGGGAACCATGGTTTCACAGTACGTGAAGTACAAGGCTTAAAAAATAATCACGTCATGTCGACTGCATTTAATTTAGTAACATGAATGAGCCCTCACTCGTGATCATGCCCAGAGCTGTCGGTGTAAAAATCTAAGTATAACACAAAATGCTGGTGTTTTGTCAGTGCCCCCCATCTGCACCCCTTCTGGCTCCGCCCCTGCTGGACACCACACTATTGGTCCGTTGGCTCTGCTAAACTACTCACCCAACTCTCCTGTGAACGGCTCCCTCTGTCTTCTATTCCGATCTGTCTGTGGTGCCGCACGGTGGAGGGCTTTTTCATGAGAGTATGACAAATAGTTGGACACGGGGTTGATGGGAAAAGCATAAGAGAGTGATTTGTGGAGGACGGTTGATTTTAAAGAGATCCTGGGTTGTGGAAAGTGTTTCGGGTTTATTATGTTGTCAGTGGCTTCTGGCGTTTTGCTGCCTGTGTATCGCTATTGCAGAACTTTAAGTGAAAAGTTCTGAAGAGATGCCCAAAAAGGGAGCCAAAAATGATTTGGAAACATAATATTTTTAAAACGGGTCCTTATGTTGTTTATATGTCAGAAGCCTTGAGCGTTTTTTAAGGAAATTGCTTTAGACTTTCATTTCATTCCAGCGTACCTGACCCTGCTGCGGGGCTTATTTGTTCTATAATGTAACGACTTCGTCACCACTTCATCCATGACGGCATGCAGCCTGTAAATAGTTCCTGTGGCGCTCCAGTGTCTGTTGCCATCATCAGTGGCTGTCACACTCAATTGGCAACGCCGCGGCTGTCACCAGTCTCAGCTGTGAGGTTCTCCCGATCCAACAAACCATCCTGCAGGAAACACGCTGCTGTTAGGAATTAACGCAGCGACAGTTTCTTCTTTAGAATTTGTCTTTTCACATGATCTACAGTTTGACACTGCACCCACGATGACACTGGTACACGTCCAATTAAGCAGCGGCTTGCGAGTCTTGGCCTTAAGTTCCCCTAATTAAAAGGCGGCTTCCCTTGTTGCTACGTTGTTATGTGGTTTCACTGCAAATATTTAAAATATTCAGATTTTTCCAATTCTCCCCCAAATGCATTCCTGTCTAAAAGGGAAGGGCGTGTGTCTTCTCAAAAAGGGCAGCCTCGGGGCAGTTTATCAGTCGCCGCAGGCTCCTAGCATGCAGCGCGCCTGGTGGGCGTCAACATGGTGCCACTGTGTTGATGAAAACCAGAGAGAGCCTGGAGCTGAAAGGTAAAGCGCCAGAGGGATAAAGGGATGAACAGAAAGGATATACAGTAAACTTTGTTAGAGAGCACTGGAATGGATAAGGGGACGGGTGCCGGCGGGTACAGTCGGAAATACGAGAAGCAACGTGATCAACATTCGCTGGAGGCCTGTAGCTCGTTTATCTTAACCGACATGAGGAAGGACTGACGGACGGATCACCAGAGCGCGTAAAATGCGTTATTACGATTTACACACAAGTTTGAATAAAAGGGAGGGCAGATTTCATCACTTGCATTTCTGCTCTTTAAATTTGCATGTAATTTCAGTGGGATGTGGCTTCAGGTATGAGACATATTCATGCAGTGGCACTCTGGCACGTGGAGCATCCGCGACAGAATCCACTGAAACAGCGCGCGTCAAGACTGAGTCTGTTCATTCGTCTACATGTCCATCATCCCGCCCCAAAATCAGTCAAGAGACAATCTGCCTTGCCAACGAGCGATTGCCATGATCAACTACTACTAGTACTACTACTGCTAACCCAGTAGGGCCATGCAGTGATTATCAGTATCGGATCTGTGTGTTTAACTTTCTGTGGCTATGACACACACGATCTCGCCGTGTCACACACTGTTATAGCAAATATTCAAAAACTGAGCTCTGTGATATTGGCTTTTTGTTTATATTATGGTATTTTCCGGAGTACAAGTCACTGTAATTTTACGAGTATGTAAGGTCCTGTAACCTGTACTCCGGTGCAACTTGTATACTTAAAAATTACACATCACTTTTATTGTTATTATTATTATTATTATTATTGTTGTTGTTTATGTAGGACTTTCCCAGGAATCAAAACACTAAGCAAAGTAATCTCCAGTAATGCAAGAATAAATGTTAATAATAAAAGAACAAGAATGTACAAAAATCCCAAATTCAAGAAATGATATTGTAGAAAAAAAAATAAAAGTGCAACTTTTGCTCTGGTGTGATTTTTACTCCAGGGTGAAATGCGTTTTTTTTTTCCTTCTGAAAGTGGCTTTGTTTTTTGTTTTTAACAAGTGCGATTTATACTTGGGAAAATACAGTACTTCTTGCCTTATTTATTTTAGAGAGGTGATGGTCTAGTGGTTAAGCGGTGGGCTCAAAACCAGAGGATAATTGGTTCAAATCCCAGCCAGACCAGAAAACCAATAAGGGCCCTTTGGCAACGTAATGCCCTAGTTGCTCCCTGTGTGTAGTTGAGTGTCTTGCATGGCAACACCCTGACATTTGTCTGTAAGTGAGTGGATGAATGTTAAGCATCATTGTAAAGCAGTTTGAAAATGCCATATAAATGTAGTCCATTTACCTACTTTGTTTTCCATTTTCCATTCACCATGTCAGCCTTGACTCGCGCTGAATAACTGGGTTCATACAGGGTCTGAGAAATGTGTGAGATACACACATTATCGCTGCAAGTTTGTCCTTTTCATTGAAGAATCAGTGTTTGGATTTGTGATTGGATCAAGATCCAGGCTTTTAATGACTTCCTGGACTTGGCCATCAGAACTGCAGCTGCATGTGGTCAAAGTGTTGAACTTGTAGAGATTAACTTTTCTCAGCAGAGGCTTTCATGTCTCTGGGTTGTCAGCCTTGGAGATCAAGTGACAAATGGGAAGAAGTTATGGAGTCAAGAAGTCACTGGACAGAGGTGTTTGGAGATCAATCAATCAATCAATCAATCAATTTTTTTATATAGCGCCAAATCACAACAAACAGTTGCCCCAAGGCGCTTTATATTGTAAGGCAAGGCCATACAATAATTATGTAAAACCCCAACGGTCAAAACGACCCCCTGTGAGCAAGCACTTGGCTACAGTGGGAAGGAAAAACTCCCTTTTAACAGGAAGAAACCTCCAGCAGAACCAGGCTCAGGGAGGGGCAGTCTTCTGCTGGGACTGGTTGGGGCTGAGGGAGAGAACCAGGAAAAAGACATGCTGTGGAGGGGAGCAGAGATCGATCACTAATGATTAAATGCAGAGTGGTGCATACAGAGCAAAAAGAGAAAGAAACAGTGCATCATGGGAACCCCCCAGCAGTCTACGTCTATAGCAGCATAACTAAGGGATGGTGATACCTTTGCAGGAGAACGAAGGTCCAAGTCTTTAGGGTCTTGTGCTTTAGGGGACAGCTAGGTGTCATTCCCTTTGGAATATGTTTGTGTTTCATTGGAATGACTTTGTCTCAAATGGGTAGCTACTTAGAGAGACTCGGATGCGTGATCGAGCATTCAGGTAAATCAGTGTTGAGGGCCTCAGCAGCTGGAGAAGCTAAGGAAGATGGTCATGTTCCACCCTGCTGCATCAGATAGATGTTACTTTTGAGAGTTTAGGTTATGCCTGGGTGTTTGGCGGGTACCACCAAGCACAATTCTGCAGTGTGGTGAGTAAGGTGGCACACGGCACCAGTGCATTCTCCCAGACCTAATCGGACTTGCTTCTCTACGGCATATGTCTTATACATCTAAACCAGATAGTTTATAGTAGAAACTTTCTTATAGTAGTGAACGTCCTCATACTCAAAACTGTGACTTTGGGGAGTTTTATCATAAAACCACAAGCACATCTAACTGTAAAAGGCACAATATGACCTCTTTCATTGGTCCAGTGTGTGAGGACGATCAAAGATTTGTGATCCGCACCGATGTGAGGGTGCAGGTGTATTTGGGCTGCTGTTGGCTATCAGGCAGAGGTGGTGCAGACACACAGCACTGACAGGGAGGCAGGGACGACAAACTGCCAGTGATATTAAGTGGAGACAGACGACCGCATGACGGATGCCTGGCTTCTGTTTAAGTGACCACCTAGCTCCACTCACACAAACACAATGACAGTGTCTCAGTGAAATATATCCTCCGTAGGCCGAGGTTAAGTTGCTGAGTCTCGTTAAGTTGTTTGTTTCCGTCACTGTAAGGTAAAAGTTGTTGATGTGGAACTTTTCCCACGAACAAGATCCCATTTTTGGAAATTGCTCCTTAAACACAGGCAAGAGTGGAAAGTAACAAATTACCCATATTATGCAACAATGTTTTTACAAATTATGTGCTTATCCCCCAGTGGTGAGAAGCACGTTGGAGATATCTAGTACTACTTGTATGCGTGTATCCATTTGTCTTTCCAGAGCTAGACCTTGGTGACTTTAAAGAGGATATTCTTCATGTTTGGTTTTACATTTGGAGTAAATCAAGAAAGTTGGATGTACAACTCCACACACACACACACACACACACACACACACACACACACACACACACACACACACACACACACACACACACACACACACACACACACACACACACACACCCCAGCTCCCTATTCTCCCTGTACGGACGGGCGTCTGGTGTAAAACTTGTCAAATCAACTTTTGGATCTCTACCAGTGTCGCAGACTGAATGGTCCCTCCCGAAAAATTGGTCCACCCTGCTTCCATTGCGCATGCGTCATTTGGGACCGTCTGAGACGGACTCTCTTCAAGCGATCAAATGGATTAATGGGATTATTAACCATCAGATGACAAGGTAAAACCTCTGAAATCATTCTAAAGTCAGTTTTAAGCAGAAACAAGGCAGTTTTAAGAAGGAACAAGGAGATAATCAGTGATGCTTTGAAATGATGGAGACACAGTGAACGCAACAACAAGCAGCCCATGTGTCTCCGACGCTCTGATCGCTTCCTCGGTCTTTTATTATGAAACAATGCTGAATTTATATGGAAATGATTGTTGTACAAACGCTTCAGATATCTGTTGCTGAGATAGATGATGACTGGAGTGCAGTTTTAAGCAGAAACGAGGTGATAATCGGTGAATCGCGGCTGATGACGCATGTGCAGTGAAGGCAGGGTGGACTGATTTTTAGGGGGGGACCGTTTGGTCGGCGACACCGGCTCCACTGTGGCAACTCCAAGCAGAAATGGGAGCAACCAAGACTGAATTGTAGCCTGACCCTCTTCATGCATTATTTGCTTTGTTTTTTTACTTGTTTTTGAACCATGCTAGCTGACTTTGTATTGACAGTAATAGCTTGGCAAGTCTAGCTAGCTCAGTTGATATTTCAGTCAATAACTTGACCAAATGACATAAATGTATCTGTAATGTCAATATCAATCTGTGTTTCTTTATTTGGGGGGGGGCGGGGGTTGTGCATGCAACAGAAGGTCAACAAATTAGCCTGAACTGTTGTTTGTACATGTAGCAATTTTGATAAAGGCTTTTAATAGTAACAGAAATGAACATACGCTTTGGCCCCCCTCCCCTTATTTTGACTGTACGCGGGTAACATTCCTCTCCTATCATGGTCCATACAAGCTCTGAAGCAGCTTGGCTCGCCTGGTCTCCATCACCTCGCTGTCATGAGTGCAGCAGCAGCTCGCGGCTCCTAATTTGCCGCGTTTAGTTAGCAAGCAGTAGTCTGGCTCATGTTAAACAACTGAATGATAAGATCCAGGTCCTCTCCTCTTTAGGTTCTCCTTTTTCCACGCTAACCAATGGATTTTGTTGTTTGTGACACGAGGATGACTACTCGCAGACCCGCTTGCATCGGCGTGCACATAGGTTAATATACATATATTTAAAGTACAGGAAAACACCAGCACAGACCGCGCGTGACACAGAAGATATATGACTTGTCTGCAGTGTGACGCCTGGAAGGTTCCTGGACTTTGTAATGCATGATAGTGTGTATTGTGGAAGAGATGCCTGCTATGGCTCACAGCGAAGGGCTGAAGGAGAGTTACACATACAACAACATGCAGACCCTGCTGCAAAAAAAAGAAAAAGAAAAAAGAAAACATTTATTCTGGAAAGGTCCATACTGAGGATTTGATTAAATTCAGAAGAGATTGTCGTTCTTTGATTCAATAAGTGAAATCAGTGTTTGACACGCGCGTCCCTTAAGATTAGGGATGGGTGTTGATAAGATTTTATCTATCAATTCCGCTTATCGATCTGATTCCTTATCGATTCCCTTATCAATACCTCTTGTGATTTTCTGTGTACTAACAGGTTTTCTATGTCAACAACATTTTATTGAGTCTTAAAGTAAATAAATATGAAATTGGTCACTGGATCCTTAAACTCTGGACATAATAAACTTTACATGGTGGATCCTTGATCTCTGGACATAAATAGAAATAAACAAAATCTCTACTTTTTGTCAAAAGCATTTCCTTTCAGACATTATTGGCATGAATGTCTTTCCATACATCTGAGCTGAGCTCTTACAGCCGGCTGTGCTGCACGTCAGGATGTAATTCATAAAGAATGCAGGACGTCTCATTTTGGGAGGAAAAAAAAAATGTTTTAGTCTATTGTAGTTTATTGTCTGTATTACAGCGTTTGGAAAGAGGTGTCATTTGATTTAAATGGTTATTCACTTTGAAGTTATTAATTCCGAGCCACTCTGTCTCTGCAGAGAGCCACACAGCTTTTGGAGCTGTGCCAGTGGAATGGAGGACGATTCTTGTTTCTTGACTGCAACAAGACAAGAGTCCCAGTTAGTGACTTTAATCCACACAAAAGCGACTCACGGTTGACATATTTTAATGGCTTTGAGAGGAGTTAAGAAGCAGACTCGCCGCTTCTGAAGAGCAGCAAATCAAAGAACCAACGAAATAGCGGATCGAAGCACTGCTTCATTGGTTCAAGCTTCAAAGTGGAGTCGCGCTGCAGAACCGGTTGATTACAGAGCCGCTGCAGGGTCTGTAATCAACGTAGAGAAATTCTCATTTTCCCGACCAACACCCTCAAACAACGGCCGCTCTGAAGGCCTGATAAAAGAATCGTTAAGCAAAAAGGCTATTGATATTGGTGGATCGAATCATTTCTTAATGATACCTGAAAACAACCGGTTGTCGATACCCAACCCTACTTAAGATCACAGTAAACATACTGGCTCGTGTTAACAGAAAATGTATTCCGGTAGTATACGAGGTCTATTAGAAAAGTATCCAACCTTATTATTTTTTTTAAAAACCATATGGATTTGAATCACGTGCGACAAGCTTGAACCCTCGTGCGCATGTGTGAGTTTTTCCACACCTGTCGGTTGCGTCATTCGCCTGTGAGCAGGCTTTGAGTGAGGAGTGGTCCAGCCCCCTCGTCGGATTTTCATTGTCAGGAAATGGCGGAATGATTTGGGCTTTTTTTCCATCAGAATTTTTTCAGAAACTGTTAGAGACTGGCAGCTGGAAACCATTAGAAAAATTTATCTGGCTTTCGGTGAAAATGTTACGGGCTTGGTAGAGAATAAGGAGTGTTACTGTCGCTTTAAGGACAGCCCCCAGCGGCTGTGGGGCGCGACGTGCTCCGAAGCCGCCATCGACAGGCTGAACGACCATTTCATTTCTAAACGGATGGCTGTCTGGATCCGTGACCATCGTGTGCCATTTCTCTGGTTATCACAAGAGCTGGACATCAACCATTTTCCGGCAGATTTCACTTTTAACAAGAGATTTTGTCATGGAAAGCCGAGCGGAGGCTTCGCGCATCACGATGGATTCGCTACTGGAGCGAGACAAAACCACCTCCGTTTTGGTCTCACAGGACGGCTTTGAGATGGCGTTCAGACAGCTGTTGGTGGTTTTTTCATCACGGCGTTGCTGTGCGCCATGCGGCACCGCCACAACGCGCGAAGCCTCCGCTCCTCTTTCCATGACAAAAACTCATGTAACAGTGGAATGTGCCGTTCATTTCCAAACTGGACGCTGTGTTTTATCTGGGACGTCATCTGACTAGCACAGGAATTGTGAAAAGACGTGGACATCAGCACTTTTTCGGCACATTGAGACAGACGTGCGGAGGAATTCCGCGCGTCGCAGCGGTGCTGCATGGCGCACAGCAACGCCGTGATGAAGCCTCACGGTACATGTTCTGGCATGTCCAGGCACATCCACAATTTCTCGGATAATCACTCGATGGAAAAACCACAGACAGCTGTCTGAACCCATCTCAAAGCCGTCCTGTGAGACCAAAACGGAGCTGGTTTTGTCTCGCTCCTGTAGCGAATCCATCGTGACGCGGGAAGCCTCCGCTCGGCTTTCCATGACAAAATCTTTTGTTAAAAGTGAAATCTGCTGGAAAATGGTTGATGTCCAGCTCTTGTGATAACCAGAGAAATGGCACACGATGGTCACGGATCCATACAGCCATCCGTTTAGAAATGAAATGGTCATTCAGCCTGTCGATGGCGGCTTCGGAGCACAGCGTGCCCCACAGCCGCTGGGGGCCGTCCTTAAAGCGACAGTAACACTCCTTATTCTCTACCAAGCCCGTAACATTTTCACCGAAAGCCAGATAAATTTTTCTAATGGTTTCCAGCTGCCAGTCTCTAACAGTTTCTGAAAAAATTCTGATGGAAAAAAAGCCCAAATCATTCCGCCATTTCCTGACAATGAAAATCCGACGAGGGGGCTGGACCACTCCTCACTCAAAGCCTGCTCACAGGCGAATGACGCAACCGACAGGTGTGGAAAAACTCACGCATGCGCACGAGGGTTCAAGCTTGTCTGACGCAATCACACGTGATTCAAATCCATATGGTTTTTGAAAAAATAATAAGGTCGGATACTTTTCTAATAGACCTGGTATTATTTCCAAATTACAGGGACTAGTTGGTGTTTACTTTGGGAAATGTGGTGACTCTGTTTCTTTCCAGAGAAGTTAAAGTGGGTTCGAAGTAAAGTTGGCCGCTGCATCACTGCACTTTGCTAACATCCTCTGATGATATTAAAACATCTTTTCTCTCACCTTTGACTGACGCCCGGACACCTACTGTATGTCAGCAACCTTGCAAGCGCTCAGCATTTCCAATGTGACTTCCAGCTGCACATGCCAGAGCGGAATATCGACTGAAAGCACGCTTTTATCAGGTGTCGCTCTCGGAGTGCTTCCCCTTACACAGCGCATAATGCAGAAAGCATAACGGGTCCGGCCGTTCACTACACTCGTGAATCATTTGCTGCAGAAACGACCATCTTTCAAGCCCTCATGTTGTTTCATTACCGCCTGATGAAGTAGTCCAGCCCCATGAAGTGTGGAATCTTGTTTAGCTTGGCCAAGCTTGCATGACCTCGGACATTTATTATTACCATATGTGGAACTCTTTCACTGTAAATCCACACAGAGCTTTTCTTTTTGGCGTATACTCTGTAGTGTAGTAGAATCCCATTTTTACCCTGTTAAATTTTTAAGCGATGTGAAGTTTGAAGAGGTATCCTTCTGCAAGATCTGTCTTATCACTAAATGATGAAACCAGCTCCTCAGATGGTTCTTAGCTCTGCAGACAAACGGAGGTCAGCGTCGTGTGTCTGGAAAATGGTGTTCAGTGAGTCTGCTTTTGACTTCTCCCAAATAACTCCATCACTCTTGGCATGTGTCGGTCCGTCTGTTCATATCTGTCACTTTTGTCCCTTATCGCTCTCCAGCTCTGAGTTTTGTGCATATTCATGAGCCACATTACTCTCTTGTGGTCGTTCACTAGTGATTTATCATTCGCGACTGAACAAATCCCAGAGAATAATGAGTGAAATGATCAGAGGTCTTCTCTTTCAAACATTGTCTTCTGGCTCTGATTATTGAGACAAAAGTTCAAACTAGCTTCATTCATTCATGTGGCATAACAGACTGAACTGCCAATACGCCACATGAAAGACCAATTTTGACTCCTTGTTCTTTCACTGATGGCCAAAGGTCAGAGTAGCTCCATGTGAATATAAGATGGACCAATGAACTGACTCAACAGTATGAATTTCTAATGACTGTTGAACTGAACTCAGTGAATGGAATGAACTGCTGCAAGGAGAAGATGTTGCAGTGAAAAGTGAATGAAAATGTACTTATCAACAAATCAAAAAAGAAACTGTCTCAAGACCTAAAATTCCACTCAAGATCAGTCACAAGGAAACCATGACAAATTCTCTTCTAACAGGAAGAAACATCAAGCAGAACCACGTTCTTTGGAGGAGACATCTGTTATAAGAATTTGGCTGAAAGAGCAGGAAGAGAATAACAGCAATAAGAAGGTAAGTTATGTCTTGTATAATACATTCCAATTCTAAGGTAGAACTCTACTAGTGTATACTAAGGTATATCTAAATATATAAAAAAAGAAGAGTAGAATAGAGTTGAGTAGAGCCACTTAGGTGTCTGGTCTTGAGAATCAGGGGTGGTAGTTTGAAAAGCTTTTTTATCCCATGGGAACTCTCCCTACCCACCTAAGCAGCTCAAGAATATGGACATATCATAATCATATATCATAGGACATATCATAAGAAAATAGACATCATGTACTTAATTGATATTTACACAATAAGGCTAGTAAACAACCAGCCCAGTCTCACGTTTTTTTTTTCGTGCTCCCGTGACAAAATTAGTCAACTTTTCATGAGTCTCCAAAGACTAGTACCAAAGACATGTAGTCATCACCTGAGGGTCGCTAACCAGTGACCAAGTCTCACAACCATATAGCAAGACAGCAAACACCAACACTTGGACTTGGTCTTTATTCTCCTGCAAACATATAAGCATCACCAAACACCCCTGTCCAGGGACCTCATTCATAAGCTCTGCCAAAACATCTCTCAATCTTAAAGGCTGAAAATCCAGAGATATCAATGTCCCTGTCAAGATAAACGAATGCCCCTACGAGTTCAACACCTCTACCACATAGAGATTTCTGGTAGCCGAGTCAGGAATTCAATGAAATTCTGTATCTTAGTCTTGATCCACGACAGTTAATCCCAGACACTCTGATTTTCAAGCGCTTCAATTAGGGTAGGCATTGATTCTTCAAAGATCACAGTATCGCCCACAAAGTCAATGTCAGTAAACCTTTCCATGCCCACAAAGGCACTTAAGCCACTGGTTTCTACAACCCTATCCAACACCCAGTGCATGTAGGCACTAATGAGTGTAGAACCCAGAACTCGTCTTTGTTGAATGCCAGTATTCAATGGAAAAAATTCAGAGATTCTGCCCTCGCTGTGTACAGGCTGGCTATCGTGTCCAGCAACTTCTTGAGGATTCAATGAATTCTTGGTATGTCCCAGAACAGCCTGGTCAGATTAATCAAAAGTGAAAATCAACATAGGTTGCAAAGAAGCATTGAAGATATTTATGCTTCCATTCAGTGGCTACTCAGGTCAGGCCTGGGGGCGTGCGCTGGTGCCGTGCATCATCACATCCACCACACTACGGAACAGACTTGTGTCTTGAATGGCAACCACCCAGGCAGACTCACAGTGTGTACTGTAAAAAGCCCAAAAATATGAAGGAATGAATAAGCAAAGGAACGAGGCTTTGTAGTACTTCAAATAACTGGCTCCATGGAATGAGTGACTTTTTGTCATCAGTATCTCATGTTCTATGCAAACATTCTGCTACACGTCCTGCTTTTCTGCTCTCCTCTGTCCAAATATGCCATCCTTCCTTAATGACTGTCCAGAAATCCCCTATGAGTTAGTGCTCCGAGGTTAAAATCTCATCTTGTCTCACGGTGATTGAAACCATGTCAGTAGCTTCAAAATTGTGTCAAAATAAAAGCATCTACAAAAGTGCCAATTGTGGTAATATTGACTGTTCAAACAGGCTGCACGCATCTAAGGCTGCCAGAGAATTTATTTTAGTAATGAGATGGAGAGATGCCCTACGCATATCACAGCTTGGGCTTAGATTTTTTTTTTTTTTTTTGCACCGTCGAATGAGGTGATGCCGTAATTTGTGCATGAGGGGAAAACACACAGCCATTTAGTGATGGGATCCAGCTCTGTTCAGTGGCACTCTCCCAGCCCATCTGGCTTCATTTACAATCTAGTTGGAGTCAAACACACACACACACACACACACACACACACACACACACACACACACACACACACACACACACACACACACACACACACACACACACACACACACACACACACACACACACATATACATGCATATGAACATTATACTTGGCTGTCTTCATTTTTATTGGTCAGCCTTGATTTATAACCATCAAAGTCCAAAATAATTGGCTGACACTGGATGTCTTTTATAAGTCATGTTTTGGGGGCAAAGCTTTGGCGGCAAAAAAGAAAAAAGAAAATGAGAAAAAAGTTGGAAACTGAGTGAAAACAGAAGGAATGCATGACGTGATGCCTTGAGAAGGAGCAGCAAAGTCTTTCCAGCCGAGCTTCCATTTGTGTGTTTTTATAGCAGGCGCCTCCTTGGCCAGCTATGTATGGTCATGCCAAGTACTTGTGTACACAGCGTTGGCTAGGTCATGAAACTTGTACAATAAAAAACATCTTTGCACAGTGACTTGAAAAAAGAAAACCGCAGAGCTGCAGCAGAGCTAAATGCCAGAGAAAATGACAAAACAAGACTAAGCTTTAGCCATTCAGAAAATAATTACTGTAATTTTAAGTCTATTACACTGGAATAAACATGTTTTTAGAAAGATGCATGAAAAAGCACTTGAATGTGGATTTCTTTTGCTTCAACGAAGGATTTTTTACATCGATTTTTCTTTGTGTGTTTTAATTTATATTGTGGCAAACCAGGAAAGAAGAATGCGCAACAAGATTGAGATTTAGTTTTTCTTGGCAACACCTATGCCCCCTACGCCGCACGACCCCTGTGGTTGAACCACAACGTAATTTGGGCACTTTGCAATTTAAGAATTCCACATTGTTTGTGGCCACCCCAAACCAAACACAAAGACAGGCGCAACTCCACAACAAAAAGTGACAATATAGTCAAGGTACAATGTCAACGCTAACAGTTCCAACTAGACCAGCGCGAATGTCGAGTTTTAGACGAAAGTCTTCTTCGGATTGCTATATTATAGGCTATATGCTACATTATCCTATTATACAACAGGTGCTACAGCTTCATGATGAAATGGTGCGGAGGAGGTTTTTCTTAAACAGAAGACTTGGAAGTTCAGCTACACTTTGCTAAAATGGCACATGGGAGATGCAACTTGAGATTTGATCTGTTGTATGAAAATCCTTCTCTGCTTCGTGGCACTGTGAAACTGAGTAGTGATGCAAGATGCAAAACTTGCACTCTGCACAGTTTCTTCAATGGCAGCCACAGACGCCTATAACTTCTTGAGGGTTGTCTGAGTGACTTGGCGGCTTTCATCGCTAGTCTCCTTCTTGCACGGGCGCTGCCTCTGCCTCCTCCACACAGATTTAACATACAGGACCATAGAGTTTGTAATTCTTCATGACTAGTCTAAGACATATACAGTTGTTACACCGAAGAGTGGCATTACTTATGCAACCTATCATTTTGCCTGAATTTCTTTTTTTAGTGGTGTTATTGCAACATTTAGACATGTAATAGCTGAAGGCTTCACATACTATTTTTGCCATGGTATTTACCTTTCTCCTGGCCGTCATATCAGCCAGCTCTCTCCCTTTATCAGTCATACTGCTAACAGTCAATGTCCCGACTCTTTCTCCCACTGCCTCTGGACACCATCTTTGCCTCATCTTCTTCACCCAACAGTAGCCCGATTTTCATCAGCACTCCACTGGACAAGAGCACTGGTGGCAGCTGTTGTTAAGCCAGGCCTCCACTAATCTGGCATGGAAATTAGATTTGTGATCTGCGTGTTGGGCTTGGCAAAATTTACGCAACCCTACTCATTGATCTGGGCTTGGGACCAACACTCAAAATGCATGGGTTTGTCCACCCAATGTAGCTAAAGTTTTACAAAGTTTATGGTGTCGGCCTTCCTTCTTCTTCCCTACTCATGTATCCAGGCTTGGGACCAGCACTTAGAATGCACCGGCTGTACACCACATATTCAGTTTCAGTTCAATTAAAGTAAAAGCAGTTAGTCCTACACAGGCCCTGAGGCCCGTTGGTGCCCATGCTTATCTTTGGATTCCGTAGCATCCAGCAGATGAGAGTCTACAACTCCCTCAGGACGGGATGCCAGTCCAACGTAGGTTACTTCCTCAGCCAAAGCCAGTACCCATTTTCATCTGGGTGGACTGAGACAATGTAGATTAAGTGTCTTGTCCAAGGATATAGACAGATAGCATGAATAGGATTTAAACCCAGGTCTACATATCAGCAGACCAGCACCTTATCCACTCAGCTACCTGCTCTAAATTCACTTTGCTTTACATTTATTTAATTTTATATGAAGCTAGTTTTGAAGTCAATCAGCTTTATATTTGTTTCGTGGATGTCCATGCAGCAGTAATGAGCACTTCCCAGCAAAAATGATTTGGTTCCACCAAAACCCAGGTAATTAGGGGTCAAAGCTTGACTAGGGCTGGAAACAGCGATGCTTTCCAACTGCTGTTCCCACTTCCTTGCTATGATCAAAATTCCTGAGGAAGTCTTTTTTTTCTGAACAATATTCCCAATGTGCTTGCTTAGGGGAAGGGTCAAGTTAAAACTTATTCATAAGAAGCACCTTTAAGTGACAGGTATTGTCATTGTCATATTTAAAAAAAAAAAAAAAATCAATTCAGTCCATTGCCCAATCACCTCTGACCTTTATGTGTACCAAGAAGAGAATATTTCTATCATTGTTGTTGCTTTTTGGTAGAACACGTGTTTGAACAGATATGAAGGTAATTAAATTTTGAATATTGATAAATATAGACTGGCAGGCTGCAGTACAGCATGGTTATCTGCATGCACAACACTTCATGCACGTGGTGGGAACAAAGGCTGTGATTCAGTCTACAACCCCAATTCCAATGAAATTGGGACGTTGTGAAAAATGTAAATAAAAACAGAATACAATGATTTGCAAATCCTCTTCAACCTATATTCAGCTGAATACACCACAAAGACAAGATTATTTAATATTCAGACTGACAGACTTTGTTGGTTTTGAGCAAATATTTGCACATTTTGAAATGGATGCCTGCAACACATTTCAAAAAATTTTGGACAGGGCAACAAAAGACTGGGAAAGTTGATGAATGCTCAAAGAACACCTAATTAGAAACAGGTGAGTGTCATGATTGGGTATAAAAGGAGCATCCCCAAAAGGCTCAGCCATTCACAAGCAAAGATGGGGCGAGGATCACCACTATGTGAACAACTGTGTGGAAAAAATAGTCCAACAGTTTAAGAACAATGTTTCTCAATGTTCAATTACAAGGAATTTAGGGATTCATCATCTACAGTACATAATATAATCAGAAGATTCAGAAAATCTGGAGAACTTTCTACATGTAAGCAGCAAGGCCGAACACCAACACTGAATGCCTGTGACCTTCGATCCCTCAGGCGGCACTGCATTAAAAACCAACATCATTGTGTAAAGGACCTTACCGCGTGGGCTCAGGAACACTTCAGAAAACCATTGTCAGTTAACACAGTTCATCGCTACATCTACAAGTTCAAGTTAAAACTCTACCATGCAAAGTGAAAGCCATACATCAACAACATCCAGAAACGCGGCACAACACCATGAATCAGTTATAAGTCTCAGTGTGGTGCAACAGTGATCTGATGTAAGGTTTTAGTGTGAACACTGTACCGCACCGCATGCATCGCATGTTCATGCACGTGGCAACTGGTTGCAATTAATCCTAATCAGTACCTGAAACTAAACTCATATTAGCACAATAGTTGATTTGAAAAAGTGTTTTTGTTCATTTCCTATCTACTCTAAGTGCAAGTTAAAACTCTACCATGCAAAGCGAAAGCCAAACATCAACAACATCCAGAAATGCCGCTGCCTTCTCTGGGCCCAAGCTCATTTGAAATCGACATACGCAGAGTGGAAAAGTGTGCTGTGGTCTGATGAGTCCACATTTCAAATTGTTTTTGGAAATCATGGATGTTGTGTCCTCCAGACAAAAGAGGAAAAAGACCATCCAGATCGTTACCAGTGCAAAGTTCAAAAGCCAGCATCTGTGATGGTATGGGGGTGTGTTAGTGCCCATGGCATGGGCAACTTACACATCTGTGATGGCACCATCAATAGTGAAAGGTACATCCAGGTTTTGGAGCAACACATGCTGCCATCCAAGCAACATCTTTGTCAGGGACGTCCCTGCTTATTTCAGCAAGACAGTGCCAAGCCACATTCTGCACATGTTACAACAGAGTGGCGTCATCGTAAAAGAGGGCGGGTACTAGACTGGCCTGCCTGCAGCCTAGACCTATCACCCATTGAAAATGTGTGGCATATTATAAAGCGCAAAATACGACAACAGAGACCCCGGACTGTTGAACAACTGAAGTCGTACATCAAGCAAGAATGGGAAAGAATTCCACCTACAAAGCTTCAACAATTAGTGTCCTCAGTTCTCAAACGCTTATTGAGTGTTGTTAGAAGGAAAGGTGATGTAACACAGTGATAAACATACCACTGTCCCAGTTTTTTGGAAACGTGTTGCAGGCATCCATTTCAAAATGAACAAATATTTGCACAAAAACAATAAAGTTTATCAGTTTGAACATTAAATATCTTGTCTTTGTGGTGTATTCAATTGAATATATGCTGAAGAGGATTTGCAAATCATTGTATTCTGTTTTTATTTACATTTTACACAATGTCCCATCTTCATTGGAATTGCGGTTGTACATCGTTATGAGTTGCTTGGTCCCTGCGGGGGCTCGGGAGGCGGTCTGCATACGGGGCTTGGACACCATGTATACGTGCTGGCAGCTCTAGTTTCGACTTGGAGTTATTCCATCTGTGGGGATTTTCTCTGGCCTCATCTCACCATCAAAACATGAACATTAGGTTCAATCTCCCAATAGTGGCTGGTGGTAGGCCTGGAACTCCAGCCACTGTAAAAACATTCTTCCCATTCAAAACCACACGGTAGTGGCGCCTGGTGCGTTGCTAAGGTGTCATTTCCATACACACGCACACACACACACGTCCTCAGTCTGATCTGACCTTCTTTCAGAGATGGCCACACTGCAGCACCACCTGTCAACTTGATGAACTTCAATCATCATCTACCTCAAAACTATAACATGCATAAGCAGCACATGAATTTTCTGTTAATCTTTTTCCTCCTACATTTGGTTTCATTGTAGTTTCTGTGACACGGCAGCACTTGAAAGCCTCAGTACAGCTCACTAATGACTGCACACAGACAAACACTCACGTTTTATATCTGAAATTGGATTTATTTTTCCACTTTCACAGTACGTGTTGCACAGTGTGCTTAATGTACTTCACATTAAAGCATTTATGATAACAGGAATTACATCACACAACACCATAAATCAGTTCTAAGTCTGTGTGGTGCAACAGTGATCTGATTTGAGGTTTTAGTGTGAACACTGTAACCTGCATGCATCGCATGTTCATGCACGTGGAAACTGGTTGCAATTAATCTGAATCACTACCTGAAACTAAACTCATATTACACAATAGTTTATTTGAAAAATTGTTTTTGTTAATTTCCTATCTTTGAAATAAACTTTTACCTCAACATGTCCAGGATCTGTTTAAAATGAGGGAGTCCAGCTATAATTTGAGAGCAACATTATTAAACTCAAACTACTGTAAAAAGTCATAGTGTTTCCATAAAAGGTGTAAATATTTGGAATAACTGATAGCATTAAATTATCTGGTACCTTAGTTGGCTTTAAAATACTTTATAAAAATCAATATAATTACTTGTTGTATGAAGAATTAGGTTAACTGATTTTGCTATTTGTAGTTTTTTTATTGTGCGTTGTGCACTATTGTTTGTTCTATTGTGCTGAGAAATTTTATCTCACTGAATATTCTATATTGTCTGTGCTTGTTTTGTTCTTTTTGGAATTTATGAGTGTATATATATATATATATATATATATATATATATATATATATATATATATATATATATATATATATATATATATATACATACACTCAACAAAAATATAAACGCAACACTTTTGGTTTTGCTCCCATTTTGTATGAGATGAACTCAAAGATCTCAAACTTTTTCCACATACACAATATCACCATTTCCCTCAAATATTGTTCACAAACCAGTCTAAATCTGTGATAGTGAGCACTTCTCCTTTGCTGAGAAAATCCATCCCACCTCACAGGTGTGCCATATCAAGATGCTGATTAGACACCATGATTAGTGCACAGGTGTGCCTTAGACTGTCCACAATAAAAGGCCACTCTGAAAGGTGCAGTTTTGTTTTATTGGGGGGGGATACCAGTCAGTATCTGCTGTGACCACCATTTGCCTCATGCAGTGCAACACATCTCCTTCGCATAGAGTTGATCAGGTTGTCAATTGTGGCCTGTGGAATGTTGGTCCACACCTCTTCAATGGCTGTGCGAAGTTGCTGGATATTGGCAGGAACTGGTACACGCTGTCGTATACGCCGGTCCAGAGCATCCCAAACATGCTCAATGGGTGACATGTCCGGTGAGTATGCCGGCCATGCAAGAACTGGGACATTTTCAGCTTCCAAGAATTGTGTACAGATCCTTGCAACATGGGGCCATGCATTATCCTGCTGCAACATGAGGTGATGTTCTTGGATGTATGGCACAACAATGGGCCTCAGGATCTCGTCACGGTATCTCTGTGCATTCAAAATGCCATCAATGAAATGCACCTGTGTTCTTCATCCATAACAGACGCCTGCCCATACCATAACCCCACCACCACCATGGGCCACTCGATCCACAACATTGACATCAGAAAACCGCTCACCCACACGACGCCACACACGCTGTCTGCCATCTGCCCTGAACAGTGTGAACCGGGATTCATACGTGAAGAGAACACCTCTCCAACGTGCCAAATGCCAGCGAATGTGAGCATTTGCCCACTCAAGTCGGTAACGACGATGAACTGGAGTCAGGTCGAACCCCGATGAGGACGATGAGCATGCAGATGAGCTTCCCTGAGACGGTTTCCGACAGTTTGTGCAGAAATTCTTTGGTTATGCAAACCGATTGTTTCAGCAGCTGTCCGAGTGGCTGGTCTCAGATGATCTTGGAGGTGAACATGCTGTATGTGGAGGTCCTGGGCTGGTGTGGTTACATGTGGTCTGCGGTTGTGAGGCCGGTTGGATGTACTGCCAAATTCTCTGAAACGCGTTTGGAGACGGCTTATGGTAGAGAAATGAACATTCAATACACGAGCAACAGCTCTGGTTGACATTCCTGCTGTCAGCATGCCAATTGCACGCTCCCTCAAATCTTGCGACATCTGTGGCATTGTGCTGTGTGATAAAACTGCACCTTTCAGAGTGGCCTTTTATTGTGGGCAGTCTAAGGCACACCTGTGTACTAATCATGGTGTCTAATCAGCATCTTGATATGGCACACCTGTGAGGTGGGATGGATTATCTCAGCAAAGGAGAAGTGCTCACCATCACAGATTTAGACTGGTTTTTGTATATATATATATATATATATATATATATATATATATATATATATATATACGAGGTCGTGATTGTGCATGAGCTGGACATGCCCCAACATGTCCCGGAAGGCTTCATCACGGCGTTGCTTTGCGCCATGTGGCTCCACCACGATGCGCGGAACTCCTCCGCACGTCTGTCTTAATGTGCTGAAAAAGTGCTGATGTCTACGTCTTTTCACAATTCCTGTGCTAGTCAGACGACATACCGGATCAAGACAGCGTCCAGTTTAGAAATGAACGGCACATTCCACTGTTACAGGGGTTTTTGTCATGGAAAGAGGAGCGGAATTCCGCGCGTCGCGGTGGAGCCGCATGGCGCAAAGCAACGCCGTGATGAAGCCTTCCGGGACATGTTGGGGCATGTCCAGCTCATGCACAATCACAATCGGATAATCACACGACTGAAAAGCAACCGGAATCCATCTGAAATCCACCTGAAAGCCGTCCTGTGAAACCAACACGGAGGTGGTTTTGTGCCGCGTAATGAACGGCTCCGTGGCGCGTCCCTCCGCTTTTCTTTCCATGAAAAAAACTCCTGTAACAGTGGAATGTGCCGAAAAAGTGCTGATGTCCACGACTTCTGCCTTTTTGTGAAAGTCAGACGAGGTCCCGGATCAACAAAGCCTTCATGTTGGAAATGATCTGGTTGTTTCAGCGGGGTCTGAGCACGTCGATCGGTGCTGGGAGCGCGCCGCGCTCTCAGCAGTTGTGGGCCGTCCTTAAAGCGGCAGTAACACTCCTTAATCTGTATAATCCCCATAAAATCGTCCCTGAAAGCCATATTAATTTTCCGAACGGTGTCCACCTGGAGGTCTCTCACAGTTTCTGGAAAAAAATTGATGCAGCAAAGCTCCAAATTGTTCAGACATTTATTCGCAATAAAAAAACGAGAGGAGTGGACCAGTGCTCACACAAAGCCTGCTCACAGGCGAATGACGCAACCGACAGGCGTGAAAAAACTCACGCATGCGCACAAAGGTTCAAGCTAGTCTGATGCAATCACACGTGATTCAAATCCATATGGTTTTTGAAAAAAATAAAAAGGTCGGATACTTTTCTAACAGACCTCGTATTAATGGTAAAGGGGTGGGTGTTTATAAGCTTTTGCTTCTGCCTACATCCTTTTGACGGTGCAAAGGTGTGAAATTGTTTGTTTTTTGTTTTACGAGATTTTTTGTTAAGTATGTGTGTGTGTGTGCTGAATAAACTCATTCATTCATTCATTCATTCATTCAAATTGCGTCATATATTGAGATACTTAGTGTTTGCTGGACACAGTGCAAACACATCTTCATAATAATCATCATCATTTCTAGATCACCCTGCAGTAGACTGGGATCCTGTCCATGGTGTACCCTGCATCTCGCCCAGTGACTGCTGGGATAGAGCGCCCCCCCATGACCTTTAATTGGAATAAGCGGATATAGAAAATGAATGAAAGAATTTATATATAACTTTCAGTTGTACACACAAAGTGTTGCACAAAGTAAAATACAATAAAAAGGACAATAATGGTGTCTGCCATCCAGGGCCCAAGACGTGGTGTCCGTGGGCATGGTGATGCACAGACTTGACTTAGTGCAGAAATGTAGAGAGATTTATGAGTGAAAATGGTGAATAAAATAGATTTTGTTTGTGTTTTTCTACCAGATATAGATTGTCAGATTGTCACTAATGTCAGGGCGCTACCATGGAAGGTGCTCAGCTGCACACCGGGAGCAACTTGATGATTAAGGACTCTGCCAAAGAACCTTTCATTTTCATTTATTTATATCGTGCCAAATCACAAGGTTGCCTCAAGGCACTTCACACAAGTAAGGTCTAATCTTACCAACCCCCAGAGCAACAGTGGTAAAGAAAAACTCCCTCTGAGGAAGAAACCTTAAGCAGACCAGACTCAAAGTGGTGACCCTCTGCTTGGGCCATGCTACAAACATAAATTACAAAAGAATTCACAAAACGAATACACAGGAAATGTTGCCGGTGCACAGGATGGTTTCTGGAACAGACACCACACCCATCTCTGGATGGAGCTGCACCTGAAACAGAGAGAAAAGAAAAAAAAAAGCAGAATCAAGCATCAGAAAGACAACAAATACATTGCAATTTGTCAGAATTAAGCAACAAGAAAAACAGAAGAAATACTAAGGCGATCGCGGGCCACTAGCCCTAAGCTTCACTAAAAGACCCAGAATTTAGATCAAATTGAAGCCGCTGCACGCTCTGTTACCTAATAACATGAATTTAAAGCGTAAAAAGCATAGTAACATACTATGCCAGTATGCTAGCCATATGAAAGGGAAAATAAGTGCGTCTTAAGTCTGGACTTGAAAGTCTCCACAGAATCTGCCAGTTTTATTGATGTGGGGAGATCATTCCACAGAACAGGGGCACGATAAGAGAAAGCTCTGTGACCCACAGACTTTTTATTCACCCTAGGGACATTAAGTAGTCCTGCACCTTGAGAACGCAAAGCCTGGGCCGGTACATAAGGTTTAATTAGGTCAGCTAGGTAGGGATGTGCCAGTCCGTGAAGAATTTTATAGGCTAGTAGGAGAACCTTCAAATCTGATCTCACTGGGACAGGAAGCCAGTGAAGGGATGTCAAAATGGTATAATATGCTCAAACTTTCTGCTTCATGTCAAGTCTGGCAGCAGCATTTTGAACCAGTTGGAGAGCCCTAATGCTGGACTACGGTAAACCAGAAAATAGAACATTGCAGTTGTCCAATCTAGAAGAGACAAACGCATGAAGCAGCGTCTCAGCTTCAGCCATAGACAGGATGGGATGAATCTTCGCTATATTTCGCAGGTGGAAGAAAGCAGTCATCTGTACAGCTTATTGATTTTCCTCATCTAATATGGGATCAAAGCAAGGATCTTCTTTTCACTAGTCTTCCTCTCTAACATCCTTTATTAGAAGCTCCTGCTCAAACTCTATTCCTTGAAATTGACACTAAATCAACAGTTTGTTTCGCATTTAAAAATGGCTGAGAAACTTGAATGATGTAAAAAAAAAAAATTGAAGTCAAACGAATAAGGCAGGAGAACTAGACAGACGAGATGAGCCAATTTTTTTTCTTCCTTTCTTTTTTTTAAGTTATTGGAAAGCAGCCTAAAAATGTGCCTGTCGCAGATGTTTGGACAGAAGGTGTTTGCATGCTGTTCGTTTATACACTGCCATACGGGACACAGTATGACCACCACAATAACCAGTAAGTAACACTCTCCACGTGCACGACGCCTCGCCAACTTCTACCTTCTGTTTGTGCGGGGAACGTGTACCCCTGTGGATTGAGACATACCTTCGTGCTCCTGATTCGCCCCGCTGCCAATGATAATGATGAACGGCAACGGCATTGAGCTTGGAAGGGCATTTAACTGATTTCTATTTTATTGATTTATTTATTTTTGCTTTAAATGAGTTTGAGCTGTAAACGCCGATATGTGCACAGATTGGTGTAGACTTGTCAAAACTCCCACATATGCAGACTTCTTTGTGACACGCGAGCCCCGCTCTGCTACTCTCCACTGCAGAAAGTTGCCTGGGCCATCTGTCATTGTGCCCGTGAAGGTGAACAGACTGTGTGCCTCAATTGGTTCCAAGTTTCTCATGGTACCACACCCACTACATATTGCAGAGGCACGGCATCACTGTCACAAGGTATATGCTGCATATTCATCAGTGTCACCAGGTTGTAGCGTTCTGCCCTCATCACTGCCGACTTCTCCTGAAATTTCAAAATGATGGTGTTGAATGGGCTGATCATCCACTGTAGTTAATAACAAGGATCCTGTGTGATTATGTAACACTTATTTGCATGAATAAATCAGGTCCTGTGTGTGTGTGTGTGTGTGTCTCCTGCTTACAGATTCATTTGCAGCCTGTTTCTTTGAGATATCTGTGCGTTAATGCACCACATTGAGGATGAATAGAACTCTAAACATAAGCAGTTCATTTTTATCCTTGAGCAATTGTTTTGAGTATAAAATCTGGGCTTATTTAACAAAGATCCACTTTGGTCTTAAGTATGACACAAAGCAGAAAAGCTGCAATACACAAATGAAGCAACAAGCATTTGATTTACTTGAAAGCTGATACTGCTGAATTAACACAGTTCCTCATAGGGGTGGAAAAATCAAATGCTTTAACAAGACCAGTCAGAGTGTTTTGATGTCTGCCAAGTGTTGACAAGGACTTAAAGATATGTGATTCACATCGTGACCTGGACTTTATTTGGATCCGGATTCCATAACACAGTGCAGTAATTGCATACTGATCCAGAATGGGCCGACTGATCAAGATGTTGCAATCTGATATTTAATTCACAAGCTGAAACAAAATACTGTCTTCCTGAACTTGGTTTTACATCGTGATGTCATATCTTTCTGCTGTAGAACCTGCATATTGATCTGGATCACTCCCAACAAATCCTGAGCCAGAATAAAGATCCAGATCACCTCCAAAATTCAGTGGAGTGTTCCCTGCCCTCATATCTATCTGTGATGCAAATTTGGTGAGAATCGGTGAAGTCGTTTTGATGTAATCCTTCAAAGCCTATATAAAGTGAAATCTTTATCCAGAATCTGGATCTGGGTCACCTCCAAAATTCAGTGGAGTCTTCCCTGCCCTCATATCTATCTGTGGTGAAACTTTTGTCAAACTCCGTGCAGTAGTTTTGATGTAATCCTTAAAAGTCTTCAAAGTGAAATCCGGATCCAAAATCCAGATCCGGATCCAGATCACCTCCAAAATTTAATGGAGTCTTCCATGGCCTAACTCCAATGTATGTTGAAAATTTGGTGAAAATCCATGTTGTTTTGTCTTAATCCTTCAAAGCCTATATAAAGAGAAATCTTGATCCAGAATCTGGATCTGGGTCACCTCCAAAATTCAGTAGAGTCTTCCCTGCCCTCATATCTATCTGTGGTGAAACTTTTGTCAAACTCCGTGCAGTATTTTTGATGTAATCCTTAAAAGTCGTCAAAGTGAAATCCTGATCCAAAATCCGGATCCAGATCCAGATCTCCTCCTAAATTTAATGGACTCTTCCATGGCCTAACTCCAATCTATGGTGAAAATTTGGTGAAAATCCATGTTGTTTTGTCTTAATCCTTCAAAGCCTATATAAAGAGAAATCTTGATCCAGAATCTGGATCACCTCCCAAATTCAGTGGTGAGATAAATGTGTGTGTGTGTGTGTGTGTGTGTGTGTGTGTGTGTGTGTGTGTGTGTGTGTGTGTGTGTGTGTGTGTGTGTGTGTGTGTGTGTGTGTGTGTGTGTGTGTGTGTGTGAGAAAGCCTTGGCTACTGTTGTTTCTTATCTCTTGCGTTCTTTCATGTGGCCTCATATGAGAAGGATGAATGGGCACTAAACAGTGAATAAATGACATACATTAAATGAAGTCTATATAAAGAATCATTTGCATGTGCAGTCTTTGAAATCATTCATTTTTGTTTTGCAAAATGGTGATTGATTGAATTGCTATGCTGGTTTGCTTTCATTGCGGTCTTTGCAAGGTGCGCTTTAACAAAAAAAGGCGATTAGCCGGAACTGAAAGAGGGTCTGTCCCTGAATAAGCACCATGTGTCAGAAGGGCGCGCTCATTTACTGTGTAGGTCCGTGAACGTCTGTGCTTCTGTTTATGGTGGAGCAAATTCAAGCACCAGTGAAAAGCACTTTTTTTTTCCCCAATCAGCCAAACGCCATAAAAATTTCATTACTGGGACTATGTGAATGTGTGACCTCTAACTGTACATATAAAAAAGGTCAGCCCGCAATAATGAAGCTCGGTGTTAATACAGGATTTTTATTTATTTGTTTGATTCAGGCCGTGTGCGTTGGGGGGGGTGCTGCAACATTTTCAGTCGTTGAGTGCAGTTTGAATGTGTGTAAATTCAACAGCTGGCACAAAGTGTTGGTCTTGTGCAGAAGATCTGTGCAGCTATTTCCAATCTTGCCTTCAAATTTGATTTACCACCATTTGACCTTTAACCCTAATCACACCTCATCGTACCCTAAAGAGACTTAATTACTTTGACATACAGCAGTTAGGGTCATCAGGGGTCATTCTCTGTGATATCATTTCCTGTCACATGATCTCCTTGAACAGTAGAATGGCTCCTCGAATGCGGATTACAAAACATTAATATTTTCGAAAGTTGGTCTGATTGTAATACAATAAATTAATTAAAACATTCAGAACAATGTCCTGTTATTTTTATTTACTATTAAATTGTTCAAATGTAACAAGTTTAATTACGCTTTACAGTAGTGTTCAGAATAATAGTGCTATGTGACTAAAAAGATTAATCCAGGTTTTGAGTATATTTCTTATTGTTACATGGGAAACAAGGTACCAGTAGATTCAGTAGATTCTCACAAATCCAACAAGATCAAGCATTCATGATATGCACACTCTTAAGGCTATGAAATTGGGCTATTAGTAAAAAAAAAGTAGAAAAGTGGGTGTTCACAATAATAGTAGTGTGGCATTCAGTCAGTGAGTTTGTCAACTTTGTGGAACAAACAGGTGTGAATCAGGTGTCCCCTATTTAAGGATGAAGCCAGCACCTGTTGAACATTCTTTTCTCTTTGAAAGCCTGAGGAAAATGGGACGTCCAAGACATTTTTCTGAAGAATAGCGTGGAGAGGAGAAAACTTATACGCAGGTGCAAAAAATTATAGGCTGTTCATCTACAATGATCTCCAATGCTTTAAAATGGACCAAAAAAACCAGAGACGCGTGGAAGAAAACGGAAAACAACCATCAAAATGGATAGAAGAATAACCAGAATGGCAAAGGCTCATCCATTGATCAGCTTCAGGATGGTCAAAGACAGTCTGGAGTTACCTGTAATTGCTGTGACAGTTAGAAGACGCCTGTTTGAAGCTAATTTATTTGCAAGAAGAGGTTACAATTTGCCAAAGAACACATCAACTGGCCTAAAGAGAAATGGAGGAATATTTTGTGGACTGATGAGAGTAAAATTGTTCTTTTTGGGTCCAAGGGCCGCAGACAGTTTGTAAGACGACCCGCAAACTCTGAATTCAAGCCACAGTTCACAGTGAAGACAGTGAAGCATGGTGGTGCAAGCATCATGATATGGGCATGTTTCTCCTACTATGGTGTTGGGCCTATATATCACATACCAGGTATCATGGATCAGTTTGGATATGTCAAAATACTTGAAGAGGTCATGTTGCCTTATGCTGAAGAGGACATGCCCTTGAAATGGGTGTTTCAACAAGACAATGACCCCAAGCACACTAGTAAACGAGCAAAATCTTGGTTCCAAACCAACAAAATTAATGCCTCACAGATGTGAAGAAATCATGAAAAACTGTGGTTATACAACTAAATACTAGTTTAGTGATTCACAGGATTGCTAAGAAAGCAGTTTGAACATAATAGTTTTAAGTTTGTAGTGTCAACAGCAGATGCTACTATTATTGTGAACACCCCCTTTTCTACTTTTTTTTACTAATAGCCCAGTTTCATAGCCTTAAGAGTGTGCGTATCGTGAATGCTTGATTTTGTTAGATTTGTGAGAATCTACTGAATCTACTGGTACCTTGTTTCCCATGTAACAATAAGAAATATACTCAAAACCTGGATGAATCTTTTTAGTCACATAGCACTACTATTATTCTGAACACTACTGTATATGAAAATGACATCCCCCCTCCCCCATTATTCCCCAAATATTCTCTCAACTTGGTTAAAAAAAATGTAAAAAAAAAAAAAATAATAATAATGTATGCAAGTAAATGGTGAGATTATTTTAAAAATGTAACCTTTTAAATTACAAGGTGTAGACCTATTTGATTTTCTTTGAAATTCATTTAAGTCATAAAAAGGATTTTCTTCAGCCCCTCTACAACTTTGTTGCTTAGTAATTAAGGATTCACAAGCTTATATTGCCATTAAAATAAAAATTCACGTTTTCTGGAAACAATTTCAGATTTTGACCCACCTGAGTTTAAACACAGAAGCCAAAAGAAGGACAAAGTGGCAGAAAGTGAAGATGCAACAATAATCTTTGGCTTCTAAAGATGAAAAAACTCAAACATGTAATACATGAAGATAATATTGCCAGTAATATTTTCTATAAAAGGATTTATCCACTTGGCATTCTGTGTTTCTGACTCTTTGTGTAGGTTACATAAGAGTCTAAATAAATGCTTTGTTTGGCCGTTTGTGTACACGAGTTAATCTGACACAATTTCTGTCAGAAATTGGCTGTACCGCATCACATCTGTGTCCAAAATGACCGTCTTTGACAGTTATTGAGTAGGCTGGTGTTGTTTCCACATTATTTGATGGTATCTGTTTGTTATGCCCCTCCGGCACAGATCCTCTCCACTTGGAGGTTGAGGTTTCCCAGACGTATGGGTCTGGCTTCCTTCATCTGACTATAAGGATTGAATTAACTGAAGGAGAAGACTTTGATATTGTTGACTACACAGAATAATTGGAGATGATTGATACTCGTAGGTATGAAGGGAGGAATCTGGCATGAAGCTCCTACTGTAATCAGATTCATTTCGATGCCACTTTATTGGTTGTAATGCTTCATGGAAATTGTTTATACGCATTGTCAAATTATTCTGCAATTGTAGTTGTTGTTAGTGGGTAATTCGTTTGCAGTTTGTTGACAGAATCGCCACTTTACTAAGTGAATTTCTTTTTGGAACCTGACATGTTTCTGACAGATCTCCTTAGAATCTGTACTCATCTCTATGGGTCTTGTTTCATATCTTTTCCCTCAGTTTTGCAACTACAAGTGCCATTACTTCAGTGGAGCTAAATATAAATGAGTGATTGAGAAGTTATGAGCCTGACAGAGGAAGAGTAGGGCGTGGCTCTGCATCGTCTCCATTCTGAGAAACCAACATCTCTCGAGAGTGTGTGAAGCTTTGACTCAGTGGGTGCAAAGTTGAGAAATGTTGGTCCTATGTAGTGTCATAAAAGTGGCAAAACTATGTTGTAAACCAGGGGCCGGTTTCATAAAGCAGTCAAATCTTATTTAGTCAACTAAACTCACTTAGTTGACTAATTTTTTGATATTAGTCATTGCACAAACCGCTTAGTCAGCTAAAGTTTTGCGTTACCCGACTCATGTTTTTAGCCTGGTACAGAGGAGGCTAATCTTCTTTTAGTCAACAAAACTTAAGTGTCTTACCTCAAAAACCGACAGCTATCATGTACAGGGTTGTGAAATCTCCGCGGATCCGAGGAATTCCGCGGATTTCATCATGGGGAGGAGGGCGGTGTTAGTGTTGTACTCTGTAATTGTGCTCGTCACTGAGTTTTTAAAATACTTATCGCAAAGTGTTTCTTTTTTTTACGACATTGTGTAAGTTTTATAAGTCCGCGGACACTGATCTGTGTGTTACAGATACAAATCTGTGTCCTCGGATCCGCGGAACTTTGTGGAGAAAAAATGCCACTCAAAGCGTAGTTGTTGCGACAGTTGTCGTAAAGCGGGACTGGTTGGTTGCTGCGGCGACGCTGTGTGGCTCCTGTAAGACGTTTAAGATAAACGTAGCATATGGACATCACAAACTTTTAGAGCTCTCAAGTTTTTAAAAGAAGAATTTTGCAGCATGTTTGTGTCACGGAGCGACATCAGACAGAGCGAAGATGGCGAGAAAGACGGTTTGAAAAAGTTTGATAAGGACAAGAAGCCATGGAATTGTCGCTGCCTTCATGAACACATCTGAAAGATCAACAGAAAAAACGAATTATGCCATCAAGAAACATGGTAAGAATTTTTCTCTCCTAGGAAAATAAACATTGTGCTGTTCAAACTGGATCTTAGACAAGATTATGCGACTTTTTCATTATTATTATTATTAATCTACACTTTCTTTCATTGGAAAAAAGACATTGTGACTTTGAATGGATTTACAAGAATTTACACAAGAACATGTGACTTTTTACTATAAGTTATGTTATTGATATTTTACCCTGTTTTTAGAAATATTCTACAAGCTTTAGCTGTGGTTTTTGAAATGCTTTAACAGTATTTTCAGTCTTCGTGAATTTCGTGTAGTTTAACTCTTCTGAGTTAATGCATAATTTAATGCATAATTTAAAATCATTCCAGGTCCTACTTCCACGTCATACGAGGTCTGTTAGAAAAGTATCCGACCTTTGTATTTTTTTCAAAAACCATATGGATTTGAATCACGTGTGATTGCATCAGACAAGCTTGAACCTTCGTGCGCATGCGTGAGTTTTTTCACGCCTGTCGGTTGCGTCATTCGCCTGTGAGCAGGCTTTGTGTGAGCACTGGTCCACCCTCTTGTCGTTTTTTTATTGCGAATAAATGTCTGAATGATTTGGAGCCTTGCTGCATCAATTTTTTTAAAAATTAAAAAAATTAAAAATTCTGCTCCTCTTTCCATGACAAAAACTCTTGTAACAGTGGAATGTGCCATTCATTTCTAAACTGGACGCTGTCTTGATCCGGTATGTCGTCTGACTAGCACAGGAATTGTGAAAAGACGTGGACATCAGAATTTTTACAACACATTAAGACAGACGTGTGGAGGAGTTCTGCGCGTCGCGGTGGAGCCGCATGGCGCAAAGCAACGCCATGATGAAGCCTTCCGGGACATGTTGGGGCATGTCCAGCTCATGCACAATCACAATCGGATAATCACACAACTGAAAAGCAACCGGAATCCATCTGAAATCCACCTGAAAGCCGTCCTGTGAGATCAACACGGAGGTGGTTTTGTGCCGCGTAATGAACAGCTCCGTGGCGCATCCCTCCGCTTTTCTTTCCATGAAAAAAACTCCTGTAACAGTGGAATGTGCCGAAAAAGTGCTGATGTCCACAACTTCTGTCTTTTTGTGAAAGTCAGATGAGGTCCCGGATCAACAAAGCCTTCACGTTGGAAATGATCTGGTTGTTTCAGCGGGGTCTGAGCATGTCGCGCTCTCAGCAGTTGTGGGCCGTCCTTAAAGCGGCAGTAACACTCCTTAATCTGTATAATCCCCATAAAATCGTCCCTGAAAGCCATATTAATTTTCCGAACAGTGTCCACCTGGAGGTCTCTCACAGTTTCTGGAAAAAAATTGATGCAGCAAAGCTCCAAATCGTTCAGACATTTATTCGCAATAAAAAAACGACGAGAGGGGTGGACCAGTGCTCACACAAAGCCTGCTCACAGGAGAATGATGCAACTGACAGGCGTGAAAAAACTCACGCATGCACATGAAGGTTCAAGCTTGTCTGATGCAATCACACGTGATTCAAATCCATATGGTTTTTGAAAAAAATAAAAAGGTCGGATACTTTTCTAACAGACCTCGTATTCTGTTATTTCAACATTATCATTGACAGTTCAAATGGAAGTTGAGTCTAGGATCATTTAAATATGCACTTCTTTTGAGATTTTTTTTTTCCAGGAAATGCTGAAAATGTATCATTAGATACAAAATTAGTTTGGTTTCTGGGTCCCTGTGGGCCCTAAACCCCGGCTCGACACCCTGCAAATTTTCCTGGGATTTCACAATTTTCATTTCACAGCCCTGCATGTACCACCACTTGATGGAACACCAAGAGCACCCCTACGTCGCTCGAATTCCTCGAAAAGGAGGAGAGCTTCCTCCGCTTTTGGCCATAGTTGTGTCAGTTCCCACATTAGCCACTGGGTATTGCTGTTACGCTGAGCAGTGTTGTGTGCAGAAAAGGCTTGATGGAAGTGTAGAAGAAGAACTGCGAGGCTAAGAGCTAAGCACGTCATTCTGCATTTTATATGTGTCCATAAATGTTAATAAATCCAGATTATGAAACAAAGGATGGATAGTTCATGACAATAACCAACCTGGAAGTAAACAAAACTGTCACGCATTGGAGGCGTTTCTTGGCAGCGACACTCGCAAGGCCACTAAGCCCGTGAAAATCCTCGGCTGACGTAAGATGGCTAATCCACAAGTTTAGCTGTCAATGTGAAACTGTGATTGGACGGATAATGTTGGGCGATTAACCGCAGGAGTAAAAACTCTATGAACGCTTTTGTGCATAGTGTGGAGTCTCCAACCACTTTAGACATGAGCTATGTTGAAATTCTGTTGCCAAAGTGTCGATTTATACATTAAATACATGGAGGAATCTGGAGGTGGGGCTAGCCATGGCGGAGGAAGCTGTAGCATTTTGTTGATGTTTAAGACGTAGTAACCAACAAGTCTTGTCAGTGGTTGTGTGTAGCACAGCAGGACATCTAGTATTTCAGTGTCAGTCGTATTTAGCATTAGTACGGCTTAGATCACGTCAGGGAGCACACACTCTTGCCACACATTGCGGCATCCGCGACACTATGGAACCAACTTTGGCTCTGAATTGCAACCACCCAGGAAGACAATTGCTCCAACCAGGTGAAATGTGGGTTTCAACTTGGTCTTCTTAAGCCACTTTAGTCCTCAAAACTGAAGCACCCAAATTCTGGATCCTGCCCCAACAAATGCACCAAATGCTCAAAATATCGTAGTTGAAATTCCCTCACAAGTGTTACCACTACGTCAAAATGATTGGCCTTGACTTTGTAAAAATTTAAACATGATGATAGCATTAAAAATTGAAATTTAAAATTTTTAGGAATGTTACATGAAAATTTGGGATTTGGTTTTAAAAGCAATTATGTTACATTTACTTATTACTGCCTGGTTTGACAAGTGCTCTCACTTATGCCCCCCTCCCCCCCACTCCATCCCCACCCAACCCCCCGTTTAAAAAACAACAAAAAAAAATGAAAATGCAGGTAATGTATTCCTGTTTCTGAATTCTATTTGAGAAACATTATTAATTTCACATATCAAGTTTGGAACGACCATCTGTTCGCCGCGCACCGCTGCACCTCCCTCCATCTGCCCGAGTTCCCCCCGCGCCGTTCTGCTGCCACCGGCGCCAACTTTTTATGCGCTCTGGCTTTTTGATTTGTCACTCACCGCCACCTCGGCCCATGTGACCAGCTGAGCACGCTCGCGGCGGGATGATGGCAACCTGGTGGCGACTTTTGGAACAAATATCAGTTCTGAGCAGCGCTGAGGTTTAATAAATGCTATTGACCAGCCGTAGAAACACCTTTGAACTCGCTCTGATTGCCTTTCTCCTTCGCTATTCTCTCTATTTTGTCTCTTCTATGTCCACTTCCTCCTCTTTGTTCCATTCCTTTTCTCCTTAGTGTTCTCTCCTTGGCCACTACCTCCCTTCTTTCTGTAAAGTGGAGGAAGCAGATTATGCAGTCGGCACAGTGTGACGTGTCCCCGCCACAGTTAATTTAGCATCTGTGCCTTCATGAATATGAATACATTTACACGTCCAGGATATAATTAGGTGGCGGAGTGTGGAGAGGGTTCACGACACTCCAGGTGGGGAGAGAGGAATGGGGGGGAGGAGGGGAATAGAAAAGAGATGGAAGTGGAAAAGAGGAGCAGGTAGGGCTAAAACAATCTCCCAGGCTCTGTGACCTCTGTCGCCCAGCTAAACACTCACATCAATCACTCAGAAATGGCTGAAACTGCACGAGTGAGGAGGTTTGCGTGCCTGGCACGGCGACTCATCTCCAGCGCCTTGGGGCAACTGTTTGTTGTGATTTGGCGCTATACAAGAAAAAAGTTGATTGATTGATTGAATTCATGTAACTTTACTACAAACCGCATGCTTGATGAGCTCCTGCAGACTCTGCCTGTGCAGGATTGTCCCCGTACATGTTCACATTGTAAGTATGTCCAGAAAGACTATTTTATGACAGCAAGTAGGAGCAAGTCAAAGATGGGTTTTATTGTCTCGGCTGTATGAAGATGCAGTTGTGCTGGTTTGGTCAGGCTGTATCCTTAAGTATGTACTACAGGGTGGTCCAAAAAAAATTGAAATTGAAACATTTTTGATGGTCTGTTCTTAATAGTTGATAATACAACCCCTGGCAATAATTATGGAATCACCGGCCTCGGTGGATGTTCATTCAGTTGTTTAATTTTGTAGAAAAAAAGCAGATCACAGACATGTCACAAAACTAAAGTAATTTCAAATGGCAACTTTCTGGCTTTAAGAAACACTACAAGAAATCAGGAAAAATAATTGTGGCAGTCAGTAACGGTTAATTTTTTAGACCAAGCAGAGGGAAAAAAATATGGACTCACTCAGTTCTGATGAATAAATTATGGAATCACCCTGTAAATTTCCATCCCAAAAACTAACACCTGCATCAAATCAGATCTGCTCATTAGTCTGCATCTAAAAAGGAGTGATCACACCTTGGAGAGCTGATGCACCAAGTGGACTGACATGAATCATGGCTCTAACACGAGAGATGTCAATTGAAACAAAGGAGAGGATTATCAAACTCTTAAAAGAGGGTAAATCATCACGCAATGTTGCAAAAGATGTTGGTTGTTCACAGTCAGCTGTGTCTAAACTCTGGACCAAATACAAACAACATGGGAAGGTTGTTAAAGGCAAGCATACTGGTAGACCAAGGAAGACATCAAAGCGTCAAGACAGAAAACTTAAAGCAATATGTCTCAAAAATCGAAAATGCACAACAAATCAAATGAGGAAGGAATGGGAGGAAACTGGAGTCAATGTCTGTGACCGAACTGTAAGAAACCGCCTAAAGGAAATGGGATTTACATACAGAAAAGCTAAACGAAAGCCGTCATTAACACCTAAACAGAAAAAAACAAGGTTACAATGGGCTAAGGAAAAGCAATCGTGGACTGTGGATGAGTGGATGAAAGTCATATTCAGTGATGAATCTCGAATCTGCACAGGGCAAGGTGATGATGCTGGAACTTTTGTTTGGTGCCGTTCCAGTGAGATTTATAAAGATGACTGCCTGAAGAGAACATGTAAATTTCCACAGTCATTGATGATATGGGGCTGCATGTCAGGTAAAGGCACTGGGGAGATGGCTGTCATTACATCATCAATAAATGCACAAGTTTTACGTAGATATTTTGGACACTTTTCTTATCCCATCAATTGAAAGGATGTTTGGGGATGATGAAATCATTTTTCAAGATGATAATACATCTTGCCATAGAGCAAAAACTGTGAAAACATTCCTTGCAAAAAGACACATAGGGTCAATGTCATGGCCTGCAAATAGTCCGGATCTTAATCCAATTGAAAATCTTTAGTGGAAGTTGAAGAAAATGGTCCATGACAAGGCTCCAACCTGCAAAGCTGATCTGGCAACAGCAATCAGAGAAAGTTGGAGCCAGATTGATGAAGAGTACTGTTTGTCACTCATTAAGTCCATGCATCAGAGACTGCAAGCTGTTATAAAAGCCAGAGGTGGTGCAACGAAATACTAGTGATGTGTTGGAGCGTTCTTTTGTTTTTCATGTTTCCATAATTTTTTCCTCAGAATTGAGTGATTCCATATTTTTTCCGTCTGCTTGGTCTAAAAAAGTAACCGTTACTGACTGCCACAATTTTTTTTCCTGATTTCTTATAGTTTCTTAAAGCCAGAAAGTTGCCATTTGAAATGACTTTAGTTTTGTGTCATGTCTGTGATCTGCTTTTTTTCTACAAAATTAAACAACTGAATGAACATCCTCCGAGGCCGGTGAGTCCATAATTTTTGCCAGGGGTTGTATGTTCTATCCAGGCTCCTCCTTGACGAATAACTGCAGCAACACGAACGTTGAAATTTTCGATGACTCGTCCAATCATGTCAGCTGGTATGTGCCTGATTTCCCTTCTTATGTTGATATGATTGGACGAGTCATCGAAAATTTCAACGTTTGTGTTGCTGCAGTTATTCGTCAAAGAGGAGCCTGGATAGAACATATTATCAACTTTTAAGGACAGACCACCAAAAATGTTTCAATTTCTATCAGATTTGAAGGACATAACCTCCCATCATTCTGCTAATGTTTGGTGAAAGAATTTTCAAAATATCTCATCTGAGTAAAAAATAAGATCAAAAAGAAAATAGGGCGTTTTTTGTTTTTTTTTGACCACCCTGTATGATGGTATCCAATGCTCAGTCCACACTCACGCTGTTTTTGTGATTCAATGAAGGCAGAAGTTTTATTTAATTTTTGTATTGTAGTTTCTGAACACTCTACTTGAAGAAAAGAATTTCTTTGAATTTGTTCTTGAGTGAGAATTTTGTGCACTTTCCATATTTTTTTGTTACTGTTCTGTTTCTGAACAAAAGCTTTTATTATGATGATAAAGTATTTTCTATTTACCTATATACATTTCCAAAATTCTGTCCTGGGTTTTAACTAATTAATATCCAAAGGAAAAATCACAAAAACACATGAAACTTCATTCACATTTAGCAGTTTGATAATGTATCCACCTTAATCACCTCTGTGGTTTTCTGGTTTTATTTCCCATATATTATACGTTGTCATTTAAGTCTTGGTTTGGTTCTGTTTGTTTCTTTTGTTTGTGTAATGCTTTTGTTACTGGTTTAATTCATTGTTCATCATTTATTTTCTATTCAGTCTTAGTTTAGTTCTGTTTGTCACATTTATTGTATTATGCTCTAGTCACAGGTTTTGGTTATTTGTTATCTTCAAGGGGTTCTTATCTGATTATGTTTCCTTTGTTATTTATTGCGTTCTCTGTTTATCAGTTAGTTTGTTTTATTTATTGCATTATTCTGTAGTCTGGTTTTGTCGTTCTGTTCATTTTTTCGGTGTAGTCTCAGTTTATGTTGTCACCTTATTATCGGTATCAGTTCTGTTCTAGTTTCTATTATAATCATTGATCTTCTTGTCTCCCACTTTTTAGATTAGTCGTGTTATTTCCTACTTTTTCCCCTTTTGTTTTGTTCACATTAATTATGGTTTGTCAAGCGCATCACGTTTTGCACCATTGGTTTTTCTGCCACTTAGTTATCTTGCCCCTGTTCGCTTTGCTTTTGTTTCACTACACTCTCTTGCAGTTACCTTTGTCTTCCCTGGCCATGCCCCCTTCCAGAGCCTTCCACACACCTGCACCTCATTACACTTTGATTAACCTGCTCCCTATTTAAGCCCTCACAGTCTCACAGCTCACTGCCAGATTGTTCTATTTTTGCACTTTCCAACCATACGTCACAGTCCTGTTTTGCATTATATTTTTGACCTTCCTTATGGTAACCGATCTCCGCCTCACCGAATCCCTGAACTTTGCTCATTTTTTCTCTGCCTCTGCCTGTTGTACTCCTCATTGCCACTGTGTTTGAACTCTGCTCGTTTTTGGACATTGCCTCAGCCTGTTACTTAGCCTGATACCTCCGCTATGCTGACTGTTTTCCTGTGTACCGAACCATTTTCAAGTAACCCAGATAAAGCCTTTTTTAACTCAAACCATCATGTCCGTGAGTCTGCATTTGCCTCCTACCGCTTTCTGTGTCAAGCCACCTTGTCTTCTGACAAAAAGTTCAGTATCTGTATCGGTATCGACGATACTGGCCATGTATGTACTTGGTATGGGATCGATACCAAATCTTGCAGTATCACACACCACTACTGTCTAGTAATCTAGCTAGCTATCTGTCAATCTAGCTTGCTATGTCTTCGATCCAGCTGGATAGCTACTTCTCTAATCTATTTAATAGATGTCTGTCCATTTATTTCTTGGAAACATGGAATTTTGAAGTGGATTTTGATAACTTTATCACCATAATTAAAATACAGGCAGGTTCAAAACTCTTGCTATAAAATGTCTCTGCTTTTATGTTTAATTTTTTTGTAGCCTCTTAACAGCACAAATGGAACTTTCCATGATGCTTCTGTTTGGCTAAGATTAATTAAGATAATTATCAGAGATGCCAGTGAATGATGGTTGGGAAATTCCAATCGGACGATTCAGCTGTTCTTTGGCTGAGTAGAAGTTTGAATGTGTTTCATAGGTGGCCTTCTTGTTTTTACCATGCGTGGACTTCCACTTTGGGCTGACCAACCCAGGACATGCTGGAGATATTAAATACTATATTCAGGTCTGCAAACACCTCAGGATCAGTGGGGGGTGGACCATCATTAATCTGGTGAACCAGTTCTATATAAGCAGCCAAAAAAAAAGATTTTCTGTATTTATATTAAATATACTGACATTTGGCATGTGTGAAAGTTGGTAGATGTTTTTTTCCTGTTGGTTTGTTTGTCTCAGCAGCACATGGATAAGAAGCGGCGCTTGGCATGCGAGTCCATAAGTCATTCACAGTGCGTAATGGTTTATTTGCCAAAGCGCTGTGCTATTTAGGCACCAGGGAGGCACCGTCTCCAAAATGTTTAATGTTGTGTAGTTTAGCCATATGCCACTGTTTTACAGCAAGCATTTCCTGTGTCATTACACCCCTGTGCATTGGGCGCTTTCCATAATGGATCCATAACGAGATGTTGCTGCAAATGAATTGCCAGACATCTTTGGAGATGCTCGTGTAACACAGGTGTTACCTTTCGGTAAATACGATGGGGCGCTACGCTGAAGTCAATTGACGGATGAAAGTGTTTTGTGCACGTTTTCTGTCTGTGCAGCCTTTGCACAGGCTCAGTAATGAGCGATGCCAGCTTGGAGCTTTAAAAGTCAACTTTCACACTCACTTCTCCACATTCAAACTTGACTGACATGAAGGGTGGAAAAAAATGCTGCTTGTAACCAGCTTTCACAGTGAGCGATGTGACTGTGGAAGGGCCTTCGCCTTATCCATAACACACTACATCACGCCGCATCTGGGATGTCCTTCAAAGTCAAATCATCATCTTTAAGGCTAAAAGGTTTTTTTTTGCGGCGATCGTGTGCCGTGCCACTTCTGCTCCTCGCCAAATGTTCACCAGGGGACCAAACGAAGGTAATTGATTTTGGAGGCACTCATGCAGGGGTAGACCCATCCACCGCAGATAAGAAAGAACTTCAAATCAAAATTATGTCTGCACTATGCATATGCATCACATCAGGTCTAATAAAATAAAAGTATTAGCAGCGAGGGAGAGAGAAGTAATTAGAGAAACTCACCAGGCACTATTTTCGCTTCGCTCCGGAGTTCTCAGCACCAAGGGAAAATTAAAGAACTTCTAGCTTTAAAAAAGGCTGCACAGAGGTCATCTGGCTAACTTTATTCCAACTTTTCTATTCATGCTGTGATTTAATGGTGCAAATCACATAATCACTCTTTTTGTATTATTCTGCAGCATAACAAATAATCAGAGTGTAATCTAATCTTTACAAATGTTTTGCTGCTGCTGGAGCTTGCTTGGTTTTAATGCTTGAAGTGTTTTTTTGTCACTTCTGGTGTTAAATCCTGTATAATGTTAGAGTTGTTTCGTAGAGTTGATCATACAAGTGTTAATTCCGTAGCTTGAAGTGGATGTGTGTCTGCGACTTTACCTGGACGGCACACCAGTCTGACACAGGTCACATTCCCCAGTCAAGGCTTGATGTCGCAGACCGAATGGTCCACCCCTAAAAATCGGTCCGCTTTTTGCATCTGCGCATGTGTCATTTCGGACCACAGCAGCACGTCTGAGACGGAGTCTCTTCACCCAAAGCAATCAAATGAATTAATGGGATTATTAACCATCAGATGACAAAGATAAAACCTCTTAAATCATTCTAAATTCAGTTTTAAGCAGAAATGAGGCCATTTTAAGCGGAAACTCTGCGAAATTCCGTGATGCTTTGAAATGACTGACGCGCAGTGAATGCATCAGCTAGCAGCTTGTTTAGCTGTGGCACTCTGAACGCTTCTGCCACCTTTTATGATGAAATAATGCTGAATTTACGTGGAAATGATTGTTGTACAAAAGCTTCAGATATCTCTCGCTGAGATAGATGATGACTGGAGTGCAGTTTTAAGCAGAAACGAGGTTTTAATCCATGAACCGCGGCTAATGACGTATGCGCAGATGCAAAAGGCAGACCGATTTTTAGGGGAAACCGTTCGGTCGGCGACATTGGTCCATATTTATCGCTGGGTGGACTATGAAAATGCAAATGAAGTGTCTTGTCCCAGGGCACAGACAGGCATGTTCAGGAATTGATCAAAGATCAACATGGGGGAGCTGGAGCCTATCCCAGCAGTCAATGGGCAAGAGGCGTGGCACATCCTGGACAGGCCGGCAGTCTATCCTAGGACACGTAGCCAAATGTGAATAAAAATCCCATGTGGTTAAAAGAATTTGTCTGCTTTATGTGACTGTGGCTAAAACCTTTTTTGTGGTTACACATAGTTCATGTTATGCAGATGTACAAATAGGACCCAAAATGCAGACAACTACACACTGACTAGGTGAAATAAGTGTCATAAGTGTATCAAGTGTGGGCGGAGAGTCAGCGGGTCTGAAGGTTCGGCATGGACAAAACTTGGGAAGGCTGGGCGTGGCTGGCACAGGATGTATGTCAATGAACTAGTGAGGTGTGGATAAATGAGCTGGTCTTTTAAGCTGCACTCAAGTAGATGATTGAAACAGGTCAGTCGTGCCTACCTCAAGACAAAGCAGACAAACACAAAAAGGTAAAATCCTCACAGTTCATCTGAATTACACACCAGGTACAGTTATTGGGGTAACTATCTCAGCAGATATCTTTGATGAATCCTTTTGGTATGCAAATTTGTCTGCTAATGCTGTTTGTATCATTCACAGATATATCATGTAACTCAGGGAAACTAATTGTGGCTAAAGTGAAAATACAGCATTTAACACTAGCTTAGAGAATGTACTAATCTTTATACGTGGTGTCCAAATATACCCAAGCAAGTTAATCAAGAACTTCCCAGATTTATTGCAAAAGGTGGGTGTGGAAACAAATTTTGACAGTCCATTTCTGAATCACTTGAAGACTTGGCTTTTAGCTTGACATGGAAAGTGATGTTGGTATCACAAAGGCTGGTGATAATCCTTGTACAGGAACATCTCAGTCCTGGAACAGCACCTATAGCTGAAATTTAATGTCGATCATGCAACCTTCAGCAGGTTCTACAAGTCTGTGGGCTCTCTCTACGTCTGGCATCTCAGACCACACCTGTAGTCAAATCTGACCAAACGTCCTCTCGCTCCCTTTGCCTACTAAAAAACTACACATAGTTGACAGGTTTTTTTAGAAGTATGCTGTGCAGCGTCTGGATTTCTCTCTTTTTAAAGATGTCTTGCCGCTCATCCAACTGACTTCAGTTCTTTATTGACTTCTTAATCACTTGGGAGGGAGGTGAAACAGCTTAAAGTCCAACTAGTGTGGTTGCTGAAGAATAAACTTATAGATATCTTCTACCAGGAGACTGACCGAAAGCATTCATCGACAGAGGGCGATTTCTTTGCGTCTCCGATCCACAGTTGGCTGACTGGCCATTTGTGTTGTGTAAGTCGAAGTCTTTCTCTTTGTTTCTGGTCGTGAGCTCGATAATTCTCCAGGGGATGGCATTATTCAGTCCTCTCACACATTCTCTCTTCATCTCTCTCTACTCCCCTCAGGGCTCGTCTTTGAGTGTGTCCCTGGTCGATCTTCCAGTAGCTTTCTTGATGTGGACCCCTCTGTCTCTTTCAATGAATCGCTCTCATATAGTTTTTTTTTTTTCTTCAAACTTTTTTCTCTTGCTTTGTTTAATGTTTTTACATCTCAGGTTCTTTATGTTACTCTGATGCTTTTCCTGCATTCCTGTCACTGTTTTGATGTGAAATGTGTTCAGAATGAAAACAGATGGAAACACAGACACGGGCAAAAATAGATACTTAAAGACGTGATTGGAAGCAGCCATGTAACAAGAAATATCACCATGCAGATATGTAAAATATCACATTAATCATTTGGGAATTACAGCCACTTTTACACACGTCTCCAGTTTCAGAGCCCATAAACAATCGGAAAGTGGATTGCTGTTCATAGACATTGTCCCTTTTACAGCCAGTTTTCATGAGATGAGTCAGGGTATGGACACATGAACTTTTCCAAATCAATGACTACATCTTGGACATTATTTATCTCAAAGAAAAACAAATGATATGTCAAATCTGTGTGGAGTAGGCAAAAAAAGAGTAAACATGCAAGGAGGAAACAAATGAGGGGAGCCACCAGGACACCCATGACAACTCCAAAGCAATTCTAGGCTTCTTTGGCTTTTTAAACTGTGCATATTTCACATTTTGTCTGTTGCATCACCAGTTGTACAGCTTCATGTTGGCGTGGCACAGAGAAAGACTTTCTTAAAATGAAGATAAGAAATCATAGTTGTAGTTTGCCAAAAGGCACATGACAGCCTAGATATCATGCATTTACTTTTTATAAACATCCTCTGTTGTGATACTCCACTATGAAGCTGTATAACTGGTGATACAACAGACAAAAGTGCCACAAGGCACAGTTTCTCCAGTCACAGTGAAAGAAGTCTATAACTCTCAGTGTTGTCTTGGTAGCTTCCTTCACCATTAAATTAAAGCTGAAAGTCTACCTTTAGAAAACACATCTGGATTACTTCATTTCAACTCTATTGTGGATGTTGTATTGAGGCAAAATGATAAAATGCGTGTCAATGACCAAGTGTGGACCTGACTGTGTATGTTTTTGGAGAACAGAGAATGAGAGGCTGAGTGAAATTGCTACACATTAAAACAAATGAATTTTGACGGTTTGCACATTCATACAGCATGCGTATATACATACGTACATACACTCAACAAAAATATAAATGCAACACTTTTGGTTTTGCTCCCATTTTGTATGAGATGAACTCAAAGATCTAAAACTTTTTCCACATACACAATATCACCATTTCCCTCAAATAATGTTCACAAACCAGTCTAAATCTGTGATAGTGAGCACTTCTCCTTTGCTGAGATAATCCATCCCACCTCACAGGTGTGCCATATCAAGATGCTGATTAGACACCATGATTAGTGCACAGGTGTGCCTTAGACTGCCCACAATAAAAGGCCACTCTGAAAGGTGCAGTTTTATCACACAACACAATGCCACAGATGTCGCAAGATTTGAGGGAGCGTGCAATTGGCATGCTGACAGCAGGAATGTCAACCAGAGCTGTTGCTCGTGTATTGAATGTTCATTTCTCTACCATAAGCCGTCTCCAAAGGCGTTTCAGAGAATTTGGCAGTACATCCAACCAGCCTCACAACCGCAGACCACGTGTAACCACACCAGCCCAGGACCTCCACAGCCAGCATGTTCACCTCCAAGATCGTCTGAGACCAGCCACTCGGACAGCTGCTGAAACAATCGGTTTGCATAACCAAAGAATTTCTGCACAAACTGTCAGAAACCGTCTCAGGGAAGCTCATCTGCATGCTCGTCGTCCTCATCGGGGTCTCGACCTGACTCCAGTTCGTCGTCGTAACCGACTTGAGTGGGCAAATGCTCACATTCGCTGGCGTTTGGCACGTTGGAGAGGTGTTCTCTTCACGGATGAATCCCGGTTCACACTGTCCAGGGCAGATGGCAGACAGCATGTGTGGCATCGTGTGGGTGAGTGGTTTTCTGATGTCAATGTTGTGGATCGAGTGGCCCATGGTGGCAGTGGGGTTATGGTATGGGCAGGCGTCTGTTATGGATGAAGAACACAGGTGCATTTTATTGATGGCATTTTGAATGCACAGAGATACCATGACGAGATCCTGAGGCCCATTGTTGTGCCATACATCCAAGAACATCACCTCATGTTGCAGCAGGATAATGCACGGCCCCATGTTGCAAGGATCTGTACACAATTCTTGGAAGCTGAAAATGTCCCAGTTCTTGCATGGCCGGCATACTCACCGGACATGTCACCCATTGAGCATGTTTGGGATGCTCTGGACCGGCGTATACGACAGCGTGTACCAGTTCCTGCCAATATCCAGCAACTTTGCACAGCCACTGAAGAGGAGTGGACCAACATTCCACAGGCCACAATTGACAACCTGATCAACTCTATGCGAAGGAGATGTGTTGCACTGCATGAGGCAAATGGTGGTCACACCAGATACTGACTGGTATCCCCCCCAATAAAACAAAACTGCACCTTTCAGAGTGGCCTTTTATTGTGGACAGTCTAAGGCACACCTGTGCACTAATCATGGCGTCTAATCAGCATCTTGATATGGCATACCTGTGAGGTTGGATGGATTATCTCAGCAAAGGAGAAGTGCTCACTATCACAGATTTAGACTGGTTTGTGAACAATATTTGAGGGAAATGGTGATATTATTTATGTGGAAAAAGTTTTAGATCTTTGAGTTCATCTCATACAAAATGGGAACAAAACCAAAAGTGTTGCGTTTATATTTTTCATCCGGAAAGTATTCACAGCACTTCATATTTTCCAAATTTTGTTATATTAGAGCCTTATTTCAAAATGCTGATGGTTGGCCTTAGTGAGTGATCATCAGGTTCTTGGTCACCTCCCTGACTAAGGCCCTTCTCACCCGATCGCTGAGTTTAGACAGGCAGCCAGCGCTAGGAAGAGTCCTGGTGGATCCCATCTTCTTCCATTTACAGATGATGGAGGCCACTGTGCTCATTGGGACCTTCAAAGCATCAGAAATATTTCTGTATCCTTCCCCAGATTTGTGCCTCGAGACGATCCTGTCTCAGAGGTCTACAGACAATTCCTTTGAATTCATGCTTGGTTTGTGCTCTGACATGGACTGTCAGTTGTAGGACCTTATATATATTGACAGGTGTGTGCGTTTCCAAATCATGGCCAATCCACTAAATTTACCCCAGGTGGACTCCAATTAAGCTGTAGGAACATCTCAAGGGTGATCAGTGGAAACAGGATGCACCTGAGTTAAATTTTGAGCTTCATGGCAAAGGCTGTGAATACTTATGTACATGTGATTTCTTAGTTTTTTATTTTTAATAATAATATTATTTATTAATTATTAATTATGCAAAAATCTAAAAGAAAAACTTTTTCACATTGTCATTATGGGGTATTGTGTATAGAAAGAAATTGGATTTCACCCATTTTTTGGAATAAGGCTGTAACATAGCAAAATGAGGAAAAAGTAAAGTGTCGTGAATACTTTTTGGATGCACCGTACATACACACATGTAATTCTTGTTTGCACTCTTTTATCCCTGCTGGATTTTAACAATCCAATCCAATTTATTCTATCCTTCACCCTAGTGGAGTCATTTACACCTACTCTCATTTCTGTATCATTTAATTCTGTTCGCTATCTTCATCTCAGTGTATTTCATCCTGACACCACATTTGGAGTTGCAGGGTGTTTTTTTACATGCACTGAAAGTTACAGAAGACGCAGTCTGCACACAGCCACAAGGGGTTAATGCAAATTCACGAGTGAAGACAGATGACTGCTGAATGTCACCTTCAGTCTCAAGCGATGTATTGTATTGTTTATACGTTGCAGTTGTTCAGTGCAAAGTATTGCACAATCCTCAAATGTGCAGAAGATTGTAATCTAATGCAGTAAAGTATTCATTCATTCTTGCATTCATTTGCTATACCCACTGACTCCAAAGGTCATGGGGAGGTGGGACGATATCCCAGCAGTCATAGGGTGTGGTGCTCATGTATTTCATTTTCAGAAATTTGATTAATGCATTTGTTAAACCCTCAGAGGCTTATTTTAAAATCACTGTTTTCAATCACGGAAAAATTTAACTTCTCTTGCATTATCTATTTAAAATGACAAATACAAATCTACAAAAAGTACAGCTACTTCAAGAACACTAAGATGACCTCCAAAAGTTGCTCCTTTGTCTTGGGAGAGAACGGCGTGCCAAATCCCCAGTCTGTGGGCCCTGCAAACATGCACAAGCCTGGCATCGAAGCCTGTCCTGTGACGAGTTCTGCAGGCCATCTGGGGAAGCTCCAGGAGGATCCTAGGAGAGCCCAGCAATCATCTGTGGAGACCAGGACCTGAAGGTGTTACCGCGAACAAAACAACCTCACACAAAGAGCCCACTAATGCATAAGACACAGTAAGACGTACATACAAAAACAAATACAATTCAATGTTACTTAATTCTGTACTGCAAGGTTGCATTTGCATTTCTCCAAACAATTTTGGTTTTCGTTCTAAAAACCAGCATGATAAAGAGTAGAAATTCATTCATATTCAGTGACTTACAGCTTCCTAAAACATCCTAGTAGAATTTTCTCTATATTTCTCTTAATATATTAAAAGAATTTTCACAATGCCAAGCTTCTTTATTCCTCTCTCAGTGGCTGATTTGGCAGTACCTAAGATTAAATTGTTTTGAAGTCTGAAAATTTTATGTTGACTTTTATTTTTGTGTATTACCTTACTTGTAGACTGCATGTCTTTCTCGCTGTCTTTTCAAAGCCTTTACAGATGATCGTCAAATTTGTCCGACAATGTCTCCAAGGACACCAGCAGGCTGTAATTATGATGATTAATTGCTCAGTGATGATATAAACATTCTTTTGGAAGTTGTGTTTGAAGGAAACCCTTTGTTTGTGTTTATTTAGCTGCGGTAGTTAAGGCTAATTTGTTTTACCTGATTTCTAAAGTCAATCACAACCATTAAATCTTAAAATGAAAAAAAAAAAAAAAAAGAATGACAACACTAGTGGAAAATTTATATATTTAAAGGAGTAATAAGACACACTATTTTAACATGTCAATGTAGGACTTAGGGTGTCTTTAAAAAAACAGGCTTTAGTTAAATAAATCCCATATTCTTTGTTGCTGGAAATGAGGCCAAAATAAACATCTTTACTGTATAATGAAACACAAAATCACTACATTTTGGAATTAAGAAAAAAAAAATTCTCACTACCAGTATTAATCACTAAACTATGAATGCCAAAGCTACTAAAAATAAGCAACCTAGCCAAATCATTGTCTTGACACTGAGGAGACGCCTCCTTTTATGAGTATTTTCAGATCTTTAAGAAGCAAACTGTTTCAAGCTACTTGCTAATCTCAGTCTAAAGCTGATTCAAACCTACATTGTGAATATAGCAGTAGAATTATGACCAAATGTGAAATTTTTTTCTGGGAATTGCTTGATGTGCGCTGTACCTATATATTTATACCTAACATTGTTACTTTTATTAGAGGAAACATTACTTGAAGTTAGCATTAGCACATGCACTCATGCATTAGCAGTTAGCAGTTCATGTATATTATCGCACTACTGTGAGTTTTCGCATAAACTGCTGTTTGTTTCAACCACAGAGAGCATCAACTGATGAACACGTGAATGCGCTACTGCTAACCAGGGTTCACATTTTTATCAATACGGTTCATCAAAAATGGATTTTATTCCTGCTGCTGATTGAGAAGAGCAGGCTGGCTAACGAGGCGACGCAGTGATATTTTGGTGCACTGATGCGCTTTGCCACCGACTCGTAACACCACGTCACCTCCGCTGCTTAACATGTTTTAATTATGACAAAATAACAGAGAAAATTGAGGTGTTTGGTGTTTACATCAAAGACCAAGAAGGGCAAAGAAATGGGATGCTATGTCATGCTAACATTTTTTAAAGCTCCTGGTCTCTTCTTCTGTGTTTCTTCTGTGCTGCACTTTGTGCTATGGTTTTTAGTATGGCCTCTACTGGCCATGTGGAAACTGTAAAGTTGAGCAGACATGCAACCATCTTCATCTGCACATGAAGGTCAAGATGGTACCAATGTGCAGCATCGCAAAACTAAAAACCCGGCGACTTGTTAGCGTACAGCAACAACGTCCAGTATAAATAGCAATCTGTTCCTCGCTGAGAATTCTAGAACTTCACAGAAAACTTTTATCTCTGTTTGACAGGAATAACAACTAGGCTTATTTTTAACATAAACCCCCAAATACATTTACATATAAAAGGTGGATAAAACAGATTTTTAGACTATAAGTCCTTTAAACATGTCATCATTAAATACACAATTGAACAAATCCCCCCCAAAAAAAGTCACCTGAAAGTACTGGTGTGTTAAATCTTCAGATACATAGTCAGAAGCAGCATTACAGACATTTGTATATCCAACCTTTTCAGGTTTCAAATCCCGCAAAACTTCGGAGAGGTTGCCGCGCTGCGAGATCTCAGTAACATTGAGAACTGCATTGAGACGCTCTGATCACGCTGCACTTTAACCGCTGCACATGGAAAACACCATTAATATTGCAACATAAAACTATTTTTATATTGTGCGTAAAACTCACGTGAATACGAGGTCTGTTAGAAAAGTATCGGACCTTTTTATTTTTTTCAAAAACCTGATGGATTTGAATCACGTGTGCTTGCATGAGCCAACCTTGAACCTTCGTGCGCATGCAAGATTTTTTTCACGCCTGTCGGTTGCGTCATTTGCTTGCAAGCAGCCTTTGTGTGAGGATGGGTGGAGTCTCTCGTCATTTTTTCTTTGCAAGGAAATGGCGGAACGACTGGAGCAGCGCAACTGCATCAAATTTGGCCACAAACTGGGCAGTAGTCAGGTGGAAACCATTCGGATTATTCAGATGGCTTTCGGTGACAATCCTCTGGGCATCACACAGATTAAGGAGCGGTACAACCGGTTTAAAGACATCTGCACAATGGTGCAGAACGCGCCGCGCTCCGATCGGCATCAACATGCTGAAACGACCGGATCATTTCCAAAGTGAACGCTCTGGTGATGCGGGACCGCCGTGTGATTATCCGAGAAATTGCAGAAGAGATGGACATCAGCACTTTTTCTTCACATTCCACTGTGAAAGAAGATTTTGCCATGAAAACAATTGCAGCAAAATTCATCGGCACGAAGCTGATGGCGCAGCAACAGTGCCTCCGTGATGAAGTCTCACAGGACATGTACGTGTACATGTATATGTATATGTACATGCCCTGACATGTCCAGCTTGTCCACAATTTCTCAGATAGTCACACGACTGAAAAGCCACCGAAAGCCGTCTGAACCTTCCGAAAGGCTGACGAGCTGGGCCGATGAATTTCGCCGCTACTCTTTTCATGGCAAAATCTTCTTTCACAGTGGAATGTGCCGAAAAAGAGCTGATGTCCACCTCTTCCGCAATTTCTTGGATAATCACATGACGGTCCCGCATCATCACAGCGTTCACTTTGGAAATGATCCGGTCATTTCAGCGTGTTGATGCCGATCGGAGCGCGGCGCGCTCTCCACCGTAGTGCGGACATCTTTAAACCGGTTGTACCACTCCTTAATCTGTGTGATGCCCAGAGGATTGTCACCGAAAGTCATCTCAATAATCCAAATGGTTTCCACCTGGCTGTCGCCCAGTTTGTGGCAAAATTTGATGCAGTCGCACTGCTTTACTCGTTCCTCCATTTCCTTGCAAAGAAAAAACGACGAGAGACTCCACCCACCCTCACACAAAGGCTGCTTACAAGCAAATGACGCAACCGACAGGCGTGAAAAAAATCACGCATGCGCACGAAGGTTCAAGGTTGGCTCATGCAAGCACACGTGATTCAAATCCATCAGGTTTTTGAAAAAATAAAAAGGTCCGATACTTTTCTAACAGACCTCGTATATTCTCTGTGTTTATAGACATTGTTATTGTGTTTGTTTTATGTAAACATGCGAGAATCACAGGCTGTCTCTCCGTTATTTTCAATGGGAGCTGCTGTGAGCTACGCTCGCTTCCTGATCAGGTCATTCTGGGGGAAAGTGAAGTTTGATCTTTAACGTCTTTATTATTGTTCTTTACAACACTGTTTGTCCTCTTTGTTCCAGATTAATATATATAATATGTCTGAAATTCGGTTTGCGTTTATTAAATTCCACGCAGATTAAACATAGCAGACACGGATTATTCGTTATAACTGTTTTAGCAAGTTTTCAGGATATCATGCAGCAGTCTCTTATTAACGTGATGAAAAGCATAAAAAATTACATTTTTGTAGTATAATATTCATTTACAGTTGTCATCATGTGAATTCTCTGTTTTGACTGCAGCAACTCTCTGGCGCGCAAGGGATTATGGGATACATGAAAACCCTGGATTGTATATTTATATTGTGATGTGTAGAGCACACAGGTTATGTATCAGCCCTCTGATGCCTTTCATTTCATCTTGTGCTTCTTTAAAGGCTCTACTGATCCTGCAGCACTGTGGTCAGTGTTACAAGCAGCCCCCCCACCACCACCCCACCCCCACCTCGCCCCCACTACCCCAAACCGTCGTTGCTTAATGCACTCAATAATCATAATGGTGTGATCAGTGCAGCCCCCTGTGAAATGGCACCACAGCTGTGACTGCTTCATTCACATGGTAAGAAAGAAAAGAGGAACATATGAAAGATACTATAGGGTGGTGGCGCAACATTAGATGTATGGATGAATGGATGAATGGATGGATGAGCCACTAATGAGAGAGTGCATGCATGGGAGATGAAGCTCAAGATTTGATATTTATATATTACAACAAAAGTGCACAGGAATTAAAAAAAAAATCTGGTATACAGCTTAACAGATGGGAGGATTGATGGAATGATGAGAATGGAGAGCGGTGCTGATGAGGGTGGACGAGTAGAGGAAAAGGGGGGATGGAGGGCTCTTAAAGTAAAGCAGCATCGAGGCGTCCCAGTGGAAGGAGATTAATGGCGTGTGCCTCTCTGACACAGTGGCAGTTTGTGCCAAGCACCCCGTCGTAAAGCTCGCTCACATCTGGCACGTGCACCAGGCACCGAACTCTCTCTCTCTCTCTTTCTCACTCCCTCTAATATTTTGTTTATGTGTTGTGTCTGCTGAAGAGATGAATGACCGCGCAGTTATGTCGTTATGGGGACGGCCTTTGTTTTCATCCTCTGCGCTCGCCAGATGTACATCTGTCAATTAAAGCACTTAGTAATCAACCTACTGGGAATGGTGTTTCATGTTACCCTCTTGTAGACAGTAATATAATTACCTTGTTAGTCACTGATAAGATTACTCTCATATTTAATACAAAGGAATATGATCAAGCTTCTTTTTTCTTTTTTTTAAACAGAGGCCATCAGTGAGCATCCCACTTTCAAGGTCCTAAAAGCCCTACCGTTGAAGTAAAACCTTGGAGCATGCACAGATGCATCATGGCACCACTATGCGTGCTGGATAGCTCTATCTTGGAGCCAGGAAAACATTAGTGTCCACTTGGTCTTCTGTAGTTGCTTGGGTCACCAACACTCAGGCATGCTCCACATGCTGATGCTCCCTCATAAGAAGGAGATTCTCCTCATCTGAATCACCTTAAATAATCGCTTGTTTGATTAAAGTAATTCCAGTGGTTCCCAGGGATCTTTCAAAGAGACTGGGCGCCAAAGGCATCTAATCGATGCTTTAGGTCTTGGTGCTTCCAGTCTTGCTGGATGGTTGCGAAACTTGGGCACAATCCAGGGACCTAATGTGATGACTGGATGCATTTGGTACAAGGTTTCTACGGATGATCATTGGGTATAGTTGGAATGACTTTGTGTCAAACGAACTTTGGGGACACTAAGATGAGGAGCCTCACTTGTGGGAACACCAGTGACAACATTTTGGCCATGTGGTGCATTTGTCTGTGCATGTTGCATGGTGCAGGTGCCTCAGGTTGAGGCTAGAGAAGGCCAAGGGGACACCCACGCACTCACTGCGCTGCAGTAGATAGATGTTTACTTTCAAGGGATTGACTGTCAGGACACAAGGTGGTTTGGTAGTGCAGTGGATGCAGTGGCACAAGTGCAGCTCCTAGACCCAACCTGATTAGGTGTACATGAAAATTCAGTAAGGTATATCTTCTATTATACATTCCAATTCTAAGGTAGAACTCTACTAGCGTATACTAAAGTATATATAAATATCTAAAAAAAAAAAAGAAGAGTAGAGCCCCTTAGGTGCCTGGTCTTGAGAACCAGGGATGGTAGGTTGAAAAGCTTTTTTATCCCATGGGAACTTTCCCTACCCACCTAAGCGGCTCAAGAATATGGACAACATGTATATAAGTGATATTTACACAATCAGGGTAGTAAACAACATACACAAGAAATATAGTTACTACATGATATTATAGGAGTTAGCTTCTATAACCTAAATATTCATACAGGAGAAGATTGTAGTATAGGTTTACCTAGTCTGTAGACTTGTTGTAAAACTAAATTATAGCTAGTAGGCTAAGCTATAAATACGGTTATTTTGTTATAGAAACAGAAGCTATGATGTATTATGTTTAAGGTATCTATCTAAAGTTCACCCTGCTAGCTTACTATAGGAAGACATAATCCATACTCTACATGCTTTCTAATGGAAACTCCAAACTTAGATACTGTTGATATCTATTAAAGAACCCATAAACTAAAGAACCATTAAAAATGTACACCATGGAAAATAAAAGTGTAAATCACAAAAGTAAGCTAACTATAGCTAGATGAGCTACCGTTAATTAGCCAACCATACTTTGCTAGCCAACAAGGATAAACACAGCCGGTAACTGGAATATAAAGTACAATAGCGTTGTTTAACCCTACAATAACGGTATTAACAACAAATACATATAGCAACAAATGTACGTAAACAAAAGTGTATTAATGTTAGCTTCCCAAACAGAACAGAACCGACTATATTGTTAGCTATGACAAACGGCGCTGCAGCTGACTCGATAAGCTAATGTTAGCTGTTAAGTTTAACTAATTGTACCCCACTCCTCCATTTTTATCACTAATATAATACGTTACACCACAGTTTCTGCAGAGAGTAGAGGAAGGACTTGTTTTTCTCACTGTAATCAAAGCAGTAGTCAAAGAAACTGGAAACAACTTCTTCAGTCCGCTAACAAAAATCCACACACATCATGAAACAAATGCCGGCTTCCTTGTTCTCATATATGGCAGGTTGGATATTCACTGCTGTAAAAGCTTAGTGGAATTGTGTATGATCAGCGTACATCCTCACCTCAGTACAAATGCAGCTTGAGGATCTGAGGTCTTGGTAGCTGCCTTTGACAAACTGTGGCCCATCATAGAGATTTGAAATAAATGCTGTAGGAGAGGTGTGGGAATGTTTGTGATTGGTAGATGAAACGTGCATGTGTGTGTGAAACAGAGATGAGTTGCAGGTAGCGCGGGGGCAAAATAGCTTTGAGGTTTAAAGAGCTGTGGAGGTTTATAACCTATGTGAGGGTTGCAGGTGATCAGTCTTTGGTAGGTTCCTGTTGACATCTCAGAGCGTCAGATGAATCAGCCTCCCCCACACTGCATGGGGACACCGCGTTCCTACACAGATGGCGTAATTAAAGGGAGGCGAGCCAGGGAGGGAAATTTATCTTTGATCAGCACCTTCGTGCCAGATTGTCGTCTATGTTAATACGATGATAGCGTCAGTGTGCACGCACTCGTGAGCATGCGTGGTGAGAGATGGATGGCTAAACAATCAGGAATAGGCAGGAGTCAGCCCCGAGGATGTTCTTTGTTCACAGAGTGACAGTGGACCCCCCCCCCCCCCCCCAATTAAGGTGTGTTTGGGTGATCTTTGGAGGGTGCAACAATCAAAGGGAACTCATTCCAGCTGAATTACCAAAGTATTTCCTCCAATTTGAACTGCAGCTATTGTGAGTGGTTTGAGGCACACACAGTCTCTCCTTTATATATAAGAAAATAATCCAAGTTCTCAAATGCTGCTGGGAATCATATATTGTATGTAGAACAGACAAATAGTCTGTGATGTCACCCGTACGTTTTCTGGAAATCTGGTTTGAAGTTCAAGTGGGTTGGTTTTGGATGTCACCATCTTGACAGTGCCTGGATCCTGGGACAGATTGTTGTCCAATCATAAGGGACGTGATGGTCTAATAGACTAATAGACCAGAGGATCATCAGTTCAAACCACCGTCTGGCCAGAAAATCACTAAGGGCCCTTGGGCAAAGTCCTTATTCAATTTCTTTTTCAATTTATTTTCATTTATATAGCGCCAAATCACAACAGAGTTGCCTCACACAGGTAAGGTCTAACCTTACCAACCCCCAGAGCAACAGTGGTAAGGAAAAACTCCCTCTGAGGAAGAAACCTCAAGCAGACCAGACTCAAAGGGGTGACCCTCTGCTTGGGCCATGCTACAAACATAAATTACAGAACAATTCACAGAACAATTCATGGACGAATATACAAGAAATGCTATTGGCACACAGGACAGAAGGCTCGCCAACACGAATACAACTCCCATCTCTGGATGGAGCTGCACCTTAAACAGAGAGAAAAAACAGAATCAGGCATCAGAAAGACAAAAAAATACTGTATAATTTGCCAGCATTAAACAACAAGTTAATCCCCAAGATGCTACCAGTGTGTAGTGAGCACCTTGGATGACAGAACCCTGACATGGTAAATGTCTGTAAAGAGCGTTAAGCTTCTGATTCAGATGGAAAAGGGCTATATAAATGCTGCCCATTTACCATTTTCCAAATGAACTCCAAACACAACCAGCTATTTCAAATTTACCCAACTAGCCAAGGCTAACAAACTAGGTAACAAATAGAATGGAGTTTTCAATGTTTGATTAAAACATATTATTGTCACATACATACAGAGATGGTGGTCAAGACGTTAGTGGACTTGTTTCCAGAGTGGAAGGTTTCCAGTTCAAGACCACCTCTACCCATTCTTCATGTAACATGGAGTTGTGTCAGGAAGGGCATCCGGTGTAAAACTTGTGCCAAATCAACATGCAGACCCATTTCAATTCTGCTGTGAGTGAAACAAGGGAAAAGCTGAAGAAACTTGCTTACTGTTGTCACTTACTAGGATGTTCCCTGTATTAGATGTATACAGAAATACATCTGTTTAGGAGCGTATTCCATCATCTTGGATGATTTGTTCAAGCATCCATCCAGTGTATGTCATGCTGCCATTACTCGGATTGGAAGTCAACCTATGGTTGATTACTGGCCCTCCATCTATGGTTAGCTGCCCTCCAATTTATTGGCAGCAAGTCTTGATCTGCTCCATGTCATTAGCTAATGTCATGTTGGGCTGCTAACCATAGATGAAGGGCTAATAATCAACAGTACCACCGTCCAAAATCCTGTTATTGTATAATTAACACATGTACATGTACTGGGTGGTTGTTCTTATAATTTATCGCTTCCATTCAAGTATTAAAAACTGGCTGGGATATTGCCTCGATACCTGTGGCACAATCAGTGTAGCTAATATCACCAAGCTTTTAATGTTAATGATGCTAACATGCAAATGAAATAATGCTGCAATTTCACTCAACGTAAAACTGGTGCACCAACTTCTTAGGTGGTCCATTAGTACAATTATCTGCACAGCAAGCCATGTCTCAGGTATTTGTAGTCCAACTCAACTAGGGGCTACGCAGTAATAGTGGCGCGGAGCGGTGGCACAGGAAAAACACCTCTGTGTTGATAACCATTTGTAAAATCCAGGCGGCTTTTGATGGCTTTCAGTGGAGTGAGTATATGAGAAATTGTTTAACAGCTGGACATGCTCCAACTTGTCCTTAAGGCTTCCAACAGAGGTGTTTTTCCTGTGGCGGAGCGTCGCGGCGGCTGCGAGCCGACGCGCGGACCCATCCGCACGTCTTTCATTAAAAAAATCTCCTTTAACAGTGGAATATCCGGATAAAATGCTGAAACCAACTTCTTCTGAAACTTCTCTGTTCTCTCACGACGTCCTGGATCAATAGAGCCTGAAATGTGGAGGTTTTCAGCTTGAAACAGGCTGATGACGCCGCCTGAGAGCGCTGTGCGACGTCTCGCACTGTGGGAAGTCCTTAAAGCGACAGTGTCACCTCAAAATCTCTCATCAGCCGTTAAAATTTTCACTGAAAACCAGCTTCATTTTTCGAACCATGTCCACTTCGATGTGTCTCACAGGTTTAGAAAAAATTTTGATCAAACAAAGCGCCAGTCTCTCAGCAACTTCTCACACAAAGGAATTCCGACGAGGGGCTGGACGACTCCTCCCACAAGGAGTGCTCACAGGCGAATGACGTCACCGACAGGCGTGGAAAAACTCACGCATGCGCACGAGGGTTCAAGCATGTCTGACGTAAAAACATATGAATGAAATCCATATAGTTTTTGAAAAAAATAAATAGGACCTATACTTTATGGACAGACCTCGTACGTCCTTTCACCCCAGTGAGATATTAAGAGAAATGGTGTGTGGGTGTAATGGCATGTGCCATAACATCTGTGCTGTCGGTAGATGAGAGACAACGGCAGCGCGAGAGGTGGTCGACGAGGTCTGCAGGGACCATAATTGCTTTGGCGTTGCAGGAGGAGAGATAGTGGGGGTTGTGGATGTAAAAGTAAGAGAACAAAATGAGAGAAAAACTATGACAGTACATTGCAGGTCAAACCACATGAGTATATGAGAGGGTGAGATAGAGGTGAGGAGAAGAAAATATCAGAAAAGGGAGATAAATTGGTGAGAAGAAAGCAGAGTAATAACGGGGGGAGAACTGACAAGGACAGTGAAGATTGGCGATACGGTAAGTGTGGGGTAGTGAGATTGGAGGACAGAAATGACACGAGGAGAGCAGGAGTGTAGCAGCGAGCGTTAAAACATTTCCAAACAAATGGTGAGGCGGGCAGGCAGAGATGCATGTAGGCAGACATGGAGACAGGCAAACAGTAGAGAGAACAAAGGCTGTGTTCCTCCGCCTCGCTCTGCTGCTCTTCAGTCCATCTGCTGCCTGCGTGCACAGCGTCCGATCTGTTGCACACTCATTTTCAGCTCTTGCCTCTCCCAGAGCGCCTCTGTTTTGGCACATTATGTTTTTGCTCAATTTTACCCTCAGCTTCAAGCATCCATCTGAGCCATCCGCTTTGCCTCAGATAAATTTTTTTCATTGTGGCATCTAGATAACCTTTACAATTTTTTGTGCATTTTCAGTGTGTGTGTGTGTGTATGTATATATATATATATATATATATATATATATATATATATATATATATATATATATATATATATATATATATATACACACACACACACGTCTTTAGCATCTGTGGAAGATATCTTGTTACATTGCTTGTTATTGTGCGATAATCACAGCCTATTGCACATATTAATTGCCTAATTTTAACCTATGTCCACTGTACATGTACCAAATTTCCAGTGTCATAATGAAGTCAGTCTGTGTCTTTCTGTCTGTCTCCTCTGCATTTTTGCAGTTTTGCAAACCTCTTAGACCCTAGAGTCCCCAAAACAGGGACTTGCCCTGTTTTGGAACATTTGAGCACTCATAATTAACCAATGCTGACACCACCATACACTTATTATACATCAAAATGTCAAGCGAAGTCTCCCCTACAAAAGTATCCACTTCAATCACATATCAACTAACCACAGCTGAAACGCCAAGCAAATAAAGACATAAATTGGAATTCATTTTTTGGGGAAAAAACTAATTTACTCCTACCAAGAATTATTTACTTTCAATTTTTTTTTGCATCCACAACATCCCCTAGGACCTGTCTTTTAGCTGATCCAAACTTTTGCATTTTTGACCTTGTACAAGCTGAGAAATAAATCATAATGTATGGGTATGTGATTCTGGTGAAATAGGCTTTAGGGCTTAAGGGGTTAAGAGAGCCATGACAGTTAACCACCGTCAAAACCTATGGAGCGTTTTAGCACCAAAGCTTGCTACCTAGTACATGCACTGACGCACACACAAACACCCCCTCACTTTTATTTCTGACAATAATAAAACAAGTTACTTCTATTTTATAAAAAGTAATCAACAGGCTTTTGACTTACGTGGCCAGAAGGACAGCATGGAAATGAATGAAGCTCTTTAATCCGCACGTTTTTCCTCCAACTTTGCATGACTTATTTTTCACAAAAATGTGCACCATTACTTGAATATCCATTGGAGTCGACATTGACAGAGTTCTTCTGTTTCTTTACCCGTGCTCTGGCATCAGTATAAGAATAAACAGAGTTACCCGCAAGCCAGTCGGGTTCTCATGCTGCATGCTCTTGTTGTGTTCAGGGAATTCAGTAATTTTGGCGTGCTGTCTGAATTTACAACAGTAACATGTTACGTTACTGTGTTACAGAGAAATGTAATGTCTGTAATATGTGTCGTCATTTTAAGGAGCGTTAAAAAGTATGTACCACCCCACCCCCCACCCCCCCCACACACACACACACCCATTTTATTGTTCATCGCAGTGTTTTACTGTAGACATGATTTTAGAACTAAGCTGGCATTGCCAAACCTTTGGCAATGCCAGCTTAGTCATATTGATAATATTGCTACTACTATAATAATAATGATAATGGTTGATTTTCTTTCGTACACTGAGCTCTTGGAATGCTTGGATCTCCTATTCAGAGTGAACAGGAGGGAGTTTGGCACAAATTCCACACAGGTGCAGAGCGAGTGAGAGACAAATACAGAGAGAGAGAGAGAGAATTGGATCCTAAGAACAAGATTCGACATCTGTGTCAATGGCTGCTGCACAAATTTTCACCAATAAAATGGAGAGTGAGGGAAGTCAAACTGAGATCGGCATAAGGAGTAAAGTGGGGATTCAACATCTGTCAGCGTCTGTTATGCTTTCTACCCAAATGAGAGAGAAACAGAGAAAAAGAGGTGGGAGCTTAAAATAGCAGAGAGAAAGTTGGTGGCTGGCCAAGTCTGGATGAAGAGATTCTCTTCCAGCTGCTCTCCTGTTTGTGCATCACAGAGAGGACATGAGGTGAGGCAGGGAGGAAAAAAGGTAAGGAGCCATCAAAGATAAGGCAGTGCTCTGGAAAACCTCGTAAGCCCAACTCAAACACTTTGAGGCAGCTGATTACCTCAAATCGGTTCAGCAAAGTTAAAAGGCAGCTTAAAGATTTTACAACATGGACCCCGTTTTAAGCTGTAGACACCAGTTAAAAGGTGACTGTCCTCGTTGGCCAGTGAAAGACAAAAGGCCAAAGACCTCAACTCAACTGTTCACACACAAGCAGTTCTCTGGAATCCGGGATAGGTGGGAGGTGATAGCTTTGTTGGTGAAAGATGAAGTTTTCATTCCAGTCTCTGAATCAAACCCGCCCTGAGGCAGGTAAATGGCTAGTATCTCACTAAGTAAATACTCATTAGAATATGTCATTGACCTGTTTTTTGTGTGGTGATAAATTAATATTAACAAAAACAATCGCAATTTCTTTTTTTTTATGCTGTTTTTTTGCTTTTTAATCAGACAGCGAAACATTTTAATTTCAAAATAATTTCTCCTTTCAAACTGGTTCTTTCATCATTTACAAAAAAGCTCTGAAAAACATATTTTTTATTTGACAAAGTGCACAAATGAAAAAGACTGCGTTGATGTTTGGGGGGGTGGGGTGTTTGTTGAATAATTGGCTTCAGTGCGTCTGAGGGACAACTGATTTCTATCACTCGCACTCATTTTACATCATGTCCTTGTTTGTTTTATTAACACCTCCTGCCACGTGTGACTGGTTCTTTTATCTGCACGCACATCTGCGCTTTGTGTATTTCTGTTTTTTTATTTTATCTGGTATTTACCTCATCTCGCTTGAGAGATAAGTGGCAATTTTAGGGGGAAATGTTTGTGCTGAAATCAACAGACTTTTGAAATGTGGTAAATTGACAGGCTTGAATAGGACCCAAGCAGGTGGACAGCAGAGCTTTTTGTATAATTGCACATCGGAATCAAAACAGAGTTTTTCTTCTTTGTTCTCTTCTATGGAGTGATACTTTCTTTGAGATGTTTCATCTTATAGTTGAACAGATAAAATGAGGCTATTTGCCAGCTGAGTAAATGTGACTGGAAAAAGTGTAGTAGCCTAAGATGTTTCAGGACAGATACTCTGCAATCAGCAGGGCAAACACAGGACTGATGGAGTCAATGTGCTGGTCTGTGAAATTTCTGGAAGTAAGTAGGATAAAAACTACTGCATAGATGTGACAAGGAGTCAAACTCCTGTTTTGGGCCATGTTAGCATCTTTTCACAAAAATGGTAACACAAAATACATTTATCATCACTGAGGCCACTGCTGCTTGTATCCAATCAAAATCGATTAACTACACTGGCAGAAGTGGCCTCTTATGATATGCCTTTCAAGGCCTTTTTGTTACGCCACCCCTGCCACATTTCTAGATGTAATGTGGAGTTGCGTCAGGATGGGCATCCGGCATAAAACTTGTGCCAAATCAACATGCGGTCCACCTTGGATCTGCTGTGGCGACTCCGGGTGAAAACAAGGGAGCAGCCGAATGGTCTTACTTACTATAAAGCTCCGTGTTATATTGCTTGAAAAATTTGTGAAAATGTTTTAATAGAACTGCTCCAAAATTTTAAGGGTTCTTCTTTGATCCTTGTTTCTCTGCTCCAACAAGTTTCATAACCATTGGGGCAGGACATTTTGTGAAATGTTGTGTAACTTTTTACTTTTGCACAACACTGTAACTTCTTCTATTTACTTCACTTTCCCTTTGCTATGGTTTTCCTTTAAAAACACTACATTTGCAACAACACTAATTTAACACGAAGTCTTGATTTGTTCAGTGTCACTTTGAATTTAAATCATGTTCACATAGACTTAGACTGACTGGGGGGTTCCCATGATGCATTGAGTGTTTCTTTATCTTTTTGCTCTGTATGCACCACTCTGCATTTAATCATTAGTGATTGATCTCTGCTCCCCTCCACGGCATGTCTTTTTCCCGGTTCTCTCCCTCAGCCCCAACCAGTCCCAGCAGAAGACTGCCCCTCCCTGAGCCTGGTTCTGCTGGAGGTTTCTTCCTGTTAAGAGGGAGTTTTTCCTTCCCACTGTTGCCGGGTGCTTGCTCACAGGGGGCCATTTTGACCGTTGGGGTTTTTCCGTAATTATTGTATGGCTTTGCCTTACAATATAAAGCGCCTTGGGGCAACTGTTTGTTGTGATTTGGTGCTATATAAATACAATTGATTTGATTTGATTTGATTTTACAAATAACGGAAAAATCTCACTTATTAAAACAAAGTTTGACCTTAAAACATTTATATATCTCTAAATATAAACCTGTTAAGGTTTGTGCGGCCACAGTTGTCTCAGCTCTTACACACTCCAGGCAGCTCAAAATTTGTCTGCAGGGCCCATTGAGTCCCATTGACAGTCCACGTATTTAAATTGCAAAATGTCACAGAATTTTAACATTTTGACCTTTTCTGAGCAACAAATGCCTCAAATTTGTTGACACCTGAATAAATGATACTTACCGGATCATTTACCACAGTTATAGCAAATAATTCTACATACTTTTGGCAGAATTTACCCGTTTTTTCTAGCAGATTTAAACCAAATTGTTCAGAATGCTGCCATCCATTATGGGAAAACCCCTCACTGAGGCTGGGGTCATGTGGTTTTGTTTACATTCTATTGCCAAAGGGATTTCCCCAGAAACCACTTGGATCTGACAGACAACATCAGCAGAGCAGATACCATTTTCACTTTTGGGCTTCAAAGGAAGAAAACAAAAGACAAATAACACATGACATTGACTATGGGGTGGAGAGCGTGGGTCAAGGATCACTATGTCTTATGGATTATATGAGGTATGTTCTTTGATCTCTATCCTTAACAGAAATATTCCTGCTGCATTTTTGTGATATGACTTGACTTTTTGTCTTGTGGACAGTGTTGCCACAGTTACTTTGAAAAAGTAATCCAGTTACTGATTACTGATTACTCCTTGAAAAAGTAACTTAGTTACTTTACTGATTACTGAATTGTAAAAGTAACTAAGTTAGATTACGAGTTACTTTTTTAGTTACTTTTCCCAGCTGCAGACAACAACACTCAGCATGACAATGATACCTGTTTTGCCAAAACTCACTTTATAGTCACCCTTTCTTGACTTCATTGAAAATAAATAATTGTTTTATAAAAAGTAAAATAAAGACCTCTTTCTTGACCTCATATTTAACTGTTGACAGCACTGTAACAGTAAAACTTGCAATTTCTAACCTACATTGTTTATAAATGTAACTATTAAATTCTTTCTAACATTTTTCTAACATTTAAATTCTCTCTAAACATTTTACTTGTCAATTATTGTTAATATAAGTAGTATTAGTAGTTGTAGTAAAAAAAGGCTTCAAAACTGGACCTTTAATCTAGGGGTGTTGTGGGGGGGCACATCCCTGCCCCATGCTCCCATTCCATCTGGATTCACCCCTGCTTTGGTGTTTGAGCACAAAGAATGGATAACATTTATTTATGCTGAAAATATGACCAGATTTACAGGTAAGAAAGTTTTATTGCGTTTTCACATCATGTGGTCCTCAGAAAGAGAGTTTAGGTGCATTTGATTGGAAAATAGTTTTAGTTGTTGACGCATCGCGGAGGATCAGCTGTTTTTAACGAGCAGATACGGAGCGGCTCAGCTCAGAATTCTAAATAAAGGAGAAAAAAGGCATAAAAATGTCTTTGTAAAGCTCAGTGCAGGTGTGCTGTTGTCACCGCGCTTTAAGAGGTGAGGACGAGTCATAGCTGCTGCAGAAAACCGCGGATGAAAAGCTCACAGCTCGCTTAAAGTGGGCAGTGCAGTCGAACCTCGACCCCCTGCCCACGGACCAAGTTTAGTGCTGCTATCGACCCACAAATTCAAAAATAATAGTAACGCATAGAGACTTGGAGAAGTAACTTTAATCTGATTACTGATTTGGAAAGATTAACGCGTTAGATTACTCGTTACTAAAAAAAGTGGTCAGGTTAGAGTAATGCGTTACTAAGTAACGCGTTGCCGGCATCACTGCTTGTGGAAAACACACAGACTATTTCTTTTGGAAAACTGGACTTCATATCTGTACTTCAGCAATAAACAAGCAAAAATAAAGTTATTGAAAACATAGACCAGTTGCATGATATATTCAGTACTAATAATCCAGTCACCCACCATTTTCAAATTATGTAGTATTTTAAGTGCATAGAATACCCTCCCCAATTTATACACTATACTCTTCCCATACATAACCACACTAAACTCTTCCTTGTCTGTTTTTTTTTAAATTATTCCATCCCATTTTAATTTATAGGTTGTTGATGCAGACAAAAGACGCATGATTGGTGACTGAGTGGTTGTGAGTGGGATGCAGTAACTGATGAAGTCCTATTATTAGGTGAGATTAAGATTTCTTTTGAAGGACGTTCCAGTATAAAAATATGTGTCCAGTTTTTACATGTTGCATCCCAAAATACATATTCTACCAGTTTGAAAAGCTCCTTCCATTTTTTATGTATTTTCTAATCAATGCATTATATGTTACATGTGCTTTAAAAGAAAAAAAAAAACTCAATTTCAGACCTTCAAAATGACAGGGAAATGGACATTAATAGGAAAATCAAAGGAAAGTTTCTGCAATGCTAAAATGAAGAATCAGCTGAAGAACAGCAAGAACTGGCAAAGCAAAGGTGAAGAATGAAAAAGTCATATCATTCAATAACTGGCAAAGATGAGGAAAGAAAAGGTTAATCCAAGAAATGCCAGACAAAGATGCTGACATCATTTATATGAAAGACAAAGTAACAAAAATATTGTATATAAAGAGGATTTAATATGATAATATTAGTTATGTTTGTCTTTTTTTAAGTTATGAACAATAGTAGGATTTGCCGCTAATACGTGATGGGTACTCAACATGCTAGTTGTTTAATAAATTCTTACTATATATCTAATTAACAGTGCAAAGAAACAAAATAATCAGATGCAGTTGCTGGTTTTGGATGGCTGACAGTCTTAAGATCAAGTCCCTGTCTGATGTTGTAAGCAGGGTGTTCCTGTTAAGCACAGGCTTCAAACAGAAATTGAACCCACAACAACAGACTTCAAACAGATAAAATTTCAAAATGGGGTTTATTGCAAAAGTAAAGTGACTTGGGAAGGACAAACACTAGGCTGAGCAGGACTGGCAGGGCTGGTGAGCGTGGCTGGACTAAAGGAAAAGCACAAAAAACACAGGGGTTGAAAGGAGCAACAAAAATACAACGAAGCTACAAACGTTCGACTGGCCAAGTAGTTACAACAACAAATTGGCGATGAGTAGAACATGAGACTGGGTCCTGCAGCTTGAGACGGAAGCAATCAGTGTTTGACGAGGAGCAGGTGAGCTTTTTAGGTGGAGGCAGAGTGGAAACTAGGTGAGCCACGTCCAGCCCAGCACACAGACACTGAACAGAGAGACCGGAGGACTACAAAGAGAGGGAGACAATGGGCAGAAGAACTTACCATTTCCAACCTGTACTGGAACTCAGGTAGGCCACTGTATTTTATCAGTCATCTTTGTTGGACACCCTGCCAGACCTTGGGGTATGCACAAACACTCTGTTACTTTATTCACCCTGCTGAATCTCATCCAGCTGGGTGTTGTGTGGAAAGGGAGCACCCAAAGTATGCACAAAAGATGTCACAAAGGACCTGGACAAATAAGAAGTGGTGCGCGTGGTGCATGGCTTGGTGCGAGGAGTTCAAAAAGGAGGAGCTTGGTGACAGGTGTAAAGTGGACAACTTACTGACAGGAGGAGGAGGAGAAGCATGGAGGTGGGGTGCAGGTGAGGTGCCTGATTTAGTGCTAGGAGGAGGAGGAGAAACTGTGGCCATGTGGTGCAGTGTGAGGTGCCGGCCTAGTGGGGACTTGGATTATCTAAGGTCTGATGGTTTTTTTGTTTGTTTGCTTTAATGCAGCATGGCTGAAGGAGGCAAATACATGGATTTTGTAGTGGATTTACTGGGAACAGAAATGCACAGATATTCTGTACCGCTGTCTCATGTAATACTTAGGATGACTGACTTTGTTCACTTCAAGTGAACAGCAGCTTTTGAAATCTTAATTTTTAAGCATTTTTACTTGCTATTGACCAGTGGTGTAGTCTACATTTTTGAAGTGGGTAGACTGTGTTTTTTGCCCATCATCAAACCCGTGCATTGCGCCCCGGTTATTAACATTTTTAACACCATAACAACAAATAGATCTATACTTTCCATCTGATCATTTATATTCTATATTTGCCACTATAAACGTGAGAAATGTGTCAGAATGTAAGTAATTTGCACCAATTGCAAAATACAGTATACAACAGTAAATCTAAAAGAGTGATTAAAAAATACAAAGATCAAATACATTTATTTTTTGGCATCTGAAAACCTAATTTAACAAAGAAATTTAATCAGGTCATAAACCAGGAATAAACAATGTTTAAATCCAGCCAAAAGTATCATATGCAAGCTACTGTGCACTGTTTAACAGTAAATAAGACAACTTTAAGTCACAGTCACTCAAAAAAAAAAAAGTGACTGTGACTCCTTGTTATTAAGAAAGAAAAGTTCTCTTAACAGTAATAAGGAGCAGATTATTGCCTCCCAACTAAGTATATTGCAAGAGTTACTTTTCCCTCCCTCTATTTAGTATCGGATATGAGCCTGTACTGTCAAATTCAGCAGCTGCAAGATTCACCCTTCAATAATCCGCATGGCCCCACGTTGTTTTGTGGACAGTTTTAGATGCATAAACAAAAACAAAACAGACACACAGGTCTACATGAGCATGCACTGGCTGCAGAGCCTCACACCTCCTACCACAGTCTCTGTTGAAGTTGACAGTCCATCATCAGGTCCAGACGGGGGATTGGAACCTGTAGGCTTTGTGGTCCATAAGGAAACCTACCCAGTATAAACAAGCTAGTATTAGTATACGTTAAGTTCCATTAAAACAGCAGCTAGGCTGAAGGACAGAAGCCAGCTCCCAGAAAATCCACATACAACAATGAACTATGGTAGATGCTTTACTTTGCAGAAACCTTTCAACCCATGACAAAAACATTGTAGGCCAAATCAGTGGCACAAAAGTATAGTATGAAGACAACCAACTAACTAACTAAGACAACCATGCAACTACTGGAGTATGCCACTTACCAATTCCAGTCATTTAAAACTACACTATCCAACAGCCAATGGGACTCAAGCTCAAGAGACATCTGTAGATTACCGGCAAAACTCTATTATTTTTTAAAAAGCTGTTTCATTTTATATTTTAACAATAAATGAACGGATCATTAAAAATGTCCATGAATCAAAGTCAAAAGACATTTGCACAAGTAGAAGCTCTCCACTTATTGTGCTCAAATTCATATTTTAGAAATGACTCTGTCCTGATAACAACATTAAAGGCAATTACATATTTTGTCAAAATTACAAGTTGAAATGAGCATTAAAAAAAATTCATCAAGAGTTTTATGTCACAGAAATCCTACTTTACAGTCACTGCATCCATCCATCCATTTTCTTCCGCTTTATCCGGAGTCGGGTCGCAGGGGCAGCAGCTCAAGCAAAGCCGCCCAAACCTCCCGATCCACACACACCTCCTCCAGCTCCTCCGGGGGAACCCCAAGGTGTTCCCAAGCCAGCCGAGAGATGTAATCCTTCCAGTGTGTCCTGGGTCTTCCCCGGGGCCTCCTCCCAATGGGACGTGCCCGGAACACCTCTCCAGCAAAGCGTCCAGGGGGCATCCGGAAAAGATGCCCAAGCCACCTCAACTGACTCCTTTCGATGTGGAGGAGCAGCGGCTCGACTCCGAGCTCTTCCCGAGTGACCGAGCTCCTCACCCTATCTCTAAGGGAGCGCCCAGCCACCCTGCGGAGGAAACTCATCTCGGTCGCTTGTACCCGCGATCTCGTTCTTTCGGTCATGAGCCAAATCTCATGACCATAGGTGAGGATCGAACGTAGATCGATCGGTAAATCGAGAGCTTTGCCCCCCTACTCAGCTTCTCTCGTCACCACGACGGTCCGATACAGCGACCGCATCACTGCAGACGCTGCACCGATCCGTCTATCGATCTCACGCTCCATCCGTCCCTCACTCGTGAACAAGACCCCGAGATACTTAAATATCTTAAGTATCTCGGTCATTGTTATTGTTAAATTCATTGTTAAATTATTTCCTGTTGCATTTATAATAAACATTTGTATTTATTTACAGTGTCTGTGTTTCTGGTTGAAATTGAGAGATAAATATCTACCAGACTTTAAAAAAATGTACAAATTTCCATGTTATTTTGTCTAAAAATAAATGTCCGAGGTTCCTTATGTTAAACAAGAAATTATCTAATCTGAAATAACAGGTGGTTTTAATTTACAGATGAAAGGTTTCTAAAGAACCATTTATTGATTTAATTAGCTATTTTAATTACAAGTGTTTTTAAACTTTTTTAACAGTAATCAGAAATTCTGAGGTAACAAACAACAACAAAAAAAACATTTCCAAGGATTTTTCTTCATAAAACTGCTCCATAAATGAGCAGTCCTGTGACACGTTTGTTTTGTACAGATCAGTGGTTTATTTCTACACCGATCCATTTTGTACAGATCAGTGGTTTCTGTTTCTGCCACTAGTCTTCTGTGTTTTGGCCCGACGCGTCGTTCCTATTGGACAACGCAAAGGTACGTCATGGCTCAGAAAGTTGGATTGGCTTGAACTTTGTCTACGTCAGCCTGCCGACAAGCAGCAATGTGCGCTCCTGTCAGCATCTAAAAAGCAACGCGTCTCATTGAAAATAATGCTTTTTAGACCGTTTTTTGACGCGTCTGACGTATTCAGTGTGAAAGGCCCATTAGCTTAGTGAACAAATAAAAAACTAGCTATCATAGGCTAGCCCACTTACCAGAAATGCAGACAGCGCCAGGTTTATCTCCTCCACTCAGGGTGCAAACTTCATCAATAGGCCCTGAAGCAGCAGGTGGACATTTTGGGAAAAAAAAATCTAAAACCGAGGCCTGTTTTCTTTTCATTTTTTCGGGTAATAATCACCATCTATACTTCCAGCATTCTTCTTGTTTGTGTGCGGCTTTCGCGCTGATTAGCTGGTAGCCCCGCCCCATCTCTCTATGAGCCAATTAAAACTCTTATCTAGCAGAGCGAGCGGGGGTGGGACATATGGTGCACTCTGCAGTGATGGACGCCTGATGGCTGTCTTTTAAAAGGGAGAAAATAAAATTACAGTCAATAAGCGCTTATTTTATTTACACCGTCATGTTCCCCGGGGCAATTTGAAGTGGGTAGACGGAAATTCACGGTCATTTTAGGTGAGTAGACGGCGTCTACCTGCGTTTCATGTAGACTACACCACTGCTATTGACTGTTGCTTGCTGTAGATTGCTGCTGTTGGTGTGGTGTCAATTACAACCCCAATTCCAAAGAAGTTGGGACATTGTGTAAAATGTAAATAAAAACAGAATACAATGATTTGAAAATCCTCTTCAACCTATATTCAATTGAATATAGGTGGCAGCGTTTCTGGATGTTGTTGATGTATGGCTTTTGCTTTGCATGGTAGAGTTTTAACTTGCACTTGTAGATGTAGCAACGAACTGTCTTAACTAACAATGGTTTTCTGAAGTGTTCCTGAGCCCATGCAGTAAGATCCTTTACACAATGATGTCGGTTTTTAATGCAGTGCTGCCTGAGGGATCAAGGTCACGGGCACTCAATGTTGGTTTTCGGCCTTGCCTCTTAAGTGTAGAAAGTTCTCCAGATTCTCTGAATCTTCTGATTATATTATGGACTGTAGATGATGGAATCCCTAAATTTCTTGCAATTGAACGTTCAGAAATATTGTTCTTAAACTGTTGGACTAATTTTTTCATGCAGTTGTTCACAAAGTGGTGATCCTCACCCCATCTTTGCTTATGAATGGCTGAGCCTTTTGAGGATGCTCCTTTTATACCCAATCATGACACTCACCTGTTTCCACTTAGGTGTTCTCTGAGCATTCATCAACTTTCCCAGTCTTTTGTTGCCCTGCCCCAACTTTTTTGAAATGTGTTGCAGGCATCCATTTCAAAATGAGCAAATATTTGCACAAAAACAATAAAGTCTATCAGTTTAAATAAATATCTTGTCTTTGTGGTGTATTAAATTGAATATACATTGAAGAGGATTTGCAAATCATTGTATTCTGTTTTTAATTTACATTTTACACAACGTCCCAACTTCATTGGAATTGGGGTTGTATGTATATTGTGTGTATCAGTGTGCAGTGGCTGATGCACATATGCATAGCAATTTGGCTGGATTTTGTTGAATTGCAAGTGTTAGTGTTTATGGCATTTTTGCTTGATTGGTGGTTGCATGAGTAAATGTGGCTGTTGTGAGTTTTTTTGTCTTGTTTCACTAGTGATGATAGTGATTTGGATAAATGCAATGTTTGTGATACTGCATCAGGTGATGCTGCATTTAATTGTGGGATGGCAGCTCTGAAGGCCAAAATTTAAAACACACAGTCTGCCACCACTAAGAGCATCACTGTTGCTGTTGTTTCCAACTCCACATATTTCATGAATCTGAGACTCATTTTCAGCACTTCTTTTTGTTTCAACTCACATTCAGTACCCCCCCCCCCCCCCCCCCCCCACCCCGTCTCGTTTCAGTATTTTGCATTGACAACACCAGTAAAGATTGCCTCCTGGCTGTTACCCATGCATAGAAAATGCTGCGGTAATCTTAGGGACTATGCAACCAATGCATAGAAAGTAGACGTGGCTGTCATTATTTTTGGATGTCTTTTCGAATCTGTCAATAGTGACAATCATCCTTTTTTTCTCACAGCAAAAGTACACTGAAAAGAAAACATAAGAATTGTTGAGTTTCTCTCTGTCTTTGATAAACTCATGTCTGTCTTCTTTCGGTGTCCTCTGCGAGAGACATTTCCACTTGTGTTTGAGGAATGAAAACAAACTACTGATATACGAGGTCTATTAGAAAAGTATCCAACCTTTTTATTTTTTGCAAAAACTATATGGATTTGAATCACGTGTGATTGCATCAGCCAAGCTTGAACCTTTGTGCGCATTAAACCGGTTGTAACACTCCTTAATCTGTGTGATGCCCATAAGATCTTCACCGAAAGCCATCTGAATTTTCAGAATGGTTTCCAACTGGCTGTCTCTCACAGTTTCTGAAAAAAATTTGATGCAGTAAAGCGGCAGTCGATCAGCCAATTTCCTGACAATGAAAATCCGCCGAGGAGGCTGGACCACTCCTCCCACAAGGCGTGCTCACAGGCGAATGATGCAACTGACAGGTGTGAAAAAACTCACACATGCGCACGAAGGTTCAAGCTTGGCTGATGCAATCACACATGATTCAAATCCATATAGTTTTTGCAAAAAATAAAAAGGTCGGATACTTTTCTAACAGACCTTGTATACCGTGCAGAATTCCTGTAATGAGTGTATGTAACTGTTTATATAGTTTGTTATATAGTATGTTTTATATATGTATATAGTATTTTTATAGTATTTTCTCTTTTTAGTTGTCTTGGCTTGTAGGCATAATTATTTTATTTACTGCCCTACTGTTTTGCATAATTAGCATCATTACAGCTGCTGAGACACTGCAAATGGTAAATGGACTGCATTTATATAGCGCTTTTCCATCTGCATCAGACGCTCAAAGCGCTTTACAGTTATGCCTCACATTCAGCCCGATGTCAGGGTGCTGCCATACAAGTCACTCACTACACACTGGGAGCAATAGGGGATTGAAGGCCTTGCCCACTCAGGCGGGGATTTGAACCCATGATCTTCTGGACTCAAGCCCAACAGCTTAACCACTAGACCATCACCTCCACTGCAGATTTATATATAAATAAGGGTTAACTTATCTTACGTTTTTCCACTATCCTACACGGGTACATGTGCTTACACTTTTTTCCTGTCTTCCACGCAGGCTATTAACTTGTCTGTTTTCTGCAGAATGTCTGTAAATTGGCTGTCACTTACTAAAATTCAACCTGTTGGCATTTGGAGAGACAAAAGGTCCCATACATTTATTCGGGACTCAAGGACTCACTGCTTACACATGACCCTGGTCCCCGTTCAACAGGTGGAACATTTTATATGTGCTGTGTGTTTGGGTTATATTAATGAATTGTGCCATTATTATAGGGGATTTAGCCTTTTTTGGGTGGGGGTGGGGGGGACCAATTATTTATTACAAGCTCAACTATTTTATGTGTATAACAAGATCACAAAGAGGACAGCACGGTCAGGGTTTGTATGCTTACCTTCCAATATGGGGGTTCCCACTTTCAGGCCATCTGTGCTTCTTTCTCCTTGTGGATTCATGTGGATTTTGTGTGGAAGGGCATCCAGGATAAAACATGCAGATCATGACTGTGTCCAGTCTGCTAACTCCAAGGAAAACAGGAGGAGTCTCAAGAAATTAATTTATATCGAGTTCTCACAGATCCTGTACCTTTAATTCAAGTAAAATATGTAAGAACCCAAGTATGAATGTTGATATTTACCTTGTTTGAGGTGGGTTTTTGTCTGTGCACAACACACCAATACACAAATCTCAGTTTTTGGTGCTTTCAGTGTAATTGTTGGCCAATTTACTTTGGGGTTTTTTTGAGCAGTTTCACGAGCAGCATGATGCATTATTTAACAGCTCGCACAGCAGCCTGGATGTGTTCAACATAATCGATTGTGTTCCTGCAAAGGATGATCATAAAGACACACAGACATTGAGCGAGTGTGGGAGTTAGCGGCGTCTGTATTTTTGATTTAAAATCTAAAACTTTGCACACAGCCGCACTGTGAAAGCGGTGACGTTTCACTCTTTCCTTGCAGACTAATATGAACCATTCGCTCTGTTGCGACAGATCGCCGAGAACAAAACTGTGCTGGTGGAACACTGAGGGGGTGCGTTTGATTATTTTTGTGCCTCAACGGGGGAAACTGAAGCGCCATCACCATATGTAGGCTAATGACTCATAAAATCCTGTTTATTTAGAAACCAGAACTCGCCGCTCGACAGCCGTTACATCTGGTGGCAATTATATCATTCAGCCCTTCATTCCGCACGCCGAATTCAGGTCCTGTGTGGGAGCTGTGGGTATGGATGTTTGTGCCCAACATGAAGCCAAACACAGCATCCGCTGGGCAGAGTCCTGTGTGTCCGTCTTGAGTTTGCAGGAGATTTCACGTATAAAAAAAAGAAGCATCGATCGTGTCTTTGACCTGTAACGTTCCTTTTGACCAAAGACGTCGCTCTTTGTTTTCTGCTCGAGTCATGAATCTTTCCATTAGCTTTAGTCACTGAGCTGAATTTGATTGTGTTTCAGAAGAATTGCAATGGATTCTATTGTGGCTTTGTGTCTTATTGGGCCAACAGCTGCTTCCCACTCCCACTAAAACAGAGCCTGGTCATCGAGGGAAAAACATCTTGTTTCACTTTAGCCTCCGTGTTGTTAAAGGACTGGAAACAGATTTTCTCTTTCTCCGTGTCCTCAAAACCTGCTCACCATCCTCAGGACGTCTCTCGCGCACACACATTGGACAGACTGTGACTCCTCTGTGAGATTAGGTATTTCTTCATATAGTCATGCCTTTAAAGGGTCATATGATGCAAACTATATCATATGATGCAAAATCTGATACATTTGTTTAATGTAAGCATTCATTTTCCAGACAAATTAGAATGAGACAAAAGCATGATGTGATGTGAAGCTCGTGTCTGGCGCCCCTGTGTTGACAGCAGCTGTATGATGAACTCGTAGCTTAAAGCTGATAACCCGTAAGTTGGAGAGGAAATGGGCGTCTCACTAATTTAGAAGATCTTCACTTAGCCTGGAAAAAGAGTTTGTTGCTCTATAAGAAAGCCCTTCGTGAAGCTAGGACATCTTTCTACTCATCACTAATTGAAGAAAATAAGAACAACCCCAGGTTTCTTTTCAGCACTGTAGCCAGGCTGACAAAGAGTCAGAGCTCTATTGAGCTGAGTATTCCATTAACTTTAACTAGTAATGACTTCATGACTTTCTTTGCTAACAAAATTTTGACTATTAGAGAAAAATTACTCATAACCATCCCAAAGATGTATCGTTATCTTTGGCTGCTTTCAGTGATGCCGGTATTTGGGTTAGACTCTTCTCTCCGATTGTTCTGTCTGAGTTATTTTCATTAGTTACTTCATCCAAACCATCACATGCTTATTAGACACCATTCCTGCCAGGCTGCTCAAGGAAGTCCTACCATTATTTAATGCTTCAATCTTAATATGATCAATCTATCTTTGTTAGTTGGTTATGTACCACAGGCCTTTAAGGTGGCAGTAATTAAACCATTACTTAAAAAGCCATCACTTGACTCAGCTATCTTAGCTAATTATAGGCCAATCTCCAACCTTCCTTTTCTCTCAAAGATTCTTGAGAGGGTAGTTGTAAAACAGCTAACTGATCACCTGCAGAGGAATGGTCTATTTGAAGAGTTTCAGTCAGGTTTTAGAATTCATCATAGTACAGAAACAGCATTAGTGAAGGTTACAAATGATCTTCTTATGGCTTCGGACAGTGGACTTATCTCTGTGCTTGTTCTGTTGGACCTCAGTGCTGCTTTTGATACTGTTGACCATAAAATTTTATTACAGAGATTAGAGCATGTCATAGGTATTAAAGGCATTGCGCTGCAGTGGTTTGAATCATATTTGTCTAAGAGATTACAGTTTGTTCATGTAAATGGGGAATCTTCTTCACAGACTAAAGTTAATTATGGAGTTCCACAAGGTTCTGTGCTAGGACCAATTTTATTCACTTTATACATGCTTCCCTTGGGCAGTATTATTAGACGGTATTGCTTAAATTTTCATTGTTACGCAGATGATACCCAGCTTTATCTATCCATGAAGCCAGAGGATACGCACCAATTAGCTAAACTGCAGGATTGTCTTACAGACATAAAGACATGGATGACCTCTAATTTCCTGCTTTTAAACTCAGATAAAACTGAAGTTATTGTACTTGGCCCCACAAATCTTAGAAGCATGGTGTCTAACCAGATCGTTACTCTGGATGGCATTTCCCTGATCTCTAGTAATACTGTGAGAAATCTTGGAGTTATTTTTGATCAGGATATGTCATTCAAAGCGCATATTAAACAAATATGTAGGACTGCCTTTTTGCATTTACGCAATATCTCTAAAATCAGAAAGGTCTTGTCTCAGAGTGATGCTGAAAAACTAATTCATTGCATTTATTTCCTCTAGGCTGGACTATTGTAATTCATTATTATCAGGTTGTCCTAAAAGTTCCCTAAAAAGCCTTCAGTTGGTTCAGAATGCTGCAGCTAGAGTACTGACGGGGACTAGAAGGAGAGAGCATATCTCACCCGTGTTGGCCTCCCTTCATTGGCTTCCTGTTAATGCTAGAATAGAATTTAAAATTCTTCTTCTTACTTATAAGGTTTTGAATAATCAGGTCCCATCTTATCTTAGGGACCTCGTAGTACCATATTACCCCATTAGAGCGCTTCGCTCTCAGATTGCGGGCTTACTTGTAGTTCCTAGGGTTTGTAAGAGTAGAATGGGAGGCAGAGCCTTCAACTTTCAGGCTCCTCTCCTGTGGAACCAGCTCCCAATTCAGATCAGGGAGACAGATACCCTCTCTACTTTTAAGATTAGGCTTAAAACTTTCCTTTTCGCTAAGGCTTATAGTTAGGGCTGGATCGGGTGACCCTGGACCATCCCTTGGTTATGTTGCTTTAGACGTAGACTGTGTTTCATAATTATTGTATGGCCTTGCCTTGCAATGTGGAGCGCCTTGGGGCAACTGTTTGTTGTGATTTGGCGCTATACAAGAAAAAAGTTGATTGATTGATTGATTAATGCATAAAGGGGTGGAGCATGGGTGGCTCCTTATGTGACGAAAGACATATGAACACGCACCTCTCAGAATCCGACCCGCCTAAACTGGGTTCTGATGTTTATTAAATCATATTTTTGGGGACTGCGTGGTGGTTCTCCTACTGGTTTACTTTGTTGTAGACATTAAAAGTTATGAGCCACTTATTTTCTCAGTAATCATGCTTTAAGGGGACCTAACCAGTGTAGCAACCAACAGCTACTAAAGGAGCTAACGCCATTAGCCATCGTCCAGTGTCACTCACTTAGGAGGAACCCCTCCCTGGACTCTCTAGCCAGAATTGGCCACGTGTGTCCAGTGGTGGCGGTTGATGTCGTCTTGCCATCTTGTCCGTGGTCTTCCCTGTTGTCTTTTCCACTCATGTGGTGTCCATTCAGTCACTCTGATAGTCTGTTATCCTTGAGGCGTGCAACATGACCAGCCCACCATTAACATACAACATTAAATCCAACAAGAATTTGACTCGACTTGAATGCTGCATCAGTAGATCCATTAGGATGTTTCACCGCATAACAAGAAGCATCATTCCAGGTGTTTGTAATAAAATACTCCAAAAAAAGACAGACACAGTCTCCACTACGAGCCGCGTCAAGCGGATTCTGGGCTAAGACAAGTCACAGAGATGCTGAGCTAAGCCGCTGTCACTCAAAGCGACCACGCCCCCAAATTTACAGAACTTTATGGCTTAAAACATCTTAAAGTAAGACGTTCGAAGACAATTCACCCCCATACAGTTGTTATGGAGGAGAAAACTCTCTATAGAGACCAAAACCATTTTTTGTACCAGGCTGTAAAGATGTTTATTTCTACTCTAAAGTTGGACATTTTAACACAGGGTCCTGTGAGTAAGTGCTGTGTTTTGGAGCCTCAGGTGGCCAGTCAAGGAACTGCACTCCTGCAATGGCTTCATCCGACGTTGTCATTTGATGTTGTTCATACATGTCAACCTTTACGGACTGTCCGTAAATTATACGGATTTTTTTGAGTTTAAGAGTCATATGGACGTACAATTAGTCTCAAGGATATTTAGGGTTTTCTGTTGTAAATTTATTTTACTGTTGTTTTTCTTAAACATCATCACACGATCGTCACAAAAGTCGGATGCTTGTTGTTTTCCGAGTCTTGCGCATTAGCGTAACTTCTAGACTGGTCTGCCCCCATTACATTACATTACGGTAATGACTTTGTTTGTATCCGGTCATGCGCGTCCGGCATTTATGACGTGAAAGAACACTAGAAATCCAAACTATGACAAGAAACCCGACAAGAGACTGGCCGTTCTGGTACGGATCTTCGACATAAACACAGGGGTGAAGTCGAGGATCATCGACATGCCCGTCTGCAACATCGGCACTGGCGAGGCGATTTTCGATACACTTGATGAAGTTCTGAGGTATGTTTTATTTTGTTCATTATATTTGATTTATTTAATGTATTTCCATTAGTGACACACAGTTCTTGTTTCTGTAAAAAATAACTAAATTTGACACATTCAGTTCTATAAAATTCAGCTTGACACATGAATTCTAGATCTCTATTGTTTGAAATTCAACTGTGGAGGAAATACTAATGATCCTGACTTTAATGTCATTGTGGCAACTCGTAATATGTGGACAAAACCCAGTTATGTGATACCGCTATGCAGTTGTGTGTACTGTAATAAAACTGATTTTGGTGCGATTTGGAGGTTATAAGGATTTTGTGTTGATTTTATGGATTTTCTCACTTGGTTATACAGGTGGACCCTCAAAGGGGTTGACATGTATGGTTGTTGGTTAAAACTTGAGAAATGCATGCAGGGTTCCCCGTGTATAATTAATGATCTGTTACTTTCCATCAAATGCATTTTGGTGGATATAAATTTGAAAGGTCCGTGCAGATGTGCTGATTCGCGACAACCACAGTTGTTACCTATAACTGCTGAGGATGAGAATTCAGGCTTTGCAAAGAGAAAGCAAGTGATTAGCACACACCTGTGATTATAAGCTGACGTGTGTTTGTGTCTCTTATCGTATTCTGTCTTTGTATGGTGCGTTTCTCTGGGGCGGAGTCTGATCAACCAATGAGGGAGCATGATGGAGCCAGCTGTTTACCAATGGGATGCTCTGTTTTCTTGCTGAATGTCTGTTTGCACGTATCCAAACCCAGGGAGGTTAGATCTGCAGGGGGAAGGCATTAGTAATGCGTGTGATTTGGCGCACATCTGGTGGCGTACACTCCACCAGGGAGCGTGGAGAGTTACATTAGCACACAGCGTGCACACTTGAACACATCTACACTAATTAACCTGGTGCTTCTCACAGCTGTTGGCCCCGACTTTGCTCCTGCCAAGACGGACGTGGGTGGCTCTTCAACCTAAATCAATCTGCACTAATTGCTGGTCTGCGCTCCCCTGCATCTCTACCTTGCTGCCTGTAAGCATCCTATCTACCTGTCTGATTTGACACCTAACTCCCACATCACTCAGGCAGTTCTAAGGCCGTGGTGTTTTCATTTTTGCCCATCATGTCAAGACGTTCCGGCGGTGAACAGGTCATAAACGCTCATCTTTGATCTGCTGCAGGGATAATGAACTTTTTCTCATGTCATGTCCCAGATTTTTTTTTTTTTTTTTTTTTAAGTGGGACGTCATGCAGAGGCTGTAAAACCCAATTTATCATGCAAAAAAAAAAAAAAAAGCCTCATTTTAAAATAGCACTTGGACATAGAATTGAACTTGCTCATTTAGACTTTGGGCTGGAGTTTGGAGAAACATTCCAATTTATGTTTAGGTAAGCCTTCTGCACCTCTTTTACAACTTTTCTGGCATGATAACCTTTTCTCAGAGCAGTTGCACATGATCAATTACCCTTATGCCATGCACCACTTGCAGAATGGCTTTGTCATCAATAAGCATAGTGCCAAGAACCCTGGGTTTGGAACAGGACCACAAACTAAGGCGGAGCCAACCGAATTTATATGTAGCTACCAGACTGGAAAAGGAAAAAAGTAACAGTGATTCTGACTAGAGCTATACGGACTGTCTGTTGAGTGACTGCTGGCTGGCAGCTCTCTCTCTCTCACGCACCCAATGAAACGACTAGAATAGTCTCTGTCATTGTATGGGGGCGGGTATAACGAAATTGGAGGTGCTCCCACAGAGCTACTGTACACCACAAAAGACATACAAGACATCTTACATACCACAAAAATGCTTTAAATATGAAATATGTATGAAATATGAAATACTGATACAGTATGCGTATATATATATATATATATATATATATATATATATATATATATATATATATATATATATATATATATATATATATATATATACAATACAATTGATGGATGGTAAGGAGTCCAACATAGAGAAATATTGGATGAAAAAAGTTATATTGGACTCGGCTACGCCTCATTCAATATAACTTTTTTCATCCAATATTTCTCTATGTTGGACGACTTGCCATCCATCAATTGTTATATTCTCCACCCCCCTCCCAAATTAAGCAAACAAAGAGTCAAGTAAATTAGATCAATTTATTTTGTTGTGAACAGCATATGAATGCTTCTAAAACGTCAGTAGCGTGCTTGTCTACCTTCTTAGTGTTTTTGGCATCCTTGGAGTTCAATATTTCCACCAGTTCCTCCTCTGTGAACTCAGCAAACCTCGCTGGCAGGTGATTTTCTGCTGTTGTTGACATGTTTGTTGCCATTTTTTCAACCAGCATCTGTCAGCAAGTTCCTGACCTTCGCTACGTCATTAGTGATGTCATCTCATGAATAATTGTATGCCACGCTCTGATTGGCTAGCTGTTGGCAGTAAGCTCTAACGCTATTGGTCAGTGGGAACCAATCTAATATAACTTTTGGTCCTAGCCTTTTTGGATGCCTTTGGATCCAACATAACTTTCTGGCACCAAGCATGCCAAAATACAGGTAAATGATGGACAGAAAGGCTAATCTGTGATTGGCTATTGCAATCTGAGTGGAGAACATATATATATATATATATATTTATATGTGTGTGTGTGTGTGTGTGTGTGTGTGTGTGTGTGTGTGTGTGTGTGTGTGTGTGTGTGTGTGTGTGTGTGTGTGTGTGTGTGTGTGTGTGTGTGTGTGTGTGTGTGTTTTCTCCACTCAGATTGCAACAGCCAATCACAGATTAGCCTTTCTGTCCATCATTTACCTGTATTTTGGCATGCTTGGCACCAGAAAGTTATGTTGAATCCAAAGGGACCAAAAGTTATATTTTGGTGTTATTTTTTACTCTTTGTTGTTTGCTTAATTTGGGAGGGGGGTGGAGAACATAACAATTGATAGATGGCAAGTCATCCAACATAGAGAAATATTGGATGAAGAAAAGTTATATTGGACGAGGCATAGTCGAGTCCAATATAACTTTTCTTCATCCAATATTTCTCTATGTTGGACTCCTTACCATCCATTATTTGTATAATATATATATATATATATTTCATACAAGGACAAGGCATTTCAACCAAAAGTTGAATTTGTTCCACAGATGGTGCATTCACATTAACACAGTCTTTTACATTATGTGTACTGCATTGGTCCATGTTGATCTTTACCATCCCAAAAACAGCTGGTGGCACAAACCAACATTTCTTCTGCTTTGTGTTCATCAATGACCATTGCTAACATTAGCCATGTTATTACCATGAGTACATTAGCAGCCCTTATTTTGAAAATCAACAGGAGTGGGCCATGGATGTGCCCGACACCCTGCACCGTAACTAATGTTCAAAAAGTTTTGAACTTACTATTTCACAATAAAATGGCAATATATGGATATCAAAGAAAAGCCAACCTTTAAAATGTCACATTTTGGCCTCCAATGTAGCATTTGGGAGAGTTTTAAATTTTAAAGTCCTTCACTGTAATTCTTCAATAGGCCAGCAAAGGATTTGATTGATAGGTTGTGTCTCACTCAGAATAAAAGCCGAAGACATACAGCTGTCTAGAAAGTGAAAAAGTGAACCTAATGACACAAAAGGCTTTTTTACAGGGTGACCCCAAAATTACCCCATAAAAATTGTAATAAATCCTACGAAGGACTTAAACTTCAGTCTGTGTAAGATCATTCCCCAAAGTTTCAGTTATTTTGGTGGGAAGACTATCATTCCAATCGTGTTCCCCAACATGTCTTGGTCAACTAAAGAAAATACATTTTTCCTGGAGGCCTATTTCGCCAACAAATCATACTGTCACAATTTCGGCCAGATCTCGGCTTAGATTCAGGTTTTCCCTCTTTCTTTTTCCCCTTTCACGTGCCCCAGCCTTGATTTACTAGTTATTTTATTTTCATCATGTGGTTATTCTCTGTTCTGTTTTGATTTGTCACTTTGTTTCTTTGTTACTTTTCTTACTTTGGTCATGGATTAGTTACGTTCTTGTTTTATTCAGTCAGTCTGTGTTGTCATTGTTTATCATTTAGTTATCATTTGTCTTTCATTGTTCCCACTGCGTGTATGATCTTTTGTGCTTAAATATCAGGTTTTGTTTATCACTTAGTCTCTGTCTTATTTTTTGGTCTGTTTAGTCTTTTTTTTTTTCTTAGTCAGTTCCTGTTCAGTTTGGTCTTAGTGTTTATTTTCTTACTAATTTTTTTTATCAGTTACATTGTAACATTGGGTTTTGTATCTGTCATCATGTAGTCTCTGTTTTTCTTGTTCTGCCTTAGTATTCATTTGTTCATGTATTCCCTGATCAGTTCTCATGTTCTTACCCAGTTCTGTGTTATATTTTATTGTCTTATGTTTAGCCTGGTTCAGTGTTCCTTGTTTCACTCCAGGCCCTACACCTGCCATTATGTCTTCATCCCTCTTACATCTCTGTTTGTGTTGTCACGTAATGTCACTCCACTAGCTCTGTGCCCTCCTCTCACACTTCGACCCAGTCTGCTTTGTGTTTTCATTTACTCCCGCTCTTGCACCAGCTCACATGTCTTTGTCTATTACATCACTCCACTTTGTGCACTCCCTTCCTCACTATCTTGCCCCATTCCTGCTCTTTGTCCACTAGCCATGCCCCTTTCTAGATCCTTCTCCTCACGTGCACCTTGTTAACACCTGCTTATTTAATCTCCTCCCAGCCACCACACATTTGCCAGTTTGTTGTCGCTTCTTGCACACATTCCAGCCTTTTGTTCTCTGTCCTGTTTTTGTCTAGCCTTGTACCGATTATTGCTCTATTATCTTTGACCACGCCTTTTTCCTCATCTTTGATTACTGTGTTTGCTCGTGCCTTGACTCCTGCTTGATCATGACTGTGTTTTTGTCTGACCCCAGTTGTACCTCTGCTCCACTGCCTGACCACCTGTGCACCAAACCTAAGCCTGGAATAAAGACCATGTTCTTTCCTACTCCTATGCCAAGTCTGGGAGTCTGCTTTGCGGGTCCAGTCGCTATGGTTGCCGGACAGCCGTCCGCCCTGATACATACCAGTTGGAGCATAATTTTGAAAGAACATGACTTTTATACCAAGCGACCAAGATAACTGAAACTTTGGAGAATGATCGACTGAAGTTCAAGTCCTTTGAGGGATTTATTACAATTTTTTGGGTATCAACAAATTTGAATTGTCAGCGTGATGCGCCTTGTGGGTCATTTCGCATTCTTCCGCAATGCACCAAATTTGTAATAATGGAGAAGAAGTGCACAAAATCTGTTTTTCAGCACTAATATGAACTCAATTAGACGTCTCCCAGCTCTCTGTGACTGTGTGCTGTGAACAGTTCTGGCTCCTTTTTGTTTTTGTAAATGTTTCAGTTGGATCACGATGATTGGCTGTAATGACAGTGACAAGAATTAATGCAGTGTAGAGGCTATGGAACTGAGCATGCCTGTGTGTGTGTGTGTGTGTGTGTGTGTGTGTGTGTGTGTGTGTGTGTGTGTGTGTGTGTGTGTGTGTGTGTGTGTGTGTGTGTGTGTGTGTGTGTGTGTGTGTGTGTGTGTGTGTGTGTGTGTGTGTGTGTGTGTGTGTGTGTGTGTACCCTCTAGAGTGTCTGGTTCCCACGTGGAAAACGTGGCCATTCTAGGCTTTTTCTGCCTCATAGACTCACAGCTGCTTTCTCCCATTTGAGGAGATTTGTCAAAACCTATAGAGAATTCAATCCATTTTCATGTTAACACACAGTCCAGAATGCTGCGGGAGTAAGTGAGTGGCTGATTACACGGGCGTGCACGGGCACCGACCCTGCTGACAGTCAAGACAGATACTGTACAAAGCACTGCGCTGCGTTCAAGGACAGCATTCCTCAATATTGACAAAATTCCTCAGTATTGATCACAACCTGGACCTGGATAAGCAACAAATGAATGAATGAATCATTTCAATCTTCAATATTAAATTCTTTGTGTGATTGAGCAAAGCAGTGAAGATTAACTGGTAAAAGTTTAGGAATGTAAAACTGTTGGCAAAGAAAATATTTTTATGTTGAGGGAAAAAAGCAACAGACATGAAACTCAGATGTTCAACGCGTCCAGTCATCACTACATTTGAACTACAACTGAATGTTGGCAGGAGATATAATAGTAGGTTTACCATCTAAGATGAAATGTTGTGTATTTGATACACATGTGACTGATTACATTGTTGTGCAGCTGCACCCAAACCTTCCATATACTACCATATACGTATACATAGTTTGTATATAGAATAATTTTTATTGCCCTGAGTCAAGGGGACACTGAGCGGCACGTTCTGATGCAGTTAGGATGTCCATACGTTGACTCCAGAGGATGGAAGACTGGAAAAGACAGACTTCAAACCCAGACCCTGAACAGTTCCTTTTAATGGATGGTGGAAAGGGAGAATGGGCGGTGGTCAGGAAAGGGAGAAAAGACCTGAGGAGTCTTCAAGTGAATACACTGCACACACTGAAACACAGCAAAAGAGGGGGAGGAAGGGAAAAGACCTCCAGGCGATCTCAACCACATCTATAGCTAGATTTTATCCCCTGCTGGCTGAAAGTCCGAATGGGGATTATGTCACTGCAATTTCCGTCCTTCCCAAAAAGTGTATAAGTGTTCTGAAATCAACTTCTCTCACACTTTTACATGGAATTTCATGAAACTTGGTACAAGTCCTTGTTATTGGCTGGTAATACACATATTTTAATATCATTGTAGTTGGGCTGATTTTACCAGAGTTATGGACCTTGATTAACAAAGCCAGACTCCATCAGTTTCATGCTTGGGTGCTTGCATTCTGAAATCAACTTCTCTCACACTTTTACATGGAATTTCATGTAACTTGGTACAAATCCTTGTTATTGGCTGATAATACACATATTTTAATATCATTGTAGTTGGGCTGATTTTACCAGAGTTATGGACCTTGATTAACAAAGCCAGACTCCATCAGTTTCATGCTTGGGTGCTTGCATTCTGAAATCAACTCCTCTCACACTTTTACATGGAATTTCATGTAACATGGTACAAATTCTTGTTATAGGTTGATAATACGCATCTTGTTATATTGTACAAAAGCAGCATTTGCCAGCATTGGATATTGTGCTCTCGGTGCACTGTTGTTACCTTTGTAACTCCATATGGAGAAATCCACAGCAGTAGCTATTTGTGCACCGTGACACGAATGTGTGATATTTGCTTATGAAATAATTTAATATCTCTTATTGCTTAACAAGACTTTAGATGTTTTGTTATATATAAAATACAGTGGCTTGCAAAAGTTTGTTTATGGCGTTTCAAATACAAAAAGTAAATCAGGCTTTTAGAAAAAAAAAATCTAAAATCATCTTCCTTAGACTCAAACTGAAAGTAAATCTCTACAATTTGATATAAATGAATTAAAAATATAAAAGCAAAGATGATGGGTTGCATAAGTAATCAGCCCCTTTGGTATAATACTTATAACCAATTTAATTGGCAGTTTTCCTCAGACAAGTCAGGGGATGGATACATGAACATTTCTAAGTCACTGAATATGTCTTGAACTTTATTTGCATCAGTTATGAAGAAATACAAACAGTATGGCACTCTGTGGTAAATCTGCATGAGTAGATAGTTCTCAAAAACTGAGTGACTGTGCAACTGTGACTGTGTGACTGTTCTGTGGCTGCTTGTCAGTCAGACATCGTGACCACTAAATCAGACCAGCTGAGACATTGCCACATAAACTCCACTGTGTGTATGTTTACCACAGCGTCGGGACAAAAATATCTCCACATCATCACGTGCAAGGACACTTCTGGACTTTATCTTTGCATTAAGCAGTTTTAAGGTTCATTCAATCAGGTTTCAAAAGAAGTAATATTTCAAATGTAAGATCCTGGCAAAAGTACATATTTTTGTGTTTATGTAATCAACATTACAAAAAGACATAATGAGGCTACAAAGAGAGAAAAATGACATGACTGCAGGCACAAAGGAACAAAAAGAGGAGGAAATGGAATGAAGATTAAAGTAAAAAAGAAAAACGGCAATTGAAGAAAGGCTTCTTTAACAAGCAAAATTCTCCGTATTTTAGACTATAATCACAGTACGGCGGGAAGAACATCCACAGTTTTTGATGTTGATCTGTTTTGAACCATTTATTTTACTTCTTTTAACAGTTTAAAACTTTTTTTTTTACAAAATGATGGTAACTAACCATAATTCTCCTTACAATATTACAAGTTATGGTGAGTACATTTTTATTATTGTATAATTTGTTTTGTAGGTTGTGTCCTGCAAATATGATGAATTAAAGAGGTTTTTTTGGATGCACTTTATTACCGAGTGGTCATCGAGCAGCTGTCCAGCAGCTGTCTTTGTGTTGTCATGTACCTGGCAACAGAACTGAATTTTTTAGTATTATTACTACAAATGCAGTTTATGCAGTCCCCGGACACTTTATTAGGTACACCTTGCTAATAGCAGGCTGGACTCTTCCAGAACTTCTGGACTTTTCCAGAACTGCCTTAATTCTTCATGGCATAGATTCAAGAAGATGTTGGAAACCTTTTTGAGATGTTGGTCTATATTGACATGCTCGCCCATTACACCAGTCTGCCCATTCTCCTCTGACATCAACAAGGCATTTTTGTCCAAACAACTCCTGCTCACTGGATATCATCTCTTCTTTTTTTTTTTTTTTGGACCATTCTCTGTAAACCCTAGAAATAATTGTGCATGACAATCTCCATGGCACATTCAGAGTCACTTAAATCTCCTTTCTTCCCCATTCTGATGCTTGGCTTGAACTTTTACAAGTCGTCTTCACCACATCTAGATGCTTTAATGCTCTGAGTTGGTGCCATGTGATTGACTGATTAGTTAAGTGTGTTAGCAAGCAATTGAACAGGTGTACCTAATAAAGTGGCTGGTGAGTGTAAGGTTGGTAGAATACATCTGTTGTGTGGGCCGCCAGAAGAGGAGGTACTGCTGGCCCACCACCAGAGGGCGCCCTGCCTGAAGTGCAGGCTTCAGGCACGAGAGGGCGCTGCCGCCACGGATACAGCCGGGAGTGACAGCTGTTACTCATTATTTCCTGACAGCTGTCACTCATTCTTCATCATCTCACTCCATAAAACCCAGACGTCATCTCCACCTCATCGCCGAGATATCGTACTTCATTGGAGGTAATATCCTCAGCCGTTTTGTGTTACAATATTATTTGTATATTGTGAGTGTTTGCAGGAGTACCGGTACCTCTGTCGGTGGAAGCTGAGAGAGCACTAGAAGGCACTCTTTTCCCCTGTGGAATCACTACAGTACTCTGCAAGTTATAGAGTGAGAGGTGGAGGTGGCATTCCCACCATTATTGTTACTGGGTGTGCACACACCCACACTTGACTGTCTTTGTTTTCGCCAGCAGTACCAGATCTGACAGTCGGGGATGGTGATCACCTGGGAATTCGGGACTTGGCGGCTCCAGTATTCACCAGGTTCGGTGGTGGCGGAAATCGTGTGGTTCCGGCTCTTCTCAGGACAGACGTCTTCTATCCTCGAGCCTGCCCACACGTCACCTTTGTGATTTGACTGTAATTATATTCTGAGATTCTGTATTTCGTTGTGCACATTTCACAACATTAAATTGTTACTTTTTGGCTCATCTATTGACCGTTCATTTGCGCCCCCTGTTGTGGGTCCGTGTCACTACACTTTCACAACAGGATATCTCGGCCAGCGTCATGGACTCCGAGGGGCGTCACCCGGCTGTTGAACGACCAATGGGAGAGCAGGGAGCGCAGGCGTCTGCAGGAGGCGTGATTGGTGAGCTGCAGCACATTCTCACCGCCTTTACGGCTCGGTTGGATCAAATGACCGAGCAAAACATCCTCCTGAACCGCAGGGTGGAGGCTCTCTCCGCGCAGATGGCGGCGAGCGCTCAGGGCGCTGCTGCAGCTCCTCCTCCTGCTGAAGCATACATAAGCCCTCCTGAGCCGTACGGAGGTTATGTGGAGACGTGCGCGGACTTTCTCATGCAGTGTTCGCTCGTCTTCGCACAACGTCCCGTCATGTACGCGTCAGATGCTAGTAAAATAGCTTATGTGATTGCTCTGCTTCGGGGTAAGGCACGCGCCTGGGCTACGGCGCTCTGGGAACAGAACTCACGGTTGTTATCAGCATACACTGGGTTTGTGGGGGAGTTCAGAACAGTGTTTGATCACCCTAACAGAGGAGAGACCGCTTCAACAATGCTGCTGTCAATGCGACAGGGGCGCCGATGTGCAGCCGAATATGCAGTCGACTTCCGCATCGCGGCTGCGAGGTCCGGCTGGAATGACGTCGCGCTCCGCCCCGCCTTCATAAACGGACTGTCGTTAGTCCTGAAGGAGCATCTGGTAGCTAAGGAGGAACCGCAGGATTTAGATGGGCTTATCGATCTCGTTATACGGTTAGACAATCGGTTGGAGGAACGCCGTCGGGAGCGAGGCGAAGGACGTGGCCAGATGTGCGCCGGCCCTCTCCCTTCCGGAGCAGCGCTCTGTGGGGCAACAGCTCCCCCTGCTGACCTTGTTAGGGAAACGCACAGGGCCAAAATGAGGAGGCTGATCCGCGGGGAGTGTTTTCTCTGCAGCTCAAAAGAGCACACACAGAAAAACTGCCCCAAACGGCCACAACAACAACCGCCCTCAGAGACTGGGCTAAGGGGGGGGTCAAAACATTCACGTGAGACACACACAGATTGCCACACGACTCCCAGTTACAATCCTGAGCAGGGATTTAACCCTTCAAGCCCCAGCACTGGTGGACACGGGGTCAGAAGGGAATTTGCTAGACAGCAGATGGGCAAGGGAGGTAGGGCTCCCTCTGGTGGCGCTTCCTTCGCCATTGCAGGTTCGGGCACTAGATGGCACCCTCCTCCCTTTAATCACACACAAGACACAACCAGTAACTCTGGTGGTGTCTGGAAACCATCGGGAGGAGATTGAGTTTTTTGTAACTCCTTCTACCTCCCGCGTGATTTTGGGCTTCCCATGGATGTTGAAGCACAATCCCCGGATTGATTGGCCGTCTGGGGTGGTGGTTCAGTGGAGCGAAACCTGCCATCGGGTGTGTTTAGGATCCTCGGTTCCTCCCGGTTTACAGGCAAAGGAGGAGGTCAAAGTCCCTCCCAATCTGACGGCAGTGCCGGTTGAGTACCACGATCTTGCTGACGTCTTCAGCAAGGATCTGGCACTCACCCTTCCCCCGCACCGTCCGTACGATTGTGCCATTGATTTGGTTCCAGGCGTTGAGTTCCCGTCCAGCAGGCTGTACAACCTCTCACGACCTGAGCGCGAATCAATGGAGACCTACATCCGGGACTCATTAGCTGCCGGGCTGATCCGGAACTCCACCTCCCCGATGGGGGCAGGTTTCTTTTTTGTGGGCAAGAAAGATGGCGGACTCCATCCATGCATTGATTACAGGGGGCTGAATGAGATTACGGTTCGCAATCGATACCCGTTGCCATTGTTGGATTCCGTGTTCACCCCCCTGCATGGAGCCAAAATCTTTACTAAGCTGGATCTTAGAAATGCGTATCACCTGGTTCGGATCCGGAAGGGAGACGAATGGAAGACGGCATTTAACACCCCATTAGGTCACTTTGAGTACCTGGTCATGCCGTTCGGCCTCACCAACGCCCCCGCGACGTTCCAAGCCCTGGTTAACGACGTCTTGCGGGACTTCCTGCACCGATTCGTCTTCGTATATCTGGACGATATTCTCATCTTTTCTCCGGATCCTGAGACCCATGTCCAGCATGTACGTCAGGTCCTGCAGCGGTTGTTAGAGAACCGACTGTTTGTGAAGGGCGAGAAGTGCGAGTTTCACTGCACGTCTTTGTCCTTCCTGGGGTTTATCATCTCCTCTAACTCCGTCGCCCCTGATCCGGCCAAGGTTGTGGCGGTGAGAGACTGGCCCCAACCAACAAGCCGTAGGAAGCTGCAACAGTTCCTCGGCTTCGCTAATTTCTATAGGAGGTTCATTAAGGGCTACTGTCAGGTAGTTAGCCCCCTGACAGCCCTGACCTCTCCAAAAGTCCCCTTCACCTGGTCTGATCGGTGCGAAGCCGCGTTCAAGGAGTTGAAACGACGGTTCTCTACTGCGCCAGTTTTGGTGCAGCCCGACCCTAGCCGCCAGTTCGTGGTTGAAGTGGACGCCTCTGACTCAGGGACAGGAGCCGTGCTGTCCCAGAGCGGAGAGACCGATAAGGTTCTTCACCCGTGTGCCTACTTTTCACGCAGGTTGACCCCGGCTGAACGGAACTATGACGTCGGCAATCGAGAACTCCTTGCGGTAAAAGAGGCTCTTGAGGAGTGGAGACACCTGTTGGAGGGAGCGTCTGTGCCGTTCACGGTTTTCACTGACCATCGGAACCTGGAGTATATCAGGACCGCCAAGCGGCTGAACCCCAGGCAAGCCCGCTGGTCACTGTTCTTCGGGCGTTTTGACTTCCGGATCACCTATCGCCCCGGGACCAAGAACCAGAGGTCGTATGCCTTGTCCCGGGTACACGAAGAGGAGGTCAACACTGCACTGTCGGATCCACCGGAGCCCATCCTGCCGGAGTCCACTATCGTGGCCACCCTCACCTGGGACGTGGAGAAGATCGTCCGGGAGGCCCTGGCACGGAGCCCGGACCCAGGAACAGGTCCGAAGAACCGTTTGTACATCCCACCAGAGGCCAGAGTTGCAGTCTTGGACTTCTGTCACGGTTCCAAGCTCTCCTGTCATCCAGGGGTGCGAAGGACCGTGGCAGTTGTCCGGCAGCGCTTCTGGTGGGCGTCTATGGAGGCCGACGTCCGGGAGTACATCCAGGCCTGCACCACCTGTGCCAGGAGCAAGGCAGTCCATAAAAGGTCCCAAGGACTTCTCCAGCCGTTACCTGTGCCTCATCGCCCCTGGTCCCATATCAGCCTGGATTTCGTCACGGGCCTTCCGCCGTCCCAGGGCAACACCACCATCTTCACGATAGTGGACCGATTCTCCAAGGCGGCCCACTTCGTGGCCCTCCCGAAGCTCCCAACAGCCCAGGAGACAGCAGACCTCCTGGTCCACCACGTCATCCGTCTGCATGGGATACCCACCGACATCGTCTCTGATCGTGGTCCCCAGTTCTCCTCACACGTCTGGAGGAGCTTCTGCAGGGAACTGGGGGCCACCGTGAGCCTCTCGTCCGGGTACCATCCACAGACGAACGGACAGGCAGAGCGGGCCAACCAGGAGCTGGAACAGACCCTCCGCTGTGTAACATCCGCGCACCCGACGGCCTGGAGTAACCATCTGGCCTGGATCGAGTATGCGCATAACAGCCAGGTGTCTTCTGCCACCGGCCCCTCCCCATTTGAGGTGTGTTTGGGGTACCAGCCCCCATTATTTCCCGTGGTGGAGGGAGAGGTCGGTGTGCCCTCGGTCCGGGCCCATCTTCGGAGGTGCCGTCGGGTGTGGCGCACCGCCCGTTCTGCCTTGTTGAAAGCCCGGACGAAGGCCAAGACCCATGCAGACCGCCGGCGGTCCCCGGCCCCTGCATACCAGCCCGGGCAGGAGGTGTGGTTGTCGACGAAGGACATCCCCCTACAAGTACAGTCACCTAAACTGATGGACAGGTTCATCGGCCCATTTCGTATCCTCAAGGTCCTCAGCCCTGCCGCAGTGAAGCTCCAGCTCCCAGCTTCACTGCGGATCCACCCGGTGTTCCACGTCTCCAAACTCAAACCATACCACACCTCACCCCTCTGTGCTCCCGGTCCGGCACCGCCTCCTGCCCGGATCATTGACGGGGAGCCGGCTTGGACAGTGCGCCGGCTCCTGGATGTCCGTCGAATGGGCCGGGGGTTCCAATATCTGGTGGACTGGGAGGGGTATGGACCCGAAGAACGCTCCTGGGTGAAGAGGAGCTTCATCCTGGATCCGGCCCTCCTGGCCGATTTCTACCGCCGACACCCCGATAAACCTGGTCGGGCGCCAGGAGGCGCCCGTTGAGGGGGGGGTCGTGTTGTGTGGACCGCCAGAAGAGGAGGTACTGCTGGCCCACCACCAGAGGGTGCCCTGCCTGAAGTGCGGGCTTCAGGCACGAGAGGGCGCTGCCGCCACGGATACAGCCGGGAGTGACAGCTGTTACTCATTATTTCCTGACAGCTGTCACTCATTCTTCATCATCTCACTCCATAAAACCCAGACGTCATCTCCACCTCATCGCCGAGATATCATACTTCATTGGAGGTAATATCCTCAGCCGTTTTGTGTTACAATATTATTTGTATATTGTGAGTGTTTGCAGGAGTACCAGTACCTCTGTCGGTGGAAGCTGAGAGAGCGCTAGAAGGCACTCTTTTCCCCTGAGGAATCACTACAGTACTCTGCAAGTTATAGAGTGAGAGGTGGAGGTGGCATTCCCACCGTTATTGTTACTGGGTGTGCACACACCTACACTTGACTGTCTTTGTTCTCGCCAGCAGTACCAGATCCGACAGTCGGGGACGGTGATCACCTGGGAATTCGGGACTTGGCGGCTCCGGTATTCACCAGGTTCGGTGGTGGCGGAAATCGTGTGGTTCCGGCTCTTCTCAGGACAGACGTCTTCTATCCTCGAGCCTGCCCACACGTCACCTTTGTGATTTTACTGTAATTATATTCTGAGATTGTCTGTATTTCGTTGTGCACATTTCACAACATTAAATTGTTACTTTTTGGCTCATCTATTGACCGTTCATTTGCGCCCCCTGTTGTGGGTCCGTGTCACTACACTTTCACAACAACATCTCTAGGATGCTCCTGAACACATCATCAGTGATGTAACCTGGGGTCCTCAGGTGTTTCGGGTCTTTCAACATCAGACCCAGCCATGGTTGATCAGACCCAGCTTGTGTTCAGGTGGCATTCGCTACTCCCCATGGATCACCTCTCCTGATCCAAAGCCATCTGGAGGCTTTCTCCACTTCCTCTGTGATGTTCTTGATGGCTCTTTTCTTCTCCATCCCGGTAATGCCCAGTGCACTCAAGGTTTTATAGAGTGATTGGCCCGCAAACCCTCTGCGGCCAACCTCGATGGGCATACACTTCGCCTTCCAGCCCTGCTTGCGGCAGTCTATGACCAGCTCCTCGTACTGGGTCCTCTTTCTCTCGTGGGCCTCATCCAGTCTGTCCTCCCATGGCACTGTCAGCTCCATCAGGATGATGTTCTTCGTCTCCTCTGAGACCAGGAGAATGTCTGGCCTCAGGGTGGTTGTGACAGTGTGCTGGGGGAACTTCAACTGCTTCTCCAGGTCGACAGACAGCTGCCAGTCCTTTGCAGTCGCCAGTAGTCCTGGTGGGTTCCTGGCTCCTGCTGTTTTTCCCAGGCGCTCGCCAGCCTTCACAAAGGCGATCGTCTGGGTGGTGGAGCGGGACCGTCTACTGCTGCTGATTCCCATGCTGATGGCTTCCGCAGTGGGTCTCAGGACCTGGTTGTGGCACCAGGTGTATCGCCCCTGCCCAAAAGCTACTGGGCAGCAGCTCAGGATGTGCTCCAACGTGCCCCTGCCTGGGCATTGCATAATAGGTTGATGTGTTTCTTTACTGAAACGGGGGAATAAATCATTTGTTTTTATTGCAGTTTGGATATGATTTTCTGTTGAAACTGATAAAGACCACCTAACCCTATCCATAACCCCACAGACACCCCGTATTTCATGCTCCTGTCATGAAATGAATTTGTACCCCCATCACGAAAATGTTGTGACAGGAGCACGAACTGTAGATTTACGAGTATTTACTTTTCGTGATGCCATCACGAAATGGCATGAGGTTGGGTTGGAAAAAATTATCGCTAACGTGTTCTTTGAAACCACGAAGAGAATGAAGAGGAAGGAAGGAAGCGTGTGAGCGCCGCGAGGAAAAAACAGAGGAATACTTGTTGTTTTTTTCTGTCAGAGTAGCACCTCGTTTCCTCTCATTTTCCGTCCTCTGTGTTCATTTTTAACGTGATCGCAGGCAGAAAATGTGAGTTTCAGATGACGACTCGTCTCTGTAGATGTGCTCACTTAGGTGGGCGAGAGATGCTAATTTATGAATCTGAACAGAAAAGTCTCACAATAACACATGCATTAGCAACTATTCATGAGTGTGAGCATGATGTAGCAGACCTGCGTAAATCTCCAGAACCGCCATGCAAACACACAAAAAGACATGGAAGCTGCCCTTTTGTGTACGCCAAGGCTTTTTGGTAGCTCGACCTTTTACTCCTCACTCATACAAAGGCCTAATGGGTTTGAAAATGAATGCTTCCTCTGTTTGCTACTTACATGTCTCATGGTCCATTACTGCAGAAACAAGTTGCCTTCAAGAGACCTGGACTGGCCTTGTCCAAGGACTTGATGGGAATGAAAAGAGCCTCCAACACCAGTGCTGAACCACATGCATTAAGGCCATTACACAGAAATAAAACATTGGGGCTACCAAGCATGGGGAACCGTGCACTTTATGTTCACTCCTCGCTTTTCACTATAACAAGCAATGAGCTTTTGCTTATTTTGGAGATGACAGTTTAAATAAATAAACTGCAGCAGGAAACGCTCATTAGACCGCATTTACTCAACGCATCTGCAAATCCTTAATGCGTTATTTGCTTAATGTTGCGTTTAAAATCTAAAATTTGGCAACGGATGTCTATTTTCGGCAAGATGTTTTGAAAACTAGGACCTGGAGAGTAAAGTAAGAGGTTGACCTTGCAACTTAATCCTCTGAGAGGGAACCAGAGTGACAGAGCGGGAGCTCTCGATTAGAAAGTGTGAGCTTGATTTTAATAAACAAAATGTGCCTTTTTTTTTTTTACCTTGTGTCTCTGTCCATCTGCACCCTGTAAATAAGCCGGTTCCTGACTATCGGTGTTGTTCGGGCTGATTCACTCCGTCATCCTGCATTGGAAGTGCAGCAGATGTAAGAAAAGAAATCTGTCTTTCTGTCTCTGCTTTCTCTGGGTGGGATTAGGTTTTATAGAGATATTTGGTGATATATTGGTGAGTATGTAAAGCAGTTTTAATATATTTGGCACAAAAATAACACATTCACACCGGGATTAAAAATACTGTTAGTGCCTCTTTGTGCTTGACTGCGTGTGCCTGTTGCTCATTGGTATTCCTTGTGTCCTTATGATTATTGATCGTATCGTGTTAGGTATATAGAGGGCAACTTATGGCGACAGCTTGACTGGTGCTACAGCAGCACCTTCAAACACACACGCTCTCCGCGTGCACACATACACACAGAATATCTCTGCATGCATACTCTGTGATTACACGCATTCACTTTTGTCTGTATTATTATTTCACATTTGCAGCACTGGCTCCTTTCAGTGCAGTGCTCACACAGCCTAACCCCTGGAGAATGATAACATGGCTCTTGATTTACAGCAGGGTTATGGATCTACTTAAAGCTAATAAGTAAAACACGACCACAGTGGGCCTGTGTGGTTTCACACTGAAGGGGACTGTGAAGATCCATATTCATCCCGGCTAATAACGCAGGTAGAGTGTGCATCATGTGGTACCATGTGTACATTCTGAGAGGATTATGGATAACATCACAACCCATCATGTACACATCGTGGTGTGGTACATGTGGGAGAACCAGAGAGACATATTTGTTGCAGTTTTTCATGTAGTCCTGTAGGAAGGAGGATTTTAACTTGTTTTAGAAGTCAAATACAGCCGATGCTTGCCTCTTACTTGTCGTATGTGTGCGGGCTGAAAATTCCATTTTTGTGTGTGTCAGACTCAATGACTTTCTCTGCAGAATCCTGTAGGCCAGCCCCATAATTCAAAAGAAAAAAAAAATGTAAACATAAGTTTGAAGTAAGATTCGTTGGAAGATTAAAAATGGATGTAATATGTTTACAAGACTTCAGGAAACAATTACAGCTAGGTAAGAGTACCGTAGTGTTCAGAATAATAGTAGTGCTATGTGACTAAAAAGATTAATCCAGGTTTTGAGTATATTTCTTATTGTTACATGGGAAACAAGGTACCAGTAGATTCAGTAGATTCTCACAAATCCAACAAGACCAAGCATTCATGATATGCACACTCTTAAGGCTATGAAACTGGGCTATTAGTAAAAAAAAGTAGAAAAGGGGGTGTTTACAATAATAGTAGCATCTGCTGTTGACGCTACAAACTCAAAACTATGTTCAAACTGATTTTTTAGCAATCCTGTGAATCACTAAACTAGTATTTAGTTGTATAACCACAGTTTTTCATGATTTATTCACATCTGTGAGGCATTAATTTTGTTGCCTTGGAACCAAGATTTTGCTCGTTTACTACTGTGCTTGGGGTCATTGTCTTGTTGAAACACCCATTTCAAGGGCATGTCCTCTTCAGCATAAGGCAACATGACCTCTTCAGGTATTTTGACATATCCAAACTGATCCATGATACCTGGTATGTGATATATAGGCCCAACACCATAGTAGGAGAAACATGCCCATATCGTGATGCTTGCACCACCATGCTTCACTGTCTTCACTGTGAACTGTGGCTTGAATTCAGAGTTTGGGAGTCGTCTCACAAACTGTCTGAGGCCCTTGGACCCAAAAAGAACAATTTTACTCTCATCAGTCCACAAAATATTCCTCCATTTCTCTTTAGGCCAGTTGATGTGTTCTTTGGCAAATTGTAACCTCTTATGCACGTCTTTTATTTAACAGAGGGACTTTGCGGGGGATTCTTGCAAATAAATTAGCTTCACACAGGGGCAAATCAGAGTAGAAAACATAAATTATGACCTTTGCCCTCAACGACCTTAACCCATTAATTTATCTTTGGTAAATGTGACCTCACCTGGGCAATTCTAGAACCCCCCTACATATATGTGCCAAGTTTGGTGGATGCTGGATTGAAAATTAATCTCTTGAATTTTGAACCTTAACCCTGTAATTGATTTTTGGTCAATTTGATCTTGCCTGGACAATTCCAGAATTCATATACATATATGTGCCAAATTTGATGTCCTTGACCTTGTGCCAAAACAAACCTCTTAAAAGCAATTCTGGGGTTGACCTTCATCCACATATGAAGTTTGGTGAAGAACTAGAGGAACGGACAGACAAACATTGCTCAACTTATAGTTTGATTCATAAGTTTATTTGTGCATTGCTTCAGATATGTTAACCGCTCCTTATCCATTGGGTTCGTACAGGAGTTGGAGTTCTGCCTGTTGGCTTCTGCCGATTGCCTCCTGTTTGTTTTCTCCACGACAGTTAATGTGTCAGCTGAATGGCAATCAGGCAGCCTGATGGTGGCAGTAAACCTTGACCCGGGCTACCTGTACTTTGAACTGGAGAAATAGTATTTTTTTTTTTAAAGAAAACGTCTGACACATATGCACATGTAAGAAGACAGAAAGGAAAAAAAGATTAGACACGGGAAAATTCAAATGATGATCATCACCCAGTATTGTCAATTGGAGTGTTTTGTGTTATCACCCACCTTCAGTGGTGCGAGCTCTGCCTAATGGCTTATCTAACTGTTAGCCACTGCCACCCACCACAGCGCCAGACACGCAAATAACACACAAACACAATAAAGGAGCTCTACCTCTGCCAACACAACACACACACACACTCCAAACACTCCAGCATATGGGTCAGATCTAATCGCAATAATTTCATTTCCCCACTCATCAGCTCCAAGCCAGATAGACTAAGTCCCATTTGTAACCACTGCAGCGCTACTGGAAGGAAATATGACAGATAAGAGGACTCTTGTAATAAGCCGGCTGTGGGGATCTGATAAATGAAGAGAGCTTTTGCCAGTTAACTGAAGAAATATATTGTGGAACAGTGGAAAACCCTAGTGTGGTAGCTTGAGGATTCATAAAAATAAATGGGGAAACAAATTAACTTTGTTGATTAGCGGCAAGATGCCGCTTGGAAATGACTCGATGCCGCTTGGGAAATCTTGGGAGTGCAAGGCAGCATTCTGATATCAAGGAGAAAAAGAAAACATCGATGTGTAGAGATACAGAAAATTATTATTATTATTATTTTTACTGTCACGCTCTGCTCTCCTTCTGTCTCTTTTATCTATGCATGTACATGTGCACAACCGCACATATTTCCTGTTCGGAATCCGCCCTTTACAGCTTTCCTGGTTAAATGACAGATGTGCGTGCATTCCAGGACAGCCTTCTGACTAATCTATTAACTATTGAGCCTCTTCCTGTCCCTCTGTATCCTTTACAACTGTCTTATCTATCTCTTATAACTAAATAGGTGGCTTTTCACAGTAAATGTCCCCAAAGGTGCACTGTTCTAAGTCTGTGCACGTCAGAATTCTCCTGCTCTAAGTGAAACTTTAGCCCGAAACATCTTGTTTTAGACTCCGATGACATATGTCACCAAAAAAAAAAAAAAAAAAACCCAATGAGTGATCTGTGCTCTGTGCGACACGCCCGTGCGGTCTCCAGAAGCTCATCTAAATCAGAACTCATGTTTAGATATTTGAGCCAGTTCTGTTTAATCTTCATAGAACACTGATTCCACCAACGAACCAAACTCACATTTCCACCAATCACCAACTCGCACGTGCACACATCATCTCCAACAGACAAAATATCCGGTGGTGGACACAGCTAACGAAAAACTTACCTAAACAAGTTGTATTTAAATGCTTCAGTGTCATCATGGTCTGTTGAGCCTTCATACTTTGTGGTTCCTGAAGAACAAACATTTTCATTCCCGTATCCAGTGAAAGTACATCATATAGTTGAAAATCGAGTTCTACAACAACAACTGGTTCAGCTTCCATGTAAAATGTTGATACAAAGTTGAGACTTGATTTTTTATAACATATAGAGTGAGGAAAATAAGTATTTGAACATCCTGTGATTTTGCAAGTTCTCCCACTTAGAAATCATGGAGGGGTCTCAAATTTTCATCTTAGGTGCATGTCCACTGTGAGAGACATAATCTAAAAAAAAAAAAAATCCAGAAATCACAATGTATGATTTTTTAAATAATTTATTTGTATGTTACTGCTGCAAATAAGTATTTGAACACCTGTGAAAATCGATGTTAATATTTGGTACAGTAGATTTTGTTTGCAATTACAGAGGTCAGACGTTTCCTGTAGTTTTCCACACACTGCAGCAGGGATTTTAGTCGACTCCTGTATATACAGATCTTCTCTAGATCTTTCAGGTTTGGAGTTTCAGCTCCCTCCAAAGATTTTCTGTTGAGTTCACATCTGGAGACTGGCCAGACCACTCCAGGACCTTGAAATGCTTCTTACGCAGCCCCTCCTTAGTTGCCCTGGCTGTGTGTTTGGGGTCATTGTCATGCTGGAAGATCCAGCCATGAGCCATCTTCAGTGCTCTTACTGAGGGAAGGAGGTTGTTTGCCAAAATCTCGCAATACATGACCCCATCCATCCTCTCTTCAATACGGCGCAGTCGTCCTGTGCCCTTTGCAGAAGACCACCCCCAGAGTATGATGTTTCCACCACCATGCTTGGGACGGTTTTCTTGGGGTTGTTCTCATCCTCTAAACATGGTAAGTGGAGTTGATTCCAAAAGCTCTATTCTGGTCTCATCTTACCACATGACCTTCTCCCATGCCTCCTCTGGATCATCCAGATGGTCACTGGTGAACTTCAAACGGGCCTGGACATGTGCTGGCTTGAGCAGGGGGACCTTGCTGCCCTGCAGGATTTTAAACCATGACAGCATCATGTGTTACTAAAGTAATCTTTGTGACTGTGGTCCCAGCTGTCTTCAGGTCATTGACCAGGTCCTCCTGTGTAGTTCTGAGCTTTCTCAGAATCATCCTTACCCCACAAAGTGAAATCTTGCATGGAATCCCAGACCGAGGGAGATTGACAGTCATCTTGTGTTTCTTCCACTTTCTAATAAATAATCATAACAGTTGTTGTCTTCTACCAAGCTGCTTGCCTGTTGTCCTGTAGTCCATCCCAGCCTTGTGCAGGTCTACAGTTTTGTCCCTGGTGTCCTTAGACAGCTCTTTGGTCTTGGCTATGGTGGACAGGTTGGAGTGTAATTGACTGAGTGTGTGAACAGGTGTTTTTTATACAAGTAACAAGTTCAAACAGGTGCAATTAATACAGGTAAAGAGTGCAGAATAAGAGGGCTTCTTAAAGAAAAATTAACAGGTCTGTGAGAGCCAGAATTCTTGCTGGTTGGTAGGTGTTCAAATACTTATTTGCAGCAGTAACATACAAAGAAATTATTAAAAAAATCATACATTGTGATTTCCGGATTCTTTTTTTTTTTTAGATTATGTCTCTCACAGTGGACATGCACCTAAGATGAAAATTTCAGACCCCTCCATGATTTCTAAGTGGGAGAACTTGCAAAATCGCAGGGTGTTCAAATACTTATTTTCCTCACTGTATTTCTGAAAGAATCCATCACCGATGGTACAGAGGTAATAACCATGTGTCCAGATTCGAAGGTCCCTGCTTCAAAGCTATCTGTACTTTATTCTCCAGAGCAGTCTGGAGTTGCACGAGGAAGGAAATTGGGTCCAAAACTTGCACCAAAGCAAAATTTGGGTCCATGCATTCATACTGTGGTGACTGAAAAAAACTGGAGCAGTCAAAAGAAAAGCAAAACATCACCTCAGGGTGTTAGGATCTATGCTTTAATATCTGTATTTAAGGTACCACCTGACCTATATTAGCTTGTTGAAAAGGTTTAGAATGGGACTCTTTTAACAGTAGGTTTAAACAGAAACTGTGATGACCCTGATTGTCTTTCAAGCATGAGAGTTTCTTGGTGTTTTCCTGTAAAAACAGGTCAAAAGGAAAGTTGATGAAGTTTCCACCTGCCATCCATTTTCGAAAGGAAACGCTTGAGTGCATCTAAACAATCATCCAAGCGCAACCAAATGTATAAACAGTCACCTTGTCGATCAATTGGGTCACCATCCAGCCAATGATGTGGTCATCAATCTATCCAGCAGCCACTCCACCAATGGCACGGACGGCTTCTACAGCAGCGAACTCCTTCACCTCCCCGAGCTCCCCGATGCCATCAGGCTTCACAGACCTGTAACGATCCAGTGTCTCTTCAACTTAGTAACGCTCTGTGGACTCGCAGGTTGAGACCTCTTCCCTCCTGTATCGGGCTCAGCGCACCCAATCCTTTAGCCAAGACAATGTGATTGTACTGTCACTGTAAAAAAGTCTGTCTTCTCAGTTTATTGCATCATGCTTTGTTTGTTTATTTTAAATTTTGCCGTAAAATAGGGAAAGGTGTTTTATGTTTTCTGTCTTTAAAGATCATTGAGTAGAGATGTGCTGGTGGATTAGACATTAAGGAGCTCAGCATGTAGTGCAGCTTGTGTTCGGCGATGTAGTCAGTTCTATTCTTGATTTAAGACCATGAATAACAGATACAGATTCTTTGTCATTGTAAGGGGTACAACAAACGGTAAGGTGTAAACCTTTCAGTGCGGACATAAACCTGAGTAAACCACTCGCAGACTGGAAAGGTCTGTTGGAGAAAATGACAATAAACATAAAATTTAACAGAATGAAAAAGAAATTATAAGTATGTGGTAGCAAAAAAGAGATTATATATTTTTAAAAAAGAGAAAAGTATGTACAAAACTGTGGATATTTCAGTGGTAGTGGATATTGCACATAAACAAATAAACTGGGCTTTTAATTAAAAAAAAAAATGTACGCATGTTCATGAAAAAAAATCAGAAATTGGTTGAAAAATTTGATTTGGTTTTAGTGTTGGCTTTTTGTGTAACTTCCCTTTAAACTTCAGTAGTAGTGAGTCAATGATTATTAATCCACCATTAAATTAATCAACAGTTATTTATAATCGTTCTGAGTCATTAAAAAATATCCAAATTCTCTGACTTCGGCATCTTAAATGTAGCTATTTTCTACTTTATTTTATTACTTTCTTCACAGACTGTATCTCTGAGTATCTTTGGGCTGTGGACAAAACAAGACATTTGAAGGCAAGAGTTTTGGCTCTGAAAAACTCTTAACAGCCTTTTCTGATGTTTTATGGTCCAAATAATTAATCGATTAATCACAAAATGAAATGAATCACTAGTTGTAGCTTAGTGACCCCAGCATATTGACAAATCTGTCATTTTTTATAATTACTTATCAAAGCACTTTTATTTAAGGGGAAAAAATTTTGCCGATTATTTTCATAAAATAAACTGAACATGGCAGCATTATTATTAAGAACACTTATGATAAGTCAAAAAATTTAAAAGAGCGGGGGGGATTCACTCCTCTTTTTTCCTGCACATTTGGAAAAGTCGAGTGCACCCATGATCCCAATAAATTGGAGTAATTACATGGGTTTAAATGCAAATTTACAATGTACCTATTAATTCTATTCTGCCCATTTCAAGTGACTGACTGTGCACTTAATTAAATCAGATTGATTAGACCATTCTAGACTTTCCTTTTACAACCACATAATTATGACAAATAGAGCCACTTGACACTGAATCTGTAGCACAGGACTGAGCTTTCTTTTCTCTGCCATTCAAGATTTTTCAGATACAGGAGTCGGGTCATGAGAATGTCAAAATGGGTCACAGTGACGCCTTAAAGGGATTAGATGTTTTGTTTATTCTTATGGAGATTTAAAAGGTTCTGAATTACTGTGCAAAATGTATCCAAATGCACCCACATACAAAACTATCTTCCATCAAGCTTCTCTTTTTCCCTCTCACAGAACTGCAGCAGAATGTTCTATTTCATGATGTTTCTGCTCATAAATCAAACATATCGTGGAGTAATGACGGCAATAGTTCCTGATATTTGTTAAGCTGTGCAGGCAATGTCTTTGCAAGCCTTCATAGGTAAGCTTGCTGTTTATTTATTTATTTTTAAGAACCCAAAGCTGTGTTTAGAGATTTTGTTTTAAATGGGTAAATTATCTGTGCATTTTAGGATCCACACTAATCTGCTGTTTAAGCACATTTTTGGGTCTTGTGACCTTTATGGGTGGTTAAATGTCAAAATGTGTGTGTGCGCAGAAAACGCTGTTTTAAGCCTCCCTCACAACTGTGTATGTGCTACTATGAGTAGTCTATGGGAGGAAAAAAATGGGAAAATTGTGCATGAGGTATGTCGTAGAAGGTCACAGACTGCCACTGTAGACCTTCAGCATTTCACATGCAAATTCTATGGGTTTTGCAAAAGCTCAAGAACGTGTACAGCACGTACGGGGCCCGTACTGCCATCAGCCACCTGACCCAAATTAGGAGCACGGCTAGTAAAGGCTGTGAGAGGACAATAAGATGCACGGTCATTGCACGGGTGGCGTGCATCAGAAGTACGACACAAGTAGTATATGCTGTGTGCGGCCTGCAAGACAGAAGTACACGTCACTCTCTCCACCCCTATGTGTGGTGTGCGGGTCGCGTGCACATAGGGGTGGAGAGACTGAGATGAAATTCTGTCTTGCTGTGCTATGATCCCTCGCTGCTCTCAGCACAGCTGCTTACAGTGTGCTTTTTACTATTCCTACACGCCTGAAAAATATTTTGTTGGTGTTTTCATGACGACTCGCTGGAGCTGTATGCTTGAATGTTTTTTATTTTTCTTTACTTAATTTATATCGCGCCAAATCACAACAGAGTTGCCTCAAGACGTTTCACACAAGGAAGGTCTAACCTTACTAACCCCCAGAGCAGCAGTGGTAAGGAAAAACTCCCTCTGAGGAAGAAACCTCAAGCAGACCAGACTCAAAGGCATGACCCTCTGCTTGGGCCATGCTACAGACACAAATTACAGAACAATTCACAAAACGAATATACAGGAAATGCTGTTGGTGCACAGGACAGGAGGGTCTCCGGCACAAATGTCACACCCATCTCTGGATGGAGCCACACCTTAAACACAGAGAAAAAAACAGAAAAAACATGTTTGTGGAAAACATTTCCACAAATCAATGGAACGTTGCATTTTTAAGCGGCAGAATTGTTTATCATGATGTCATAGTGCTCTTGAATTGTTGCTAAGAATGCTCAGTGATCGAAAGCTCCCCCCACAAACATACTGCTGCAATGACTGAGGTGTTGGAGCGCTATAGGCAGTGGTTAGCATGTGCTTACAACACCAGTTAATTGCAAGTCACATGCACTCTTCACTTGCTGGGCATGGACGGAGACATACGACTGGCGTGGACTGATGCTGCAAAAATGAGAGTTGTGCAGCTTGTACGTGACAAATACAACCGCCTTACTCTTTCACAAACTTTCTCCTGGATACCCACGGCGTGCCTGCAGGTTGCCACTCCCTGGGACTCGTACATGTCCGCCACATGTGTTGTGAGTTATGAGGCAGGCTTTATGCAAAATGCTGCAGTGGCACCACCTGTCTGGTAGGAGGCAGTAACATGTTTTGCTCCCAAAAACTAAAGAAGAGGGAAGTGTATAGTCAAGAGTTGTAACAATAATAGTGGTGGTTTTAATTATTTTATGCATTTTACAATTACTTACAACATACAGGTGCTGGTCATATAATTAGAATATCATGAAAAAGTTGATTTATTTCAGTAATTCCGTTCAAAAAGTGAAACTTGTATATTATATTAATTTATGTCACACAGACTAATATATTTCAAGTGTTTATTTCTTTTTAATTTTGATGATTATAACTGACAACTAAAGAAAATCCCAAATTCAGTATCTCAGAAAATTAGAATATTCTTAAGACCAATACAAAAAAAAGGATTTTTAGAAATGCTGAAAAGTATGAACATGAAAAGTATGAGCATGTACAGCACTCGATACGTAGTTGGGGCTCCTTTTGGCTGAATTACTGCAGCAGTGCCACAGACTGATCGACTCCAGTCAGGTGGTATGAGAGCCCAGGTTGCTCTGATAGTGGCCTTCAGCTCTTCTGCATCGTTGGGTCTGGCGTGTCTCATCTTCCTCTTCACAATACCCCATAGATTTTCTACGGGGTTAAGGTCAGACGGGTTTGTTGGTCAATTAAGAACAGGGATACCGTGGTCCTTAAACCAGGTACTGGTAGCTTTGGCACTGTGTGCAGGTGCCACGTCCTGTTGGAAAATGAAATCTGCATCTCCATAAAGTTGGTCAGCAGCAGGAAGCATGAAGTGCTCTACAACTTCCTGGTAGACGGCTGCATTGACCTTGGACCTCAGAAAACACAGTGGATCAACACCAGCAGATGACATGGCCCCAAACCATCACTGACTGTGGAAACTTTACACCGGACCTCAAGCAATGTGGATTCTGTGCCTCTCCTCTCTTCCTCCAGACTCTGGGACCTTGATTTCCAAAGGAAATGCAAAATTTACTTTCATCAGAGAACATAACTTTGGACCACTCAGCAGCAGTCCAGTCATTTATGTCTTTAGCCCAGGCAAGATGTCAAGTCAGCAGTCTTCCCCATGACTGTGTAGCCTACAGAACTACACTGAGAGACCAGTTAAAGGTTTTCACAGGTGTTTAGAGGTAATTTGCTGATTAGAGTGTGACACCAGGTGTCTTCAATATTCAACATTTTCACAATATTCTAATTTTCTGAGATAGTGAATTTGGGATTTTCATTAGTTGTCAGTTATAATCATCAAAATTAAAAGAAATAAACATTTGAAAAATATCAGTCTGTGTGTAATAAATGCATATAATATACAAGTTTAACTTTTTGAATGGAATTACAGAAATAAATCAACTTTTTCATGATATTCTAATTATATGACCAGCACCTGTATGTGATGGTGCTTTTACTGTAAAATTTGCCTGAAGATTCAACACACATGTTGTTCTCCATTGTTGCCTCCTCCAAGGAGATAATGTTTTCAGTCTTGTTTGTCTGTTAGCAGGATGACACAAAAGATTACCTGATTTTCTTGGAACTTTGTAGAAGGGTGGAGTATGAGCCAATGAGGAAATGTCATGTATCATGTCTTATTGTCGTATTATTTTGCCATGTTTAGTCCGTCGTTTCATACTGTTCTGATTTTGTGCCATTTGGGGTTTGTTTTTTGGATTGTGTTATCTCTCTGGCTGGGTGTTTCCTACTTTGGTTTTCTTGCCCCCACTTCTCTTGTCTGTCCTTGCAGCTTGGTGGTGGGCATTACACTCTGTGCTACACCCTGTTTCCATACGTGTTTCCAATCTGCAGCTCATCATGGGGTGTATTTAAACACTACTGGTTGCACTGGTTACTCGCCTGATCTTTGTGCCCTGTGCCATTGTTTCTAGCTCTGTTCATTGTATATCCTAAGTCCTGCTTCCATATCGTGTTTGACCATCTGCCTGTATTACTGACCATGCCATTGCCTGATGTTTTTGATTTGTTTGCTTTTCTTGGACTGCCTCTCTGTGTACCGGACCCCACTGATCACTTCCGTAAACACCTCATTGAACCAGAGCTACTGTTTCGAGTCCTGCATTTGTCTCCAGCCATCTCTGGCCGACAGTTCTGATAGGAAACAGTTAACTTTTGGAGTGGATCTGATTAAGGAAGTGGATCCACTCACTCATCTTCAACCACTTATCTCGGACCAGGTTGCGGGGGCAACAGCTCCAGGAGGGGACCCCAAACATTCCTTTCCCGGGACACATTGACCAGTGTGGAGATATAATCTCTCCACCTACTCCTGGGTCTTCCCCGGGGTCTCCTCCCAGCTGGACGTGCCTGGAACACCTGCCCAGAGGGCATCCTTACCAGATGCCCGAACCACCTCAGCTGGCTCCTTTCAATGCGAAGGAGCAGCGGCTCTACTCCGAGCTTCTCACTCTGTCTCTAAGGGAGAATATGCCCCACGCCACCTGGAAGCGGATCCAGGAATTTGTAAATCTTTCTTTAACATTGTGTGATAGAATAATTTAGCAGATTTTCATCAGTTTCACTGACATTATGTGTTATCATACACAATAAGATATTTCAGCTGTATTTCATTTGGTGCAGATCCTTATAACGATACAGATTTTATAGATGAAATTAAATTGCAAACTTGTACAGCATAAAAGGTTAGAGATGTGTTTGTGACTGGAGGATCGTCAGTTCAATTCCCAGTCAGACAGGAAAGTTGCTAAGGGCCCATGGGCAAGGTCTTTGATTCCCAAATTGTGCAATCCCAACAATTTTGGTGTGCACTTGATGTGAGGCATCATATGGAAAACCACTAGAAATCTGGTCATTTACCATATTAAAACAAAAAACCCACCTTGCTAGCCATATTTCTTCCAAGGTCGTTATACCACAAATGTACCAACAATTACAGCGTGGGTTACTGGGGTTGTTTTTACAGTACCTTGGGTTTTTGTAGCTCCCGTGATGGCTGCTTCATTCATTCTGTCCTAAACTAATTATTTTGAAAAATGGATTTTTTACAAACAAAGAAATCATCAAAGGTAAACAGATTCCTCTGAGGCTTGATTGCTAACATTTTCTCTTTTTTTTATGACGAGGGTTGAAAAACATGAATTTATGGTTTAATGACCTTGGGATGGTTTAGGTTCATTTACATTTCCTGCATCCTAATGAGCGCTCATTGTCATTCACAGCGTCCTTCTCAGTGTGACACAGTTTCTCAGAAAATAAATGAAAACCGTCTTGCAGTGATTGCGGTCCTTTAATATAATTTCGTGAGGTCTTGAACGTGGTTTCTAACCTGCAGAAATATTTTTGCATTCATTTTAAAATGCAGTTACCGAGGTTGAACATTAATAATTCCAAAGCAGTGACAAAGGTGAAGTGCAGAGAATAAAGCAATCGGAATAATAATTAAGGTGTTTGGAGGGGGGCAATAACAATGTGCATAAGACACTTTCAAAGAAATGTAATATTTAAAAAGCAGCACACCGGGACCTGGCGAGTTAATGGCTGAAAGGCTTCCTGCTCCTCAAGTGTTTTTCTGAGCTTTGATTGCAATTTGGAAAAAGAATTATCTCATTGGGGTGTGTGGGTGGAGGGAAGTCACATCTGACTGTGAAGTGTTTGTCATTACCACCATCTTTCCCCTGTTCCTATTTTGCCCTCAATGCTTTGTCTAACTCTTCCAGATGTGGTTGTTCTGCAACTGCAAGTTGACAGTATATATATACAACCCTTGGCAAAAATTATGGAATCACTGGCCTCAGAGGATGTTCATTCAGTTGTTTAATTTTGTAGAAAAAAAGCAGATCACAGACATGACACAAAACTAAAGTCATTTCAAATGGCAACTTTCTGGCTTTAAGAAACACTATAAGAAATCAAGAAAAAAAATTGTGGCTGTCAGTAATGGTTACTTCTTTAGACCAAGCAGAGGGAAAAAAATATGGACTCACTCAATTCTGAGGAATAAATTATGGAATCACCCTGTAAATTTTCATCCCCAAAACTAACACCTGCATCAAATCAGATGTACTCGTTAGTCTGCATCTAAAAAGGAGTGATCACACCTTGGAGAGCTGTTGCACCAAGTGGACTGACATGAATCAAGGCTCCAACACGAGAGATGTCAATTGAAACAAAGGAGAGGATTATCAAACTCTTAAAAGAGGGTAAATCATCACGCAATGTTGCAAAAGATGTTGGTTGTTCACAGTCAGCTGTGTCTAAACTCTGGACCAAATACAAACAACATGGGAAGGTTGTTAAAGGCAAACATACTGGTAGACCAAGGAAGACATCAATGCGTCAAGACAGAAAACTTAAAGCAATATGTCTCAAAAATTGAAAATGCACAACAAAACAAATGAGGAACGAATGGGAGGAAACTGGAGTCAACGTCTGTGACCGAACTGTAAGAAACCGCCTAAAGGAAATGGGATTTACATACAGAAAAGCTAAAGAAAGCCATCATTAACACCTAAACAGAAAAAAACAAGCTTACAATGGGCTAAGGAAAAGCAATCGTGGACTGTGGATGACTGGATGAAAGTCATATTCAGTGATGAATCTCGAATCTGCATTGGGCAAGGTGATGATGCTGGAACTTTTGTTTGGTGCCGTTCCAATGAGATTTATAAAGATGACTGCCTGAAGAGAACATGTAAATTTCCACAGTCATTGATGATATGGGGCTGCATGTCAGGTAAAGGCACTGGGGAGATGGCTGTCATTACATCATCAATAAATCAATCAATAAATGCATAAGTTTACGTTGATATTTTGGACACTTTTCTTATCCCATCAATTGAACGGATGTTTGGGGATGATGAAATCATTTTTCAAGATGATAATGCATCTTGCCATAGAGCAAAAACTGTGAAAACATTCCTTGCAAAAAGACACATAGGGTCAATGTCATGGCCTGCAAATAGTCTGGATCTTAATCCAATTGAAAATCTTTCGTGGAAGTTGAAGAAAATGTTCCATGACAAGGCTCCAACCTGCAAAGCTGATCTGGCAGCAGCAATCAGAGAAAGTTGGAGCCAGATTGATGAAGAGTACTGTTTGTCACTCATTAAGTCCATGCGTCAGAGACTGCAAGCTGTTATAAAAGCCAGAGGTGGTGCAACAAAATACTAGTGATGTGTTGGAGCGTTCTTTTGTTTTTCATGATTCCATAATTTTTTCCTCAGAATTGAGTGATTCCATATTTTTTTCCCTCTGCTTGGTCTAAAAAAGTAACCGTTACTGACTGCCACAATCTTTTTTTCTTGATTTCTTATAGTGTTTCTTAAAGCCAGAAAGTTGCCATTTGAAATGACTTTAGTTTTGTGTCATGTCTGTGATCTGCTTTTTTTCTACAAAATTAAACAACTGAATAAACATCCTCCGAGGCCGGTGATTCCATAATTTTTGCCAGGGGTTGTATATATATATATATATATTTTATTTTATTTTTTTTCCCATATATGTGTGTGCGTGTGTGTGTGTGTGTGTGTGTGTACTGCCCTAAATGGGCCCGTATGTATATAAAACAATTTTTTATGTGGTGTATAAGATGTCTTGTTTGTCAGTAACTCTGTGCTCCCACCCCCAATTTCATTGTACCACCCCCCATACAATGACAATAAAGACTATTCTATTCTATATATATATATATATATATATATATATATATATTGCCCTAAATGGACCCCCAGTATTTCACAATCACTGCCCTAAATGTTTACAGACACTTTTTAAACTGAACTTTATTCATATGTTTACGTATATATATATATATATATAAAACCTTTTACATGTTTTAAACTTATTTTGATAACTTTTTTAATATCATATTGTTGTTTTTTAGTGGTGTACCTTGGTGGTGCTCTGCAGGAGCACCACTAATTTCATTGTCTCACCCCCCACTCGCCGTACAATGACAATAAAGACTATTTTCTTACATATATATATATAAAAGTAGTCGCAGGATGACCTAACTGAGTAAATGCAACTTATACTCCAGAAAATACGGTAAATGACTTTGTAATATCGACATCAAGGGTGCAGGATCTTTTGTGGTGTGCAACATTTCATTCTATTTCAAAAGTGATCTGCAGTAAAAATATGTTTGCGCTGACCTGTTTCTACATCTGTAACCTTGTTTCTCTCTGCCCACACACCGGAGTCTATTTAATGTACGTGTGCACTGAACTCTTTCTTCATCGCTGATGCACTCCGTCAATACTCGTGCACTTTGTGCACTTTCCCTCCCTCCTTTCTCTCCTCCTGATTTGATAGTTACTGTGTAATCTTGGACTTAAGTGACTCTTTTTGAAAATCCTGTGGGCACTGGGGTCATGATATTTCCCTTTAATTACTGTTCCATAAAGCATTCTGCACCTCTCTTGCACTTCTAATTGCATTTTTCCCATTGCTGTGACACATTCTTTTATTTGCTGATGCACTTTGTCAATCTGTGCATGTGAGCAAGAGAAAGGAAGCGAGCGAGAGAGCGGACACCGCCATGAAATTATTTACCGTAAAGCGAGTTGCGTGTCTGTATGAAAAGGGGAATGCTTCAAATAAAGTCGTGACTGAAATATTTGCAATAAATTAAAATATCTTACCTATGATGATTAATTCATTATAATTAAGCGTGCCAACCTACAGAAGATGAAAGGCATAAATATGACTTTGATACCCTGCAGAGCTTTGTGACATCACAAGGTGAGAATGTAAAATGTTAAGATAAAAAGAAAACCTGCTTTTATCAAACAAATTAAAGGTCCATAAGGAAATGTTCTGAGGCAGATCCGGATCATCAACAAAATGCACATCAGCGCTCATCCAATCTGCCGGGGGTTTCTTTTTTTACTTTTTTGGCTCAGGGCCTATTTGATCTGTGAAATACTACCACGCTAAAACAGCTCAAGATCACCTATCAATTGATTAATTGCTTTCACTACAAGTACTGCATATTGAAAAAAGTGAATTTGGAAAACCTAAGAAATTGTTTGTGCAGTTTTCTTTTTTCCCAGATGAATTAAATCATCTGAGTTAATGTGGTTCAGCATTTAGCAACAGCTTCATTTTATTTATTTATTAAATTTTTAAAATGTATATATTCTTTTGTTTTTGTTATACTGCTTTTATACGGACGCATATTGCAGTCACTGGATAAAAAACAAAAATAAAAGTTGACTGCTAATCTCGTAATTACGTGAAAAAATCTCATTATTATGAGATAAATACAAAGAAGTACTGCACAGTACTGCATATATATATATATATATATATATATATAATATATATATATATATATATATATATATATATATATATATATATATATATACACACACACACACACAATAATGCATTATTTGGAAAGATGGGCATCTATCCTCAGCTGTTACTGGAGAAGCAGTCAGCTCAAGCTTCAGTTATGTGATCAGACACACACAAACAGACCCACACCACAGCATTTGAAAACTACTTGCAGTTAACCTCTCCTGGATTCATTCTATGTACACATTTTGTTGTAGAGTTACATTTAACAATAAAAATAATTAAAAAAAAAGATCATACAAAGATGTGTGAGCCAGCACTGGAAAAAAAAAATGATACATTGTAACAATTTTTTATTGCTTTAATTTGTTACACCAATATCTATTAGTTTTTCCAAAAACAATTTTCTAAATATTTTTTAAAGGTGATCCAAAGTATAATTTTTATGCAAATTAGCTGTAAGACGAATATGTGCTTTGATTTGTTTTCCCCTTTGAAATGGAGAATAAAAGTACTGTTGTTACTATAGCTACAATATCACGGCCAACAATAGCGTGATGTATGTGGTACACAGCTCATTATGCCACAGGTACCGGCCGAGGTCACACGTGCACAATGCTTTTTAAAATCATGCAAGACTCAGGTTTTAGCGTTAGATGCACTGATGTGGAGCAAGATGGATCGTTTGACAAGGTGACTGCGGGGGGGGTGTTCATTTGTCATGTACACACACATTCATGTGTATCTGCTTTGCACTATGAGCATTCCTTCAGACCTTCAGTTAGCAGTGTGTTTGTGTGCGATTGTGAGTCAGATGTGCGCCGCCCTCGGCCTTTGATGACCTTTGCATGTTGCCGCTGCGAGCAGAGTGACCCGGCTGTACTCATTAAAACCAATGGAACGGATCATTCCCTGCTAATTGTTTTCCACTAACAAATGGCTCCTGTGACTCCTGAGGACTGCTGCAGGGGCCGTGTGCACCTCGAGCACACTGACTTCACTAATGAGAAGCGCCGGTCTGTGAGCGTGAGTGTACAGTGTGCTGTATTTGTGCTGCCAGACTCCCTCACTGTGCACTGGCATGTGGAACGTCGGAAACACTGCTACATTAGGCTCAACATAAGCCATTAAGGCATTTTGTGCTTGTCAATCAAGCCAACACTTAGATATTGTTAACAAGTAAAATCTCGTATTTAACTTCTTAGAAAGTCATTATTCACAGCCCATGCAGTGTTTGCACAGCAATCACTTCAGCAAGCAGGGTTTTGTAAATTCCATGACTGAAAAGTGTAACATTGTTGATTTTTTTATTTATTTATTTTTTGGGGGGCGGGGGGGCGCAATTGTTCTTCATTATCAAAAAGTTGAGTTCACACGGACAAAGTGCACACTGGTAGAAGTGCCCATGGGCATGGAGGCAGTAGGGGCTACAGCATTCTGACATTTGACCCCAGTGTCTTTGACCTTCACCCAAATGTTTGACCTCTGGCTGACCTTGCCAGGACATTTCTTCAATCCACTGAAGTGTGAACAACATTTGGTCCAAATTGGTATGAAAATCAAATTCCTTGACCCTGACTTTTGCCCAAATGAATTCTATATATTCTATATTTCTACCAGGTTTGGTAGAAATTAGCAAAAGGACCTGTGAGGAGTCGACCAACAGGCAAACGTGACTTTTGCCCCAATCATTGACCTGTGGCAAATTTGACCCCCTGTGGGCAATTTCAAATTCTAACTCCACATGTGTGCCACGTTTGGTGCAGATCTGATTGGGGGTGGGATTACATTTTGACCTTGAACCTTAGTGACCTTGACGCTAGTGACTGATTTTTGGTTCATTTAATCTCACCTGGTCAACTCCAGGTCAACTGGTCAACTCCACCTACATATGTATGCCATGTAATACATTAATACAAGTCTGGCATGCTAAGATGGCTAGCTTGGCTAGTTGACTTTATAAATCTAAAATATTCTGATATTTGTTCTGTAATGGGTGTTGTCATATCAGGTTCCACAATAAGTCACGCAATGAAAAGTTTCCGTGACCGTTTCCTGGTGAGATTGGACACTGGGACAGGCGACCTAGTACCTTTTTCTCAGTGGATTCTGAGAAATGCTAAGAAATTGGACAGTTTCAATCACCCGGGGAGAGTCGCACACGGTTTTCTTTCCCCTTGATTATTTCCACACCATCTTTTCTCCCTTTTGTTCTCTTCAGTTGGCTTCAGTTTTGATGAATTGCAGAGGTATTACCTCCATTTCTCCTCTTTACGTTTCTCTCTACCACACACAGCCATTTCTCGTCCTCTCTGTGGTACCTCTCTCTGCGTCCACCTGTTCCGCGGTCCACTGGATGACTGTGAATCCTATTAGGGGACGCCGCTCGGCACCCCCAGCCCCTCCCCTCACGCTACCTGGCAATAATCCATCTGAAGGGCAGTCAGGCTGTGCAGCACCCCGCCACCACCCATCCTCAATACCCGCCAGTGCCCAGCGCTGCAACAGAGGCCCCAGCTGGGGGACCGCCAAAGCTCGGTCATTATCAAATGACGGATGGCTTCATATCAGGTGTGTAAAGCGGGTGAGTGTTGGTGAGAGCCATCTGGCCGATGATTTGGGGGAAGTTGGGAAGTCGGGTCTGCAAGCAAAGTATAGCGAGGTGGATGATGATGATGGACGGGATGGGAGCATCGCCGCCAATCACAGAAACCTTTTAGCACCTACAAGAACATGTACATGTATTTCCACTGTTTGCACCATGAGAACTGATGGAAAAATAAAAATGCACATAAATAATTTTTATACTTGAATTATTTAAATTAACTTAAACTATTCTATGTTTTTTTCATACTGTTTGATGAAAGTCATCAGGCTTTACTGTGAAACACACAGACATGGTTATACAGAGCCAAAGCTTCTCTGTCTAAATGATGTTATACTATTCTATATCTACTATATACTGACACTATTTCATGCTACACTATAGCATAGCATGCAATGTCATGCTACTTACATGTGCTGTATTCATGGATCCTTTCCCAAACTAAAGAACTTGACAGCCGACACGGGACTAAAATGAAATATAGTTGTATGCAAAAGTTTGGGCACCCCTAATAATTTTCATGATTTTCCTTTATAAGTCATTGGTTGTCTGGATCAGAAATTTCAGTTAAATATATGATATAGCAGACGAACACGCTGATATTTGAGAAGTAAAATGAAGTTTCTAGTATTTACAGAAAGTGTTCAATAATTATTTAAACAAAATTAGGCAGGTGCATAAATTTGGGCACCCTCGGCATTTAATTGATTTGAATATATTTAGCACTAATTATTGGAACACAGAATTGGTTTGGTAAGCTCATTGACCCTTGACCTCCTTACACAGGTGAATCCAATCATGAGAAAGGGTATTTAAGGTGGCTATTTACAAATCATTCCCCGCTTTGCATCTCTTCTAATGAGTGGCAACATGGGAGCCTCTAAACAACTCTCAAATGACCAGAAAACAGACTGTTCAACATCATGGTTTAGGAGAAGGATACAAAAAGCTATCTCAGAGATTTCAGCTGTCAGTTTCCATTGTGAGGAACATAGTAAGGAAATGGAAGACCACAGGCACATTACTAGTTAAGGTATGAAGTGGCAGGCCAAGAAAAATCTCAGATAAGCTGAAGCAAAGGATGGTGAGAACAGTCATAGTCAACCCACAGACCTGCTCCGAAGACCTGCAACATGATCTTGCTGCAGATAGTGCCTCTGTGCATCATTCATCATCATTTAACTGAAATTGCTGATCCAAACAACCAATGATTTATAAAGGAAAATCATGGAAATCTTCAGCTAGCTAGATAGCTAGCTTTTTTTCATTGACCACTCATGGCCTACTTGCAGTACCTTCACTGGCCACCAGTGAGCTGTGACCCTAACTTATATGTACTATACACAATGCTATGCCATAACATACTGTGCAGTACTATGTAATGTGCTCTGGTATTCTTTACTCTACATTAGCTGTACTATACAATAAAGTTTTCCATAGTGTATACAATGTTATACACTACACTATGTTATAATCATGCCATATACTGCACAATACTATGTGATGCTATACTCTACATAATGCTGCACTACAGTATATGATAAACTTCTCTGTACTGTGTACTATACAATACACTATGCTCTGCTATACTCAGTGGATGGCACAGCTAACCAAAAAGTTAGCTTCAATAACTGGTAATCAGCTAACTGAAAAGTTATCTTTTTTTAATGCTAAGCTGATAAACTGCCTAAAAACTTATCAGAAGCTACAGATCACCGATACATTTAAATTTTGCCTCCCATACACCCTCAGCTACTAACAACTGATTTTGAGTTTAAACCCCACCAAAGCTTCTAATAGAACCAGTTGCGATTAGAAACCCAAGCAGCCAATGAGCCAGTGCTTGTCTTTGTGCACTCTGCCCCCTGCTGTAGGAAAGCGTCATTTACCTTGACAGGATATGGTTCTCCCGCAATGAGGCAGAGGTCTTGAAATGGAAAGCAGGTTTGAATTATGGATTTGCTTTAAAAATAAAATTATTCTGGATAGAATAACTACATTAATGTAACCTCTTAAAATGTACAAAGTGATATATAACACATATCTGTTATTTTTAAAATAATGCACTCATTCTGAAGATTTGAAAATTAACACACAGATCCCCAAAGGGGATTATGGGTAACTAAGCCTCCACTCATACTGATTGGTTGATTCATTTATTCTACAGTATATAAAAACCAACACAAGTGAATCAATGTAACGTGTTGGTGTTTACAAATAAATGTGCTTTTGTAAAATATGTCATTTTTTCATTTGTATAAAAAAAGAAAGACATTTTCAAGATCTTGCTAGACAGCGCCTAAGCACACGCATGATGACATCACAACTCTGTCCGCTTAGTGAGACAAGGTTTCTTTCAATAACAAGAACTGTCAAAAAACTTTCTCTTGTGTGGTTGGAATTGTGTGGTGATAGGAATCACCATTTGAATTCTTGAATAACGATGTCAGTCGCACAAAGAAATCAATTAATAGTGAAAACATGTTCAGTGCGGTGTCATAATGCATCAATCAGTCACTCCGTGAGGCATCATAGCATCAAGCCTGATTCACATGGCAAGATAATTAGGCCAATATCAGAACCAATCTTCCCCTTCCGACAATCTCATTGACGCCCCGACAACTGTGATGATGCTAAATATAATCTTATGAGATATTCCTGTCGTGTGTGGTTGTAAGAGCAATCTGATCTGCTCAGAAGGGCGTAAGGAGCTAAATGTGACATGCAGCCAATCAGAAAGTGACGTGTCTGACCTGGGAATGTTCGTGTGTGAAATCTGTTCGTGTGTGTTGTTTTACCATGTGGCTGACACCACACACTGTACAACCAAACCTGTCAGATCTATGATTTGTTTTTATCTCCACATGTGGGGTCTCTCAGGTTTTGGAAACCTACAGATCATTTTAAAATCCTGCAGTTGACAACACTGTAATATAACTAGTCGCCAGTAGATGGCAGTGTTCTATGCATTTTGACGCCGGTTATATCACACGGCCTGAATCACAATTTAACAGAATTTTCGGCTTTTGGAGAAGCAATCTGGGCTTCTTCTGGCATTTTTACATAAAACAAATACAATAACAACATCTATAAACCCAGAGAATATATTCACGAGAGTTTTAGGCACAATATACAAAGAGTTTAATGCTGTTGTCCATGTGGAGCCTGATCAGAGGATCTCAAATGCATTTCTTCTGTCGTGAACTTACCCATAATGCATTGGGCACAGCATGTCTACGCTAAAACCTTCAAAATTAGTGCATTACTTTAAAACTAAAACATATATTTGATATTTTCACTTTATAAAACTTCAGACGTGACGTTAATTTTAATAACTTGTCCGAAATTAGTTTGGTTACAATTTTAACCATAAGTTAAAACTGTATGCCTCTGGATGACTTAGGTGCTATTGCCAGCGTATTAGTATGGCGTCAAAAGAAATGAGTTTTTTCTTTTCTATGACCAGTTCTCCTTTGCCTGCAGAGGACAGAGCGTTTTTTGTTGTTGTTGTTGTTGTTGTTTTCTGGAACCAGCTCTTCAATGTTTGTAGAGGACAGAACTGCGCATCTACTGCAAAAAGCTACGTCTGCAAAAATGTTAGCGGTCTAAAAATTATAAGACCAAAACTTATCGTAAGATAATTGGTCTGATGATAGTTTTCAAAGTTATCTGAAAAGCTAATATGATAATGAAACCCTTATCTTCGATAATTAGTGGTTAGCAGATTAGCGGAACTGTGCCCACTACTGGCTATACTATACACAATGTTGCACCATATGATCCATTAGCCTATGCTGTACTATATACCATACTTGGCCAGTTCCTTGTCATCTGAGGGATTTTCTTCTCCATCTTCATTTTTGTGTATGTTTCTGTGAATGCCCAACGAGGCCGATAGGAGCGTGGAATTTTCGACCACAGTCAGGGCAAGGAATGATTGTGGGGGTGTCGGTTGAAGGAGCTTAGCTTTCCTTCTTTCTCACTTTTCTTATTTACCATACACTATTATGCTATAGTTACTACACAGTACGATATGCTATGCTGTACTATACCATACACTATGCTATAGTGTATACATTATACTATATGCTCTGTTATACTATATGATACACTGTACTATCCTGTACTATACACTATGTTGTGCTATAGTATATATTACATTATTCTATTCTGTGTATTATGCTACACAGTGATACTCTCTACTACACTAAACATTATACTATAATATTCTAAATATTATGCTTAAATCATCTTCTATTTAGTTGTTTCTAATTAATCTTGTTCTCATATGCTTCCTGTTTCTGCTCTTCTTTCTCCTCACCGCATTTTTCCCTCTTCGGTCTGCATTTTCACTTTCCAGCACAAGCTAAAGAAGCCAAACCTCCTATTTTAATGTGGTATCGACGCTGTAAATTCAGTACCTGAGGTGTGAGTACTCTCTCAGCACCTCGACTCTGAGAGAGTTTGATGGATGTAACAGGCACCTTTAGAAGAAGACATACAGTTTGACAGTGTGAGGGGATGACAGCATTAGAGACGCTTTGAATTATTATCCATTAGAGGCTAGATGAGGCCGTAATGCCTCAATAAAGAGAGCATAACTAAGGAGAATCGAGATAGTCCAGAGGTTAGTCATAAAGTAGATTTCACTCTGCATACATTATCGCCTTGTTGTTGCATCTGCCCATATTTTAAGCTGGTGTTCAGCAGCCTTTTAAAGGCCAACGTCTTTGTTCATGTCAAAGGCCTGTAGGATGGGGGGGGGGGGGTCCTGTTCAGTGCGTCATTGTGTTTTTTGCACTGTGAGCTGCTTCAGAATGGTGTGGCTAAAAACAGAACTTTGTGCAGTATCTGTCTGAAAAAGTTTTCCATACCTGCATTACTGCAGTCTCACACGCTGCCTGTCATGCTGATTGACACAAATCAACCAGTCTGCTGTTTCCCACAGTGGAAGATTGTTTTTTTTTTCTCTTTGGCACTCTGACTGACACGAGCTGCACACTTACAGGTCAGTTTGACTCAGAACAAAACTCAGCAGATTTCAGCCTCTGATGCAACACACTTCAGTGCAATGATGACTGTGTGATGATGATCCTTATATTTAGTTTGTGTAAGGACGTATGGTCTGTAAAAATGATTATAACCTATAAAAAATGTATTAAAATGGCTAAAACTCCTTAATGATTAATGCAGCATTTTTGGCTCAAGTCTCCCATGTGCCTTCTGGCAAATTCTAGCTGAAATGTCACATCTTTTTTTTAAGAAATTGGTTCATGAAGTTTGTTCGCTAAACCCTTTCTATTAAAGCTAAAAGTTTATAGTACAATCGCATCTTGATTGTTGCATTTTAAACACTTTTGTGTTGGCAAAATTAGAAAAACTCACTGTCCAAATACTTATGATCATAGATATTTTTGGAGCTAATTCTGTGATGGTATTTCAGCTGTTGTGAAACATCCGTCTCTGTGGAGCTGCTTGAGGGCACAATTGGAAATAAACTCACAAATCCCACCAGCTGTTGACCAAAGGTGTGACAAAATATGACAAAGGTCTTGCTCAAACACCGGCTAATGATGAATGATACAGAATGCAGAACAAGAGCGATCTGAGGTTCCTGACGTCCGCCAATCCGGATCTGGTTCACCTCCAAAATTCAGTGGAGTCTTCCATGCCCTAATATCCATCTGTGGTGAAAATTTGGTGAGAATCCGTATAGTAGTTTTGACGTAATCCTTCAAAGCCTATACAAAGCCGTCATCAGCAACCAGAGGAACCTCTTCAGCCACAGACTGCTCCTTCGCAAGTGCAGGACCAACAGACAGAAAAACTCCTTTGTCCCTCTGGCCATCAGATTGTACAACTCCTCACTTGAGGAGATGAGGAGTAACAGGAAGACAGGGGACTGGAAGGAGAGGAACAGTAATAGCCAGTAAACCAGTATTGATTAATATGTCTGGTATTTATATTGTGTATTTGTATTTATATTTGCAAACTGTTATTCTTTTTTTCACTTTTAATACTCTGTGTGCTTCTTACCCTTTGTGCTGCTATACAGTGCTGCTGGAACCTCAATTTCCCTGAGGGAGTCTTCCCAAGGGATCAGTAAAGTTCTGTCTAATCTAATCTAAAGTGAAATCTTGATCCAGAATCCGTCAAAATCCGTGCAGTAATTTTGACATAATCCTGCTAACAGACAGACAAACAAATAAATAAATACTGATGATTTTATTACATCCTTGGTGGATGTAATTGGAGCAAAAAAATAAATAAATAAAATAAAATGTGTATTTAAAAATCCATGACTAGAGAGTCAGTATGCCCCCCCCCCCCCCCCCCCCCCCCCAGATTTCCTTCGAATGCATAAAAAAGGCTAGAGATTTTTTGAAATTTTCCACAGGGGAGAGGTATGACTCTGTTAACCCCCCCACCCCCCCACGCTCCAATACTGTCCTGTTCAGTCAGGTCACACACCCTCCAGTTCACTTGAATCTAGATCCGCCCCTGCACTTTCTCTTCATAAATTCCTACCATTTTTGTTTTGTTGTTGTTCAGTTCAGCAGTGCTCCCGTGATTATAACCTCTGCACCATAAACTGCCAGAGCAGCCACGCTTGCATTGACAGACAGGTATAGATCACACAAACACAAGTGTAGGAAATCTTTGCAATCGAAGATACATAATCATTTTCAATGATCGACTTCAGACACGATAAAAACATACCTGTCAATCACGGTCGCCAGTTTGGCGATTACTGTAGAATCGTGTACACTCATCGTACTATCACCACTCAAAAATATAAGAACTGGAGTCATCGTAAGAGACAGAATCATCCTGCCGTCACAGTCACGACGGTTTTGTGAAATGTTGAATAAATGTAATGTTTTGTTTTGTGTTAACAGCGTTAAGTGCTGAGTCCATTCAAAAACATGTTTTCTGAGAGAAAGAAGTCGTGTTAGATGGTTAATGACTTTCTCAGCTGATGAGTATTTTCAATGATAAAATTCCACGGTGCGTTTGTTTCGCCGGCGTCATTCATCTCCAAAGACATTTTATCAAAAGAGTGAACATCAAAACAGGATTTCTACATCTGTGTGACAGAATAAAACCTTCACAGGAAAGAAAACACCTTTATTTCCAGAAGCTATATATATATATATATATATATATATATATATATATATATATATATATATATATATATATATATATATATATATATATTTAGTGGTATAAAAATTTAGAATTTATCCATGAGTGCTGAAACAGTTCACGTCCTCGTGCAGTCAAACCCTGCAGTCGATCTGGCTTCTTAATTTGTGCCCACAATTGGAAAACCCTCCTGAGATTTGTCTCTTTGAGACAAACCCGCTGAATGAGTACAGTACCAGTTGTTAAAACATGTTCCGTCTTGGCGAGTGAATTCACTCCATCATCCCCTCAGTGTAAAGCGGGGACTCATCTTTCAGAGATTGCGCTCAAAAACAGACGTTCTGTCAGACTGAATGGCGACGAAAGCAGCAGAACGGTTCTCGTGTCGTGTCTGTCGGCTTTTCTTATACTTTCGACAACCAGAGGGAATGCGGGAGCGAGGAGGAGGGGATGGGAACGACGAGAAAGCAGGGAGATGTGTTTTTCACATGTTCACATCAAATGCACTTGGAGAGCTGCAGCACCTCAAAGAATTATGGGACACCGCCGAGGCCCCAAACATACAGGGGTTCTGATGGAGCCAAAGACAGCACAGCGGGAAATCACCTCATTTTTATCTGTCCACTTTATTTTTTTGTTTTTCAAACAAAGGAAATTTTTTTCGTTAGCGTAATGAGGGAGATACAATTTAGGTTTAAGCCACTCCCAAAATATTGACAGCAGAAATGAATTTTTTTTTTTTTTTGGGGGGGGGGGGGGGGGTACAGCCAAATTAAGCAATTAGAGAAGCAAATGAGTCACTGTAAAACTTAAAAAAAAAAAAAAAAAAAAAAAAAAGCATCAGAAAAAGATTTTCTGTATTGATTTACAAAGGGCTTCAAAAGCTCATACTGTTTCAAAACACTTGAAACGTTAAATGAATCAGTTGCTTTTGAAAGCATTTATCTGGTTCCAAACACCAATAACACTAAATTATAATCTCTGCTTCAGAGTCTAAATCGCTGGGCTTTTTTTTTATTAGTGTGGGAGGCCCTATAACTTATACTCCAGTGCAAGTTATATACTGAAAAAAAATCACACATTCATTATTAATAATAATGATAATGGCTATTTATATAGGACCTTCCCAGAAATCAAAGCACAAAACAAAATAAATTCTAATAATAAAAGAATAAATGTCAATAATAAAAAGTACACTTCAACAATACACAAAAATCCAAAATTAAAGATCTGATAATATAGTAAAATGATGTGACTTATACTCCAGTGTGACTTATATGCCTGTGTGATTTATATACTTCTGTGTGACTTAAATACTCCAATGTGACTTATATCAGGTATGTGAGAGGCAAATAAAGAAAAATGCTTAAAATGGCTGGGGGTAAAGAGGGCCGTGGTCGGGGGGCCTGGGGAGCTTTGCCCCCCATAAGCTGAAGGGTTGTAGCCATGCTAATGCTCCCCAGAACCATTTTCTGCAGTGAATTTACAAGGAGAGATAGGGAGGATGGAAGCAGCTGTTTATCCAGTTCTTTAAAAGCTGGACAAAATCTATCTTCATATGCCAGCAACTTTTGTGCCACGTGAGAGAGTCTTCTCCAAAACTGGAGAGGCAGTAACAAAGAAAAGGAACAGATTCAAACCTAACATCACTGAAATGATCCTGTGTTTAAAAAAAGTGCCCAAATCCCCTTCATTTGCACAACTATGATCATACGTCCCTTGTTGCACAAGCATTTCTCAATTCATATCTTTTTTTTAATTCAAGTTTTTGGGTTTTCACTTGGTACATGACAATCACACACTACTTTCCAGCATCAATAAGCAGGGCTCCCATACACAAATAAAAATATCCATAGCACTACAAGATGTGGAAGCTCTCAGAAAATAATAATAATAATAATAATAATAGTAATAGTAATAATAATAGTAATAATAATAATAATAATAATTAAATAGAATAAGTAAAATCAAATGAAATACCACAAAGAAGAAACTCATCTGTCATCCAGCTGGTGGGCCTCAATTCGTATCTTTATTATATACAGTATTTTATGATGGCACAATCACATTGTAACACAAGTATGTTATTAATGTCTTTGTATATTATTAATGTCTTTAAATGAAAATATAGTCAAAAATTTCAAGATGCACATAGAACCTTTATTATTAAAGGTATATAACAGTGCCTGTTTCATGACAAATTGCTATGTTAAAGATTGGCCAGCAGATGTCACCATATTTAATTGTATCAAATGCTTCAAAACACTGATTCATTGCAACACAATTGCTTTATATTGATTCACTGGTTCAAAATGCTTCCGCTTCTTCATCACTAATAATTAGCAACAAAATACATCAGCGACCACTAATTATTTCCCCATGTGCATGGATAGACTTACAATCATGAATACTTTGATGCTGTGTTCTTAAGTGGGATGCTAAATAACGTGCGACATGTCACTTAAACTAACTTACTGAAGAAAGAAGAACAGAGCAACTCACATGGATCTACGTTCAATCCCACAGTACTTGATGCCTGCTTTTCTGTCAGTGTTCCTGCCATTCAAATCACCAGTTGCGTCCCGTTCTATTGTCCTTCCGCAGATTTTGACTCATTTTGTTTGGCTGCAGTTCGGCACCACTACACTGAAAAAGAACCAACTTAAAAAAGTGCTTCAATTAGGGACGCAACTGGTGAATGAATTAAGTTGTCTGAACTTAAGTTTGTAAGTTAACTTACAAACTTCAAAGTTCAAACAACTTAATTCATTCAGGTTTTACCAACTGTAATGCTTTTTTAAGTTGGTTCAACTATTCTCTTTTTTCAGTGTACAAAGCAAGTTTTATTTCTTTTTTTTTGGACCACTTTATGACAATTTGTGCACATTTACATTAGTACTGTATGGCAGTGATGTGCAGACAGGTAAGGCACAGCCTCACCTGTCATCATGGAAAGAAAAATGTAAAATAAAATAAAAAATGGTTATATTTATCCAGTGATTTGTACTATAAAGTTATTAACTGGATTAATTGCTGTATTTTTTGTTTGAGGTAACTGGGTGTGAAGATGAATTGCCCTTTTAGGGATCAATAAAGTTGTTTGAATCTTGAATCTTGAATATGTCCTGTATAACTTATATACTCCAACACGACTTGTACTCCAGAAAATACGGTATGTACTAATGTGGGTTATTCTGGCAGAAACAAGCTAATGAGTAGTAGGGACACAATTCGAATGTGCAGTGCCATCACCATCTTACCTGTGCTTTGTCCCGGATGTTTACAGATGAGTCATATACGCTTACAGACATGTTGTGAAAATTACTGTTTTGCAGTTGCCGAATTTTTGTAAAGGGTTCCTGATTCTTAATGAATGTATTTTTGTACAGTTCTTTGATGCCACTAATGTTTCCATCCATGTCTGCTTTCTTATTTAAATTTTCCCAGGAAGTTCTTCTTCTTTGGTTACCAGGCTCCTGCTAAATGCCTACTGAGTATGAGGATGGCGTATAGATTGGGGCATACAGTGCGTCCAGAAAGTATTCACAGCGCTTCATTTTTTTTCACAGAAGCAAGATAAATTAATGAATAAATAAAAACAGGTAATTGTCCAATTACTTATGGACCTGACTGAATGTTTTGACAGCCTTAATGCTAATTAAACAGGCGTCATTTGCCATGACAAAATCAGGCAATATTAGTTTGCAGGGAAACATAAAAAGTTAGTGGGGTGCACGTCTGCGTGCTGACGGTATATTTGAGCTTCTGCAGAAGTTTGAAATCCTGATTTACATTCATGTGGAAGAAAGCGAGGATGTCAGTTTTCACCCACTTCATTCTCCTCTTGTGCTAAGAGCCAGACATCGGCTTGAATTCCATAATACCCCGCGAATGAGTGAAATTCCTGTGCAGATGTTGTGCCTGCAGAAGATGCTGCACTACAGCTGCTTTCCCATCATGCAGTGCTCTCTTTCGTCATCCTTCCCATCTCTGTTGAACCAGAGCAGGGATGTTTATTTATTACTTTGCTTTCACTATTTTAAAGCATATTCTTATCTATTTGATTATTTCATGACTTAAAAAAAAGTCAGATTAAACTCATGTTCTCTGTTGGTTTCTGCTGGGAACTAGTGCTTTAGGCGCTGTTCGCTCCGGCTGAGTGATTCTACTCATTCTGTCTGTCTGAGGTGCCGTCGCTGAAACTGGATCTGGGCCCTGGTTTTTGTCACCATCTGCACTCGAGCACAATTCACTTTCCCAAGACAGCTGGACTGAAGATACTGTGAGATACAAATTGGGACTTTTTAGAATCAGATCTGTTCTCGATTGTGTTGTGCGTGCTATTTTTGTCTGCATTGTGTTCATTTGTACTTTGTTTTATGCTCTCCGTTACTGTTAGAATGGCCTAAGCAGTAGGCCACCCCTCTGAGTCTAGCCTGCTTGAGGTTTCTTCCTCAGGAAAACACCAAAGGGAGCTTTTCTTACCACATTTGCCTATGTGCTTCCTCGGGGGGGGGGGGTAAGGTTAGATCTTACCCATGTGAAGTGCTTTGCGATGACGTTGTTGTTGTTATTTGGTGCTATATAAATAAAATAAATTGAATTTAATATTAGCAGTGTAAGTGTGTATATGGAAGAGTTGCACCATGTGGAAAAATATCACCAAATATCACCATAGACAGCTGAATCTGGGCTGAAATTTGTGAGACCGCCAAGTCTGTATTCGATTTTATTCAACTTTATTCCTGAAAAATGATGAAAGATGCCTGTTTTCACCTTTGGCCTTGATGAAATGACCCTTCATTATAGCTTAGTAATTGATGTGACTAGACAACTGACTTTTCAGAATTATCCGTGATCTCAACTTTCTGTTTGTTCCAACTTTACTTCTTTCTTAAAAACTACAGGAAGTGTCTATTTTGACCCTTGACCTCAACACGCCCTCCCCCCAATAAGTAATAACTGAGAGTAGACAGCTGACTTTGGTCTCACATTCTTCAGAGACCCTGAGTTTCTATTTGATCCAACTGAACAGTTTTCCTGAAAAAGTTTTCCTGTTGACTTCATTACGTCCGCCAAGGACGTAATAAAATCATCGACATTTATTTATTTATTTGTCTGTCTGTCTGTTAGCAGGATCACATCAAAACTACTGCACGGATTTTGACAAAATTTTCACCATAGATACATATTAGGCCATGGAAGGCTTCACTGAATTTTGGAGGTGATCTGGATCCGGATCCGAATTCTGGATTCTGGATCAAGATTTCACTTTATATAGGCTTTGAAGTATTACATTGAAATTACTTCACAGATTCTCACTAAATTTGTACCACAGACAGATATTGGGGCATGGAAGACTCCACTGAATTTTGGAGGTGATCCAGATCCAGATTGCTCTTGTTGAAATGTATCTTTGTTGTAGTTCAATAACAGCTCAGCAAAGTAATTCCAATGCAAGTGAATTTAATAAAATCTAAAGAGTCACAATAGAATATCGTGTATCTTTGAGTGCAGAGTCATGAAAGCACAGATTTTAGATTTCGGGACTAATTTGACATCAAAGGCAAGACCTGTCAAAAAAAAAAAAAAAAAAAATCTGCTTGAACTTTTTAGCATTCGCTGTTAATTACAAAATATGGAACCTTCTAAACGTCTTTTATTGTGGCGCTGTTGTGAGCGGTGATGCTGTCTGTGGTGGGCTGCCGGCCTCAGGCTGGGTTCATCCAATATGACATAATTACAGGGGTTCAAATGGCATTTGTTTACTGTCGTCCATCAACTTTCATTTGTCTTGCTCTGTCTTTGTCCCCCCACCCCCGTGTGTGTGTGTGTGTGTGTGTGTGTGTGTGTGTGTTACAGGTGGCCGCCCAGTAGGTGGTAAAATGCAGGAAGTCTGCTTGTCTGTGTTCACATGTATCACGCGCAGCATGTTTTTCCCTTTCAGAGGCGAGGTATCCTGTGTGTGTGTGTGTGTGTGTGTGTGTGTGTGTGTGTGTGTGTGTGTGTGTGTGTGTGTGTGTGTGTGTGTGTGTGTGTGTGTGTGTGTGTGTGTGTGTGTGTGTGTGTGTGTGTCCCCACATGTGTGTGTGTGTGTGTGTCCCCACACGTGTGTGTTTGTATGTATCTCGCCGATCGCACTGGGCGGCTGACTTCCAGGAACCCCTGCGGCAAGAAACAGGCCCTGTGTGTTTCCTGCTCAGAGACATCATATCAGAGACACACACACACACACACACACACACACACACACACACACACCCGGATCATTGCCCTGTTCTCTTTTCCCTTGCAGGTTTCCTCAGTGCCTGTCCCCGTGCCTCCGGCCGTCAAGATGTTTTGCTGTGATTGTCATGAGAGAAGTTGCACTCTGGGAAAAAAAAAGAGAAAGAATGACGGCATCCTCACATGATGTTTCAGTCCCCATTATGTAGCTGTTTCAGGTGCCTTTCTCAAATGTAACTACCTCTTTTGCTTATTTCATGCCGCCTTTAATGTTTCAGTATCGCCTCCTTTCGTCCATCCGTCTACGCACTCTCCATCTATTCACAGTTGCCGTTGTCCATGATTGTAAGAAGAACACAGAGTCCTTGTTCTGTGCTCACAACTGTATCTATACATATTCCCTTTGAGAGCACAATGCACCTCACCACTGATGCACTCCAGAAGGTGCGGGAGAGATGAGAGGAAGAAATGCACAATGGCACTGTTGCAAACACTTGCGGTTAATGGCATCATCTTTTTCCCCACTGAGAACGTACTGCAGGAATAATGATCCATCGCTGGCAAGCTAACAACTCATACAATCTTTTTGTTTTGCAGTGCGGATAAAAGCAGTGAAGCCTACTTGAGTATTTATGAGTTTTAACCCCTTGAGCCCTAAGCCCATTTTCATGCCCAGTCCTCGAAAAAAATACACATAAGTAAATGTATATATTTCAGCAACCACAAGGAGTATTTGAAGAAGTTTAGTGTCATTGTAAAGGGAACACTTAGTATAATTGTTAGCTGTATCATTTATGCATGTGCATTGTTTTTGTGTGCTTTTATTAATGCCATTTTTTCTTTCATTATTTTAGTTGATTTTGTTTAGTGTGTTGACTCCTGGCAAAGCCACATATAAATCATTATTGTCATTGTCATCAGTGGTGGTGTTGTTCTAATATTACCTTTTGATTATGCATATAGCGGTTATGATTGGCAGTCTATCACTTTCGCATGTTGACTATGATAAATGGACTGCATTTATATACTGTAGCTTTTGCCATCTGCATCAGACGCTCAAAGCGCTTTACAATAATGCCTCACATTCAACCCGATGTGAGGATGCTGCCATACAAGGTACTCATTACACACCGGGAGCAACTAGGGGATTAAGGACCTTGCCCAAGAGCCCGTAGTGATTTTCCAGTCAGGCTAGGATTTTCATGATGGAGCTGTCTAACCATAACCATAAACCAAATGCCCCACAGCGGGTCTGCAAAATACCCACGTTTGTGATCTATTATTTTGTGATTGCATCATGTGGGAGATGATGGTCTAGTGGTTAAACACTGGGCTTGAGTCCAGAGGATCCTTGGTTCAAACCTCCACTAGATCAGACAGTCACTAAGGCGAGGAACTCAGGCCTTGAGTTGGTCCTGCTGTGAAGTGAGCGCCTTGCATGGCACCACTCTGACATTGGTGTGTGTGTGTGTGTGTGTGTGTGTGTATGTAAGGCATCATTGTAAAGTGCTTGGAGCGTCTGAATCAGATGGAAAAGCACTACATAAATGCAGTCCACTTTACCATTTACCATCATGAAATTATATCCTGATTCCATCATGAAAATTGACATTTCATGGCATTCTCATGAGCCTATAGACTAAATCACTTTTCGTGATGCCGTCACAAACTGGCGTGTACACTGTGTGTTGTTATGGATGTACGGGATTGGGGTGTGACTGAACATTAAAAGTAATTGGAAGAAGAAAATTCAGTATTTTGCCATTTTTATTTGCTGGATGAGGGATGAAGTGCCTAAAACTTTGGAGCATATTGACAGAATAATTGGTTTGTTTGTTTAAAAATCTATCAACTGAGTTGTTGATTTATGATGTGAACTGATTTGTTCATGTAAAAAACAAACAAAAAGTGCCATTAAATTACAACATGTCAGTGACATGTTCAGAACAGTCAGCTCTTGTCGTGGCCCATGTTGGCAAAGCAGAGGAGAATAGAATAGAAGCTGTTCTGCACAGGCTCTTGTTCATGACTTGTCCAGCCGTGCGGTTTAAGTGGACCAGTTGTTATCACTGAGTTGTAAATGGAGCTTCTGCTCTGTTCTATCCTTTGCTCTGCAGGCGAGATGACTTCTAGATGGTCCTGGAAAAGTGTTTGCCTCAGGTGTCTGCAGACTGACCAGTCTGCTCCTCTTTCAGCTGACAGAGGCAATGTGTGTGGAGTTTGATTTTCTACATGAACTTTTCAGCTACAGACACTATACTGTAGGTTGTGGGGTTTTTTAAAGCTAGAAAAGGATTTTGGCTGATGCATGTGTGAGTTCTTGGATATGAAGTCGTTATCTCTCTTTGGAGTCTTGATATGAAAAAGATTTTGGAGCTGTGCTGGAACACCTCGACATGACCTGACCCTGATTTTTCCAACCTGTATTAGGACACAGATGCTTTCTGCTGCCCGGTGCCGCCGCCTCCTCCTCTTCATCCTCCTCTCCAGCGTTCCAGCCCCGCCCACCGCCACCTGGCTCTGCAGCGCACCGCCGACTGGAGGCAGAGCGCCGCTACTCCTCTTCTACCACGCCGACAGAGAAGCACGAAAACAGGGAGCCTCAGCACCGAGGGTGTGCGCGTCAGTCCTCTCCATATTAAAGAAGAAGTAGAAATAGAAGAAGAAGCAAGCCTGCCTCATCACACAGCCCGATTCGTCTTTTAAAGGATTGTGGAGGAAAACGTGAGGAAAAAAACCCACAAAGCTGGCGGTGCGCTGCGCACTGCATCTTTCCATCTCCATCTCTTTCCGTTTGTGCGCTCTCGGTTGCCGATCCTCTCATCCAAAAGAGCCACGCATTTTTCTTTGTCGGAGTTCCCAGTCGCGTTTCTCAGCTGTTGGAAGTACAGAAAGGCTGAGAACTATCCGGACTGTGTAGCATTCGTCTGCAGAAGCGGATCGCCGAGGGGAACTTGAAAGGAGTGACAAGGACTGGAAATTATTGAGTCCTCCCGCATCAACATAACGCATGGTGGGAATTTCTGCCTCTTTTCAGTGTAAGTGGCTCCTTCTGCTGCACCGCTGCCTTTTGTTGACCGTCTGATGTGTTCTCCGCCGTGGGCATCAAAACGCATTCGTGCCTTTGTGTTCTATCCGCTTTCAAAGCAGAGGTTGTGGTGCTCAGTTGTGTATTTGCATATTGCTTAATGAATTTCAGAAAATGTGTCGCAAAAACCTTATTTTATTACTGGAAAAGACTCGTGCTGGCCATATTACGGCACATACGCGCCGCGCGTAACTGTGCGTAATGGTGCATCGCTGCAAACGAGTCGCATTTCATTGTAAAGATGGGTTGAGCAAGATGGATTAGCAGCAGTGAAGTGGACATTTAAATTGTGAAATGGACTATTCGTGACTGAATTTTCAAAAAGATGCACGTAAACCCGAGTTGTAGCGTATTAAGGCACTTTACAGGAGTGAATGTCGGGCTGGTCAGTAAAGATAGTAACTAAAAATAAAAAAAATCGCTTTACAAAATGCTATTCAATTTTTCCAAATATGTGCGCAGCTCGTGTTTTCATGGAGACATTTAAAAATAGTTAAAAAAAAAAAAAAAAAAAACAACAACAACAACATTCCACGGAGAGTTGTTCTTATTGGCAACAGGCATCTTAAATGATTATTCCTTTAAAATCTGCCAGGACGCATAACTGAAACCTTCCCATCAACTGACACAGTGACCAGAGCGCGCACATAATTCCACAGCTCTTGTTAGTTGCGCATACACATTTTTTTTTTTTCTTCATGAAATCGTCCAACAGTTCTTCAGCTAATTTAACTGATTGACCACCGTTTTCCACGAGTGGTTCTATTCAGAAAATATAAGTGCGAGGTTTTGGATGCAGGAACTAAAGCCACCGTGGCTCTCCTCCTTTGTTCTGGAAAGACTTTACATTTCAGACTTTGCATTTAAAAAAACGTCCTCTGGAGCCCTGTCACAACTGTCAAAGGCATCTTCTAAAATCCATGTGAAGTTTCCATCTCCACCCGCTGCGACTTTGTCATCATCACATAGCTGAAAAACGCACAAAAAACCTGATTCCTTTTAATGGAGTGGCTTAGGGTTTGAAATGAAAGAGTTCTGGTTATATTTTAAGTCCAGTGGGAACCTTGTCTTCTGGCTGGGATAAGAGCAGACATGTGGCTTACAGAGGGGAGGCTGCTGCGACACAACCTGCTGTCGATGCTCGAATGTTCTCACGGCTCTGATTAGGGAGGGAGGACAAAAACGCACGCAGCTTTGGGCATTTTTATGCATGCCATATAGTGTAGTGCAAAGAGGGTGACTGTTGAGCATTCTCAAGTGTGTGACTCCCTTTGGAGTTTAAAAAAATGCATTATAATAACAAGAATATTACTTATGGTATAGAACAATATTTGTGCATGTATGATAGTAGGAATCCAGCTGCAGATAATATCATTTTAACAGGCAGAAAGTCATACAAGCCATCATATTGTTATCCTGGCCAGTTATATATATATATATATTTTTTTTTTTTTTTTTTCTCGAGTAAAGTAGTGACTTGACTGAAAAGACCACAAATAATGCAGCAGATAACTGAAACAATCGTGCAAATGGTGATACAAGCACCAAAGTTGACACAAATACTCCTTAGATATTACTCTTTTGAAAAAAATGATTGGCCACTTGAATTTTCAATAGGCAGCCAGGTAGGGGTCAGTTGAAGAATTACACAGGGATCAAAGTTAAAAATACTCATATCATTTTGAAAACTACAGCACATTATTTGTCTGATGATAAAGATTCCAAAACGGTATAGTTTGGGCTATCTGTGACTGAATGATCAGGAGTTATGGGGTAAAAACAGCAAAAATGGTGATAAAGGTCAGTTTCAGTTTGTACAGGGGTCAAAAGTTAAAGTTCCTTCAATTTTGGTAAAAAGTGATGCAAATTATTGGTTGAGCTAATAGGATTAATAAATGGAATAGTTTTGATTGTGTTGAATGTTTGGTCTCCGAAGTAAAGGTCAAACAAGGTCAACGTCCATTGGATTCTATGACATGTGACATATGTTAACCTGTAACATGATAACTAAGCATGATACATGGTCCAAACTATTCCTTTTTAAAACCCTGTTACCTCAACTAATAATTTGCATCATTTTTTTTTTTTTTACCAAAATTTCTAAGGAGTATTTGTGCCAACTTTGGTGCTTGTATCACCATTTGCACGATTTTGCTCTAAATATTCTCTTAGCCGCTGCACTAAAACTGGAGTGTTTGTGTTTGCAGAGATAAAGAGAGAGTGTAAATGAAAGGTAAACAAAGCTGCTGATGAGTGGAGAGGAAATGATAAGTGGTGTTTGCAGGTTGTGCACATGTGCGCGTGCGTGATGCGGTTGCAGGTGCACACTGTGTAACCATGGCTTGTTAGTAGCTAACTCTGTGGTCCAGGCTCTGCAGCATCAGCGAGCAGTTCCAGAGGCCATCTGCCCAGCCACAGCAGCCTGCCTCACACCTGTTCTCTCCTCTCCTCCTCCTCCTCCTCCGGCTGGTCCTCGCTCAGCTCTCAGGCTGAAGTGTCAAACGCATCAGACCGCTGCCAGTAGATGCGGATGTGACCTTGTAAAAATGATGGCAGGCATTTAGCTTTTTTTTTTTTAATCATTGCTTTTATGCAAGGCCAAAAAATGTGCAGACACGAGTTGTTTGGTTGAACATATAATGCTCAAAAACACTGCGTATTCTTTTTCCTTTATGTAGCCAAAGTGCCTTTTAGACATAAACACTAATAGCTTTGGAGAAGTTTCAATCGAATCAATCAGCTTTTCGTTCACAGCCATAACGACTGATGTTTATATTCATGGAAAAAGAGGTGATTCATAATTTGCGGTCAAATTGAGTCTTGGAAGCATCTTCATTAAGATGTAGTCGTCTGCATGGTGCTGCGCTTCAGAATAAGCAATAATAACACTATATATACATAATATATTGATGCCTAGAATAATTTGCAATAATTGATTTCTATTTGGTTTTAATGGTGCTGGTCAATATCAGAATCGTATCACGTACATTTGGAAGAAAGCGTTGGTGGCATTTGATCAGACAGACAGACATGTTTTCTTCTGCACATTGGTCTTGTCATTTAGGCTCAAGATGCAAATGTTGCAGATACGACTTCATGCATTTGTGTATATTTGGCGACTGGTAATTAGGGAATAATCCGGCGCCGGTAAAAAGGAGTTTCAAACAGCTATTTGTGACCGTACGTCCGCAAATCATCAGACACAAGAGGGTTATTCCCATTTTAATTTGATTCCATGATTTGCACGGCTTATTTTTCTGTAGGTAATTTGGTCTTTGAGGTTTACCATCGAGCCGAGGCAGCATCGCTCCAACAGTAGTCAAGGCACGGGGTAATCCATCAAACGTGAAAATCCAACAAATGTGAAACAGTAAATCTGTATCAGAATCCACTTTTGTATGGCAGCTTAAATTCACCCATTTAGGAGTCGGCATCAGTACGTGACTTTCTCTCGCTCTCAGCTAACAGCGTTAACAGGTAGCAGCATGTGCAGCTAGTGTTCTGTCAAATTGTGCATGTCGTCACATAAATTGACAGTTCCGCATCCCAACAATCAGAATCCACCTCTATACTTTCTTATGGCAGCTTAAATTCACTCATTTAGGTGGCGGCGTTGGTACGCGACTTTCTCTCGCTCTCAGCTAACAGCTAGAAGCGTGCGTGGCCAGTGTTCTGTCGAATTGTTTGTCTCGTCGCATAAATCGACAGTTCCACATCCCGACAATCAGAATCCACATCAATACTTTCGTATGGCAGCTTAAAATCACCCATTTAGGTGGCGGCGGCAGTATGCAACTTTCTGGCGCTCTCAGCTAACAGCTAGAAGCGTGCGTGGCCAGTGTTCTGTTGAATTTTGCGTCTCGTCGCATAAATCGACAGTTCCACATTCCGACAATCAGAATCCCCATCAGTACTTACTTATGGCAGCTTAAAATCACCCATTTAGGTGGCGGCGGCAGTATGCAACTTTCTGGCGCTCTCAGCTAACAGCTAGAAGCGTGCGTGGCCAGTGTTCTGTTGAATTTTGCGTCTCGTCGCATAAATCGACAGTTCCACATCCCGACAATCAGAATCCACATCAGTACTTTCGCATGGCAGCTTAAATTCACTCATTTAGGCGGCGGCGTTGGTACGCGACTTTGTCTCGCTCTCAGCTAACAGCGCTAACAGGTAGCAGCATGCGCAGCTAGTGTTCTGTCAAATTGTGCATCTCGTCACATAAATCAACAGTTCCGCGTCCCAACAATCAGAATCCACGTCAGTACTTTCTTATGGCAGCTTAAATTCACTCATTTAGGCAGCAGCGGTACGCAACTTTCTCTCGCTCTCAGCTAACAGCTAGAAGCGTGCGCGGCCAGTGTTCTGTTGAATTGTGCCTCTTGTCGCATAAATCTACAGTTCCACATCCCAACAATCAGAATCCACATCGATACTTTCATATGGCAGCTTAAATTCACCCATTTAGGCGGCGGTACGCAACTTTCTGTCGCTCTCAGCTAACAGCTAGAAGCGTGCGCGGCCAGTGTTCTGTCGAATTGTTTGTCTTGTTGCATAAATCGACAGTTCCACATTCCGACAATCAGAATCCACATCAATACTTTCGTATGGCAGCTTAAATTCACCCATTTAGGCAGCGGCAGCGGCGGTGGTATGCAACTTTCTCTCGCTCTCAGCTAACAGCTAGAAGCGTGCGCGGCCAGTGTTCTGTTGAATTGTTTGTCTCATCGCATAAATCGACAGTTCAGCGTCCCGACAATCAGAATCCACATCAATACTTTCGTATGGCAGTTTAAATTCACCCATTTAGGCGGCGGCGGCGGTACGCGACTTTCTCTCGCTCTCAGCTAACAGCTAGAAGCATGCGCGGCCAGTGTTCTGTTGAATTGTGTGTCTTGTCAGTTCCGTGTCCCGATGATACTGCGCAAACGTGTGCAGTTACGTCGTGCGGAGGACAGGAATGACATCCCGTCAGAACAACAGTCACTGCGCAGAATAACACATCTAAATGTGAAACGGTCAAATATTTTGCAACCGTTATTCCGATGTTATACGGTCTGAAATCTCACACGATTAACCAATCAGATTCACAGAAAAAAATGTAATTGGATTAGAATATTGCATATATATTTGTTCTGGTCTTTCAACTGTGTTAGAAATATTGTCGTACATCATTATTTTTGATTATATCTCAAGTAAAGAACATTCAGATATAGAAAGAAAATCATGTTAGCATATATGTAATTTTGTTTTTTTTAAACATTTCAGTCACTGTCATTGTACAGAGACAGATACAAATACACAGTATTCTGAAATGTGTCCAGCCAGTTGTAGAAGTAATGACTAAAGCCATTGTTCTACGCTCTATTTCAACATGTATAGATCTGTTCTGATTATTCAGAGCCGTCTGTTACCAAGTCCCAGAGTGAATTATAGATATAATCTGAGTGTGCGTGTGCGAGCACGTACATACACACACACGCTGTTGTAGATCGATAGGCCCATTGATGGTTATCAGTGAGAGGGCAGTTCTCTTCACTGCTTATTGAATTTCATCACCCGTGAAAGAGCAACAGTGATATAAAAGACTTGCAGGTGTGTGTGTGTGCGTGCGGAGTTGTGTATTTTGGTGCTCGTGTTCACTTGCAGGACCAAGCGTTCTTTGTTCTATTGTACTTGTGACTTGGCCTTTATGGGCACCTTTTTAACGTGAGAGTCAACAGTGGGAGCTACAAACTGCTTTTATTGGCCTTGTTCATGTTTTTAGGGTGAAAGTCTGAAGAGTCCTCGTTTCGAGGACACAGTTAATTCTTCAAGTTTTGTCATAACTCTTAAAAACTGTTAAGAAAACAAACAGGAAATACAGATAAAATATCGGTATATGTATTTCCAAAGTGAGATTTAAAGTCAATAAAAACGTATTTCGCTAGTTATACTTTGTGAAAAGAGAAACTGTTTTCATTTTGAAGCCAGATTAGCTACAATTTTAAGTTTCACTTTTCCAGATTTTTCATTTCAAAACACCTTTGTAATCCACATCTTTACTGTCTTCAGTATGTTTAGTATGTTTAAAACCCATATTTCTTCAAAATACCCTGACGTTAAATGGTAAATGGACTGCATTTATATAGCGCTTTTCCATCTGCATCAGACGCTCAAAGCGCTTTACAATTGTGCCTCACGTTCACCCCGATGTCAGGGTGCTGCCATACAAGGCGCTCACTACACACCGGGAGCAATAGGGGATTAAAGACCCTTAGTGATTTTCCAGTCAGGTGGGGATTTGAACCCAGGATCTTCTGGTCTCAAGCCCAACACCTTAACCACTAGACCATCACCTCCCCTCCCCGTTGTAACACAATGTACTTTCTTGCTTGCTAGCTGTGTGACCTAGCTAAGTGCTGCTTTTAGCGTTCCGCTAATCTGCGCTTCTGATTTAAAGAGGCAGTGGATTAGTAGTATTGTGGTGAAAATTTGAGTATTTTTAAAATGCTAAACATGTAGATGGACAGTAAATCAGAGGATTATGCTGTAATTAATTAACTAAAAAGTAACCCCCCCAACCCCATTCAAAAATGGGTAATCAAGTTAGACAACACCTGCAGGAGACTTTGTGACAGAAAAACAAAAATACTTGTGGAGGCTCGGTCAGTTAAACTAGTTCTCGTTTTTGAAGATGTTCAGAATTTTCATCTGAATTCCTGAACTCTCTGCGGTCATCCAATTGTCTTTGAGCTCAGGAAAACAATTGTTCATTTTGTGATAAAAGCATGGAATTTGACACACGTATTCTAAATTAACTAATGTTTATTTTCAGATATGGAGCCATGCTGGAGCTGACCTCTAATGAGCTACAGGGGTCAATAAAGAATTACACAGGGGTCAAAATTTAAAAATACTCCAGTCATGTTGAAAAATATACCACATTATTTGTCTAATCATAGCGATTCCAAAAACGTATAGTTTGGACTATCTATGACTGAATGTTGTGGAGTTATGGGGGTAAAAATGGCAAAAATGGTCAGTTTCAGTTTTCAGTTACTCCAATTTTGGTAAAAAGTGATGCAAATTATTGGTTGAAATAAAAGGATTAATAAATGGAATAGTTTTGACTGTGTTGAATGCTTGGTCTCCAAAGTAAAGGTCAAACAAGGTCGACGTCAATTAGATTCTATGACGTATGACATATGTCACCCCATAACATGATAACTAAGCATGACAGATGGTGCAAACTATTCCTTTTTAAAATGCTATTAACTCAACCAATAATTTGCATAATTTTTTACCAAAATTGGAGAAACTTTAACTTTTACGTGCATAGTCATACACGGTGACCATGTTTTAAAGAACGCAATATTCACATCTTAATCCAAGTGTTATGGCAGCTTCCAGCGTTATGTCTCCTTGTGCATGGTGCACAGCAATTTAGAGGGATTGACAAGTGACACTCTAAGTGGTTGATCTTACATTCAATGCACAACTCACCCTTCACTAATGAAGATGATAAATGCAGCCCCTTACACACCATCTTAATAGTAGTTAGACCTTGGATATGCTCCAAAAGCATTTGCTCCACGCTATCAAGATAGGGCCCTCTGTGTTCTAGCGCGCACACTGATAGACGTGCAGGATAACGCGCTCACTCTCAGTATAGACTGGGATTGAGTTGTTAATTAACTTCACTCTCACTAACTGTATCGCACGAAGCCACACATGCACACATACAGAATTTCTCTCTGAGGTTCTTTCTCATGATGTCTGTCCTCTCGCTCTCTCCCTCTCTGTCTCCCAGTGTTTATTTTCCTGCCTCCATCTGGAGTCTGCTGATATTGTAATCGCCCTAATGCACATTGCCTTCCCCTCGCTTGTGCGCACACACACACATACAATGCTCTATCCTGACAAGCGCCTTTTCTTATTCCAAAAGATAAGCCACTGGTTGTGATTCCTTATGTGTGAGTGGAAGCGCACACACTGGTGTCTATACAGGACGTCTGATGAATGCAAATGTGCCAAAGCTAACGATACTAAATAGATGCTTCTTAGGGATGTGAAGAGGCGATAATGTGACCAAATGAAGATGTCACCTGTTATCGCTCGCCTCCTCGATATTCACCTATTCACCCAATTTACATTTAAAGATGAGATGGAAGAAATGAAAGGTGGCTGTGGAAGTGGGTTTATGTGATTTTTGTGAAGGTTGCTGTGAAAGGGGAACGTGTGTGTGTGTGTGTATGTGGAGAGATTACCGCACTGCCATCTCTAGCAGGTTTTGTTTTGCGATTCAGCAGAGGATGCTGAAGGTGTGCACGGAGAAGGGTTTGATTGATGCGAGTGTGAGCTGTGAAGCTTTGTGAATAAGAGACCTTTTTGTCTGTATTTCGCAAGAGGACGGTTGTTGAAGGATGGACATTGTTGCTTCCTTACCAGCCTATAAAACCTGACCATAAAAGTAAATTTTCTCCTTGTTCGGGGTTGTGCAGCGGACAGACAGACAAACAGGCGTGAGGAAATCGAGCAACTTGGCAAAGAACAGCACAAAGGAGAGGAGGATGGGAGGGAGAAACCTCACCGCTGCTCCGTCATGCTTTAGCAGTTTTAATCACCTAAAATTCTACAGCGTTAATATCGACCTGCATGTGAAAATGATTCTCTTTCTAACCCCCTCATTCTGTCGCTTTTTGCCCAGCCCGTAATTTACGAGCGCCATCCTGACTTATCAGCTTGGATACCCCCCCCCCCCGACATTTGATTTACAGTGGCGTTCTTGCTCATTAATTTTGATGTATGGATTTAGAGGTACACTTTATGAAAAGGGCAGCCGCTGGAGTGCAGCCCCGGCTAGCCTGGTAAAAAGAAGTGTAATTAAGATCAGCAGACAGGGAGAGAGAAAGAGAGATGCACAAATCGATAGATGCAGACAGTGGGCCTCCTGTTTTTTTTCCCTTAGAGTATTGACGTGTTCAGTCAGTTACAGCTGCAGAGAGAAAGAGAGAGAGAGATAGGATGTGGACGAGTGTGCAGGCTTGTGTTTTTTCTTATTTTTCACTCGCGTCCACACTTAGATACATTTTCATGCACACATACATACAGAATATTCTGACACACCCACATATGTTCATATTTTGTCACTCACACAAACACACATTTTACCTCATTCATAAAACATTCTTATATACACATAGATCCACCAGATTCTCATTCACACATACTGCATGTATAATCTCTCACACATACACATTACTGACATGGACATGTTCTGCCTCTCATATGGTACATATATAGTCACCCACATATTTTTCCTCACTCACATGCATGCATTCTTCTTCATGCACATTACATTCTTACGCACAAATATGTACAGTATGTTCTCTCACACACACACGTATATTTTCTCACATACGCATTATTACTGACATTAACTCTTCCTCACATATACAGAGTATAGAGTCCCACTACGTTATTTCTCTCACGCGCACGTTCTTCTTAATGCACACATTCCTACACACACATACATACAGCATGTTCTCATGCACACACATATTCTTGCACACATATACATTACTCACATGAATTCTTCCTCACATTACAGTACATAGATTGCCACGCATACATTTTTTCTCACATGCACACATTCTCCCTCATGCACAGATTCTTATGCACACATACATACAGCATGTTCTCATGCACACACACATATATTCTTGTACACATACATGAACTCTTCATCACATTACAGTACATAGATTGCCACTCATACATTTTTTTCTCACATGCATGTTCTCCCTAATGCACATTATTGCGCACACATACATATGGCATGTTCTCATGCACACACACGGGTGATTCTTAGACTACGGGCACTTATTATGTCCTTTGATCATATTGTATGAAAAACAGAAAAAAGGGGAAATTTCACACTTTTATAGTTATCTTTACAATGAAAGTGTTAAGAAATTTGTTCTAGTAGTCTATGATGACTTTTTCACCTTTTTTTCAGCATCATTATATGTAAATATTGCCGTTTTGTGCTTGTCCCACACCCAGACTTTTGATCTTCAATGATAAAAATGAATGGTAAAGAAACATTTTTTCTAATGTTTTAAAATATCTCTGAATAAAATATCAGTAAAATAATCAAAACATAATTGGGGTATTCAATGTCATACAACTGTTGTGATTTTTTTAAACAAAATGTAGTTGTCCCACACTATTGCCGTAATTTCCACCACAACACTGTAATGTCCCTTTAAACAGTTTGTATGAAAGATTGTTTGGGTAGTTTCTATGGAGATAAACAGTGACATCAGAGCACATGTATATAGTGCCAAATCACAACAAACAGTTGCCCCAAGGCGCTTTATATTCTAATGCAATGGTGTGGTGGAAATTACATTTACAAGGCCAATAGTGCCCGTAGTTAAAGAATCACCCACATATATTCTTGTACACATACATGAACTCTTCATCACATTACAGTATATACGTAGATTGCACTCATACATTTTTTCTCACATGCATGTTCTCCCTAATGCACATTGTTGTGCACACATATATACACATACAGTATGCTCTCACGCACATCTTCTTGCACACATACATATTACTCACATAATACATGTTCTCATGCACGCACATACATTCTTGCATACATACATGAACTCTTCCTTACATTGCTATACATATATGGCCATGCATACACTTTTTTCTCTCACATGCACATTCTCCCTCATGCACACATTCCTATGCACACGTACATACACTATGTTCTCTCTCACTCACACACACACACACAAATATATTCTTGCACACATACACATTACTCACATGAACTCTTCTTCACATTACAGTACATAGATTGCCACTCATACCTTTTTCTCACACAAGCACACGTTCTCCCTCATGCACACATTCTTATGCACACATACATACACAGTATGTTCTCACACACGCACGTATATTCTTGCACACATACACATTACTCACATTAACTCTTCCTCACATTACAGTGCATATATTGCCACTCATACATTTTTTTCTACAAATGCACGTTTTCCCTCACGCATACATTCCTATGCACACATTACGTATTGTATGTTCTCTCTTACACATACACATATTTTGTGACATGCACATTATTACTCACAGAACCATATACTCTCCCTCACATACAATATACATAGTCACATACGTTTTTTTTCCACACATGCATGCATTCTCCTTCACACATAATACATTTGTACACACATACATACAGTAAGTTCCTACTTACACATGCATATATTTTCACACATATACACATTATTACTCACATGAAATCTTCCTCACATATACAGTTCATATATTACCATTCACATTTTTTCTCACACATGCACATATTCTTCCTCACACATGCATTTGTACATGTACGTACATACAGCGTGTCCTCTCTTACACTTACATATATTTTCTCACTAATCACCCTCACATGCAGTACATATATTTACTTGTAAACATTGTTTTATCAATCACGTATGCATACATTATCTCTCGCGCATAATGCATTTCTGTGTGCACATACATACAGTATGTTCCAGCTTGCACATAATTTACTCTTGGACACATACGCATTATTGCTAACATGAACATATACTGTCCCTCACATGTACATACACTCACACATGCATATCATATTAAGCATAAAGTATATGTGAATGTGAGAGGTGGAATATATGAATGCGTAAGTCTAAGAATTAATTATAGTTTGTACTGTCTCTCATAAACTTGTAAATATTGACTTCCACTTGCATGTTAGGTGGACATGTATGTGTTCACAGATGCACATGGTTAGCACACGTCTGTGTTTAAGATGTGTTTTGTATTTTATGTTTCTCTGTCGGATGCTCTCGTCCATTTTGGGGGCACTACAATGGATCATCCGTCTTCATCTCACCCGATTCCAGTATGAAACTGTTCTGGAGCTCCAACTTTTCTTCTTCTTATTAAAACCCGGTTGACAAGTGCAGCGCTGACAGATGTGCATTTATTTTCCGGCTCCCAATTTTATGCTTTTTCCCCAATGGATACGATGACAACACTGTTTTGGCTTTCTGCTGGTTAAAATTACGCTGCTTTTCTTTAGTGGCTGAATTTGACTTGCATGATGGGTATAATGTGAGGAGAGGAACGACAGTCGCTCGCTCGCTCGCTCGCTCGCTCGCTGCGATTGTCTTGTTGTCAAACCAACAGCAGGTGACTCAGACGATAAACTCAGAGAGTCAATTATTTCAAAGACGGGCCATTTTGAAAATTGGTTCAAAGAGAAAGAGAGCGATGAAGAGTGGTAGAAAAGAAAGGGGGAGGGTTACATAAATAGGAAGAAAGAGATAGTCAATTTTCGCAAAATAGGGCCAAGTAAAAGCTCCACTTTGTTTAACTTCTAGTGGGTCTTGCCTGTGGTATTTCACTCCCACATGAACCATCCAACCTTCAACAGTCTAAATGGTAGCTGGACTCCCCGCAAAGTGTTTGTATGCTCACAGTGGATATAGTTGCTGCCAGGAACAAAATTACAGTCTATTTTATCTTAACACAAATTATATTTGATGGCATTTTCACCACCAAACAGGAAGATCATACAGAATAATCACACTTTCTGAGGATTTTGTTTTTTTAGTTCTCACTTCTGAGCTCAGGTTGTGGCTGTGTAAAGCAAGCTGTTGTAGTTTAGTTGTACGAGGGGATTAGATGTGAAGCTGGAGCTGGGTATTCGTGAATAGATAGGCCTCTCAGCCAACACGTGCGTGTTACAGAGACAGTAAATGTCTCGCCTGGGCTATGCTGTGATAGAACACATGAAATTAAATTTGCAGGGATCCTAACACAGAGTTCCTCTTCGTTCCCGTGTGGCACATTTCATTTGGATTTGGCACGCAGCTTCAACTCAGTGTTGACTAGTACATATTAAACTTTCACATCAATTCTACAACCACCTTAAAAGTTATTTTGATTTTTTTTTTAAAAGATCCTCAGCTTAAGGTGAAGCCATTTATATTATTTATCCAAAAAAGGACACATTTTTTTAACACATTCCAGCTAGATTAGCTGCTTTTCCTGCTTTAAAGTGTTGTCAGACATGCTTTGTATTCTTTTATTTCATTATTTGTTTGGTGGTTTGAGAGCACTCTGAACCAGCGCTTAAATGTTACAGTAGTTATATAACTGCTTATACTCTGTCTGAAATGGAAATATTGTGGTTATAACACTTCTCCATCAGGGTTGGGAGGGTTACTTTAAAAATGTATTCCGATACAGTTACTAGTTACCTGTTAAAAAATGTAGTCAGTAACGTAATCCAAGTACCATAATATTAAAGTAATGTAATTTGATTACTTTCAATTACTTCTGAATTACTCCAATATCATTTATGCTAATACAGACAAAAGAAACTAAATAGAAATAGTCTTGACCACATAGTACAGTTTATTAAGCAAAAATAAAACTGTTCTTTTACATGGCATGCTCTGTTTTACTTCACATTATGAATTAAGAGCACCCACAATATAGTTTTAAACACACCCAGTGTTCACCTGCTAAATTTTCAACAAAAAATGTCAAACAAATGAAGGATAATGAAAACTCAGGCGGTGTGCGGATGAATTTGCAATTAAAGTGGCTTGTAGAACAATATACAAAACAAAAGTCTACTACTTGTTCAGTAAACATAAAATTATCTTACTTTAGTCTTTCACATAGCATTCGCAGCTTGTTTAACATGTCAGTCCACTTATTGAACTTTCAAAATAAGAACAAAAGCATAATGAAAACCATTATGTAAATCCTGTCAGTAAGGAGGCGTGGTCGCCATTTTAATTCCGGGCAAGTTAGTGATTTGCGTGAATAGAAGTTCAAGAAACAGGTGGAATATACCGGAAAGCTGCGCATGTTGGCAAAGCCACAAACGGAGGAACAAGGGAGACAATATTTCCTTCCATAAGTAAGTGGTTTTGGTTCTTCTTGTCACTTTGTCCGTGATATTTGGATGATAAACAGCTGCATGTCTCCTGCTGTACCTGTGTCGCCCAATGACACGGACCATTAACTCTTCACTCATGTCTAGTTGATATTTTCCACTGCTAGACCAATGTCTAGTTAAAATACTTGTTGTTAGTGATTAAAATTGTTCGACAAGACTGGGGATTTTTTTTCATTTGCACCTTAAAATAATGAGATTATAATGACCCGCGCTGTGCCGCTTACAGTCACGCCCACACATAGAGATGTGCGCACACACCACTGACTTCATGAATGAAACTCGGTCAATAATGGATAATTCTGTAAAAATATAATATGTATATAAATGTATTGTAATGGTTTTAGGAGCCGCGCTGCATTGAACAGCAGCTGCAGCAGGACGCCTCAGCTCAGCAGCTTGAACAGCGCAGATCTGTGTAACTTTCAACACTAATATTTGGGAATGTGTGTGTTTGTCAGAGTAAGTTTAATACTTTCCTGACATAATTTAATGTGATTTAATTTTACTGGCTCAATATCCAGGTCAAAATGGCATTTTAACATGTATTATGCGAGCATTTTTCTGAGTGTGTTCAGTCGCGAATCTCCATTGAAAATGCATTAACATCCGGGGACTTCATCAATATTTTGCCGGTTAGGAGACGTCATGTCGCTGTCCATGAAGGGACGTTTTCGTTTCAAAGAAAAAAATTTATTATATACAGATAATATCATAAAATGCCTTAAAATTGTAATCCTGCGAACTAATCCCCATTTTTACTAAATATACCTGTAATCTGAATACGTCTTTTTTTTTCTGTAACTGTAGCGGAATACATTTACCTGTTTTTTGTATCCTAATTACATAACGCCGTTACATGTATTCCATTATTCCCCAAGCCTGTTCTCCATCCAGGATGTAACAGGTTTTAAACTGCTTTTAACAACTTTAACCTGATTTTGAACCAGGTTTACGGTTTTTGGCAGCGTTTCAGCACCTCCTACGTAATGTCGCCCTGTTTACATTAGATATGTATAAAATTAAGGAAGTGATTTTGACTTGAGATGAAAAACAAACTAAACACCCACAGATTTAACAAGCTGAGTAAATCAAATGATTTTTTGCTTTTAATTGTTTGACTCTTTGTAGACCAAATGAATAATCACCTCATGATAAAATATAAATAGTGACTGGCAGCAGGTGTCAGTTGTAGCCTGATATGGAACAGTGACACATTAGAAAGAAAAAAAGACACAGATTTCATTCCTAATTGTAAGGTATTGTCTGTCTGACTGTCTGTTGACCTGATGATTGATTGGCTGGCTGGCTGCCTGATGGCTGTGTGCGTCTGTCTGTCTCTCTGCCTGTCTGTCTGTCTGTCTGCCTGATGACTGTGTGCCTGGCTGGCTGTTGACCTGATGATTGTCTGGCTGATGGCTGTGTCTGTCTGTCTGTCTCTCTGTCTGTCTGCCTGATGTCTGTCTGTCTGACTGTCTGTCTGCCTGATGACTGTGTGCCTGTCTGTCTGTTGACCTGATGATTGTCTGGCTGGCTGACTGTCTGTCTGCCTGATGACTGTGTGCCTGTCTGTCTGTCTGTTGACCTGATGATTGTCTGGCTGGCTGGCTGACTGTCTGTCTGCCTGATGGCTGTGTCCGTCTGTCTGTCTTTCTGCCTGTCTGTCTGTCTGTCTGCCTGATGACTGTGTGCCTGTCTGGCTGTTGACCTGATGATTGTCTGGCTGTCTGACTGTCTGTCTGTCTGCCTGATGGCTGTGTCTGTCTGTCTGTCTGCCTGATGTCTGTCTGTCTGACTGTCTGTCTGCCTGATGGTTGTGTGCCTGTCTGTCTGTTGACCTGATGATTGTCTGGCTGGCTGACTGTCTGTCTGATGACTGTGTGCCTGTCTGTCTGTCTGTTGACCTGATGTCTGACTGTCTGTCTGCCTGATGACTGTGTGCCTGTCTGTCTGTCTGTTGACCTGATGATTGTCTGGCTGGCTGATTGTCTGTCTGCCTGATGGTTGTGTCCGTCTGTCTGTCTGCCTGATGGCTGTGTCCGTCTGTCTGTCTCTCTGTCTGTCTGCCTGATGTCTGTCTGTCTGACTGTCTGTCTGCCTGATGACTGTGTGCCTGTCTGTCTGTTGACCTGATGCTTGTCTGGCTGGCTGACTATTTGTATGCCTGATAACTGACTGACTGATTCTGTCTGTCTGCCTGATGACTGTCTGTCTGTCTGTCTGCCTGATGACTGTCTGTCTGTCTGTCTGCCTGATGTCTGTTGACCTGATGATTGTCTGGCTGGCTGACTATTTGTATGTCTGATGACTGACTGTTTGACTGTTTGTCTGTCTGACTGATGACTGTGTGTCCGTCTGTCTGTCTATTGACCTGATGTTTGTCTGTCTGTCTGTCTGTCTGTCTGTCTGTCTGTCTGTCTGCCTGCCTGCCTGATATGCCATCATGACCCCAGCTGCTCTCATGGATTTGTGATTGACAGCTCTCTCTCTCTCTCTCTCTCTCTCTCTCTCTCTCTCTCTCTCTCTCTCTCTCTCTCTCTCTCTCTCTCTCTCTGCAGCAGCAGCTGTTCTTCCCCTCTGTCACACTCTCACCATATGGACATGTCATCCTCAGCTGTGCGTTTCATAGTAGCATAGATTATATGTCTCCATGGTAACCGAACTTCATTTTTAGAACTATAATATGAAGGATGTTTCTGGCCGCACACGGTATCAGCAGGATATCTGCGCACGCTGCTGTGTGGAATGTAGCGCACCTCGACATTTACAGCGTTTCGTATCGAGCCAGCCGGCGTGATACTGGACACGTGCTGCCTTGTTGCGGCATCATCCTCTGAAGTTTTAGTGAAAGGATGTATTTGTCTTCTCTACACGATAAAGCCATTTGTGGAAGAATCCGAGATTCATCCAGAACTTAACCAGATCCAGATTTCAGCAAAACTCTTTAGTCTAGGTAACACTGAGGGCGCGGAGCAGAGGAGAGAGGAGGACCCTCTCAGAGCTATAAAAATCCAGGACGGCATAAATCCATCTTTCCTTGTAAGGTCCGAAATTTTTTTTCAGATGTTTCAAGATGTTTGGCCCCAGCGATGGTAATTTCTTGTCCATCTGTCTTCTCTGCTCCCCCCTTCGTCTCTTTATCAACATCTGGTTTTCGGTGCGGCAGCGAAACAAGTATCCTTTATAAGTTGAGGGTTCCCAGTTTCCCCTCTGCTTGTGCTATTAACTACTGCGTTCTCTGCGTGCACACATACTCACATGTGCTAACCATTAAAAAGTCATACCATACAGAAAATGTAATAACTTTCAGTTTAAAGGGGAGATAAAGTATTTTGTCTTTTGTTTTTTTCTTACCGCTTCACTTTTTCCATATCTGCAAAGAATTTTGGGGTTCTGGTTTTTATGCCTCCCTCGTGTAAGGACAAATTACAGCCTGGATGTTAGTTTGGGGGTGCTTTAGCGAGGGGAAACCCGCTCCTGTTAACCATTTGAATCCTCGAGCCCGCCGAGGAGCGCAGGCTGTATCGACGACGCTTCCTTTTAAGATGGTTTTTCTGTTCTTCCGTCTTTAGTTTCAGCTCAACAAAACCTTTGGAGGCGCAGGAAAAACAAAAATCTTAATTTGCTATTTCCTTTTTGGCAGTATTAAATTGTCCACATAATGATTCGCAGCTGCACAGAGAGCGCGCACGACGGCGCAGCTGCAGCGTTACGTTGCTGACTTTAGGAAGACTGAGCTGCACTCCGCGCTCATCCGTGTGTTTATCACCGCGTGCACACGGAGAGGCAGGTGCGTGCTTGTCGAATCAGTGTGTCACACTTTCACAGAGCTTAAAAAGACGTGCGTGTGTAGAAGGTGGTGTGCAGCATTGCTGCTGATTTTTTTCCATGGCATCAACAGTGTGTTGAAGTTTAAGTCTCATATGTACATGAGGCGCCGCGACCCGACGTACATGAAGTGGAAATATGCAGAAATTGTGCACTGTGCAATGGCTCATAGACAAGCTTAAGATCGTGTTGATTCTTGTTTGCTGCGTCACCGCTCACAGCTTCATGGTGGACCTCTTCAGAGTTGTCATGGGTGTCTTGGTGGCTTCCCTCACTGGTCTCCTTCTTGCAAGGTCACTCAGATTTTGAGAACTGCTTTGACCCTGATTTTAAAATGTGTTCAGCAGAGCTGCTGGCAAACTCTGTCAGCAAGGAGCTTATGTAGCAGAGGGAGATGGAGCACAGACTGATCTGTGTGACTCATGCTGAGTAAAGCCAGTACTGACCAACTTGAACAAAAAATGAAAATCTTTGATTGGGGTGAAGACCACTGGTATTTTACAGAACTAGTAACAATCTAGCATAAAATTTCAGATGGAGCCCACATTATTAAACTGGGAAAGCAAGGGTTTGAATTTGTGCTTCTGATGTAAGACTACAAGGCTGTGCCAACTGGAGAAACCATCCTAACACAGGAGCATGGCGGTACAGAAGAAATTCATCCAGGCATCTGGCTAGAAGGCTGTCAGCTGTTTAAGATCTTCAGCAGCTTTCCGTCTTTCCTCTTCAGTTTTCCATCTGTTGGTCTCAAAGGTCTTGATGCCATCACAAACTGTTCTCCAAACCAATCTATCTGCTGGGGCTGTAGCCCAGTCTCTATGAAAGAATGTTTGAACATTTCATAGGACAGTGTGCGCATAGTTTTACGGACTTGGGTGCACAAACCAAGGCTGCTTGGCTACTTTAGAACCTTGATTCCATGGCAGAACATAAGTTGAGATGACGGAGGTGCTGGAGAGTTGCAGAGTGGTAGATGGCTGTTGGCTCAGTAAGAGCTCATCTGCCCTTTGCAAATATTGTTTTTAGTTCTGTTGGGTGTCTACCCACCCAGAACCACACTGCTTGTAAACAAACAGGTGGGTTGAGGCAGTTTAGTCGCCCCCCCCGACCATGAACAGGTAGTACCGGATTACATGTTTACCGGTATCAGTCAGAATTGACTGACCTGACGTTGCAACTGGAGAACAGGATGCTGGAAACAGAGTAAGTGGCAAAGAGAAAAGTCGAAACACATTGGTGGCGGACGGTAGCCACAGGAGACCGACGCCTGAGGCCACAGAGTCGAGCAACACGGGGAGAAAAGAGATAGCGACAGACAGCCGAAGGAGCAGGAGAGAAATCTCCTGGACGTGATGTTAAACAACGTTTATGCGATTCCAAATTGCTGCACTCAGATACATGTCCAGCTCTCAGGACTCTAATGTGTTTTTGAGATTCTCTACCTCTCTCGCAGACACACACTTAGACTAAATTGCCTCAGCCGAGGACAACGCTGGAAGCAATTCAGCGGCTGGGGAAAAATAACGTGTGAAATCAGTCAACCTATATTTAACTAGTCTGTAGAGCGCAGCGAGTTGTAACCACATTTTTTTTTGTGAGCTTCGTTGTAAGACGCTCTGTGCACTATATATAGCTGCTGTGCTGAAAGAAAATTATAGTGCAACTGCGATTAAGAGGTTGGGGAAAATGCTGGAAGAAAGCTTGTAAAGTGTGATAGAACATCTTATTTTGTGGGTAACACAGTTTTATTTAATGCACATGAAGATAATAGATGAATTGTGATGTTTTTGAATGTAGTAAAATTTTCTATTTGTGTTGACATTAATAATAATAATAATAATAAATACATATATGTTGCAGAATTGGATTGGATTGTATCATATCACAAAGAATTGAATCGTTTCATAATAAAAAGTGTGAATTCTATCGCTGCCCACATATCTACATACTTTACACATTGTATCATTTTATGGAGGCGAGCTGAACAGAAGCAATTTCATCTTCATTGCTTATTTGTTTTTCATTCACAATTTGCAAATCACATCAGAATTGACATGCACATGTGACATGCACATATGAGTGTTAAAAAAAATGCAGAAACATGCACACATCTGTCCCCTGAAGAACCATCAGTCCTGATCGTGCTGGTCGGTCTTGAGAGCAGCTGTAACAGCGGCGGAAAAGGAAAGTGTTTTATTCTCTCTCTCTCTTCACTTCCACGGTGGTTTAATAAGTGAAATTCTTTCTAACCTCGCTCTCCCTCCTTTCTGCCGTCTCCTTATCTTTCTGTCTCTTGCTCTTTGTCTGTCACTGCAGCAGTGACAGCAGCTGGATTTTTCCTTTTCTTTTTCTTTCTTTTTTTTTTTCTTTACACTTTTTAACCCTCCCCGTGTTTGTCATTGTGTGCATATTTGCACATGCGCTCATGCACGTGTGCAGGTGTGTGTGTGTGTGTGTGTGTGTGTGTCTTTTGACAGTTTCATGAGAGTATCTGCAGTGCTTGTTGTCATGGAAACAGCAGGCAGCAAGCGTGTATTTGTGTATTTGCTGGAGACCCCCCAAAATAGTGCAGAGTCGCATTGGGACCCTTCAGGTGTAGAAATGAGAGCTTAGTTGGTTTGAGTCCCTGTTTTCATCCAGCGAGGACAGGACACACTGCTTTCTGAGGACTGGAGCCAGAGTGGGCTCTCCAAATCTATAAACCAATATCCATTCACACTCTGTCCCGTTGTTATTATTTCTGCTTTAATCACCTGAAAGTCCCTTAAAAATCACCTGACACTCATCCAAAGTGAGCAAGTCTGTTTGCATGAAAACAGGACATGTATGTGCACAAACATACACATCCTGACCTCAACCGGCCAACCGTCCCCACCCTTCTCCTCTCCCATGCTGCCCTGACTTCCATCGTCTTTCCTCCCCTCTCCCAGGTTCCTTCTGGTTCCTGACAAGTGGAGCTATCTCTGGATGGCCGGCGGTTCCTCTCATTCTGCTGCTCTATTGTGAGCTGAGCTGGGTTGGGCCCTGGGGCCCGCGGGGCAGGATGGGAGCCAGGAATGGCCTGATTCCTGTTTCTGTATTAGTTAAAGGAACTGCGGCACCGTCCATCATAAGTGCTCTAAAACTGATGTTTTTTTTTTTGTTTTTTTTTAGGCTTGTTTATTATGGAAATGGTTCCATCCACTGGAGTCCCGGTGTTCACTCAGAAAGCTGTGGCTTTCATAAGTAGAATTTAGTTGTTTAATTGGATGTGTTGCGTGTTTAAAATAGGTTAGTAATGCAATTTGTTCCACAGTTGTTGCAGGAAATTTTTTTTTTTTTTTTTGTGCTGTAAATGTCATCCAAAAAATGTGTCAGGAGAAACAGGCAGAGAGTAATGATAGCACACAGCCGGGCACACCTGAAATTAATTCACAACTGACAAAATATTTCTAACTTTTCTTTCAACACTCAAATGCCTTGGGCACATTTGTAAAAAAAATACCTTTGCCTTCAAATGTAGCTGTATTTTGGCACTGAAATCCAAAGCAGCTCACTGAATGTGACGTTATCCAAATCCTCACACTTTCGAATAATTTGAATTAGGGAATGTTTACCTCTCATTAATCTCAGTAATTCCCTTTGGATTGGTTGCACAGAACCCTCTTGCAAATTGGAGACTGGGGTCCTTTCCTGGAACCAGGCCTGAGGCAAGAATTTGTCATATCTGGCAGCAAATCAGTTGCTCACGGGGTAACCACCTGCATCAGTGGGTATACGGGTCGGGTGCAGTGCCATTTGGGTGGCAGGCCCTTGGGCGTGCCAATTCCCGGCTGCAGAGTCTGTGAGCACAATTCAGAAATGTCTGCTCTGATTAACATGAAATTTGTACACTGTGGGGTCTCACCAAAGCTTAGTCCACTTCTTAGTCTAGATTCCCCACCGCCAACACACACACACACACACGCGCACACACACAGCCTTCTTAAACTATACTATAAAATCTGATGATATTGAATATGGTCACTGGCTTAAAACCCTCATTGTCTACCTTTGGCACTATTTCTTCACAGAAACTGTGTATAATACTGGGCACTAAATGTTCTACCTGTCTTCTTGATCCATTACCAGTTAGGCTGATGTCCCTGGTTAACACGAGACAGTGGTGGGCACAGCTAACCAAAAAGTTAGCTTCAATAACCATTAATCCAATAATTAATACATTATCTTTTATGACACTAAATCGATAAACTGCTAAAAAAAAAAGATCTTTATTACAGATAACTGATAACTTTTAGTATTGATTCGGACGCGGCCACATCAGATTAGACTGTCGGCTTCTGCTAAACCAGTTTCACTTTCACTTTTTGCTGCTGGGTAAATTCAAGGATCACAAACACACAAGAACGCATGAAAAATGAATGAATGAAAAAATAAAACCTCAAACAGTGTCATCATCTTTCAAAGGCAGTAAAACACAGTATTAGAAGTCACAGTTTATCTCGGTATTATATATACAAGCTAAAATGCTGCTGCTTTTTTCACACATTTTGAACCATAAACAACGAAAATACATCCATTAATGCATTGATTTTCAGAGTAAAAGACACGTTAGTAAATATAAATTCTTACCTGTTAGTTTTGGCGGGCTTTCAGCTGAAGAAATAAAGCCTCCTTTTTTTAATCCAAAACGGTTTCTAAACAGTGAAGAAAAGTCCCTCTGTAACACAGCTGCACTGTGAGAGCTCCTCTCCTCCACCGAGTCTTGGCAATTAAATTATCCCATCAGCCACAAAGAAATAAAAAATGTCAAAATGAGTCCGTTTTGTTTATGTTGAACGGACGGTAACAGTGTAATGTCCAAAGTGAACCTGAACTACACTACCCACAATGCTCCCTGCGTCAACTGGCTAATCATGTCTTGCGCTTAATGATGATGTCATCAGCAAGCGAAAGGCAGCCAGTCTGTCACAAACACATGAAAGACGGACTAAAATGTTTGATTTTAAGGTTTATAAAGGTTTTTAACTGTTAAACTTTGGTCACTTTACAAGCAAAAAAAAAAATGTTATCAAACTAAAAATTATAGGAACTGAATTTATCGGAAGATAATTGGTCCGATGATGGTTCTAAAACTTATCTGAAAAGCTAATCTGCTAGCAAAAACTTTAGCTTTGATAATTATCTGTTATTGGATTAGCTGAACTGTGCCCACCACTGACACTAGAATGGTGATTACAAAATCAACTGCAGACAGATCTGGTGTGTGTGTGTAATCTTCTCAGGTCAGTGGATGCACCAGCGCGTCCAACTCTGATTTTCGTTATATTTCTAATAATAAATCAATGATAGAATGGAACAGAGCCTTCATTTGACCACTTCCTGAAACTACAGTGTCACCTCTAGTTTCAATCCCTGGTCTAGATGATTTTTGCCTCGCAGCCAATCCTAGAACTTTAGAAAATCACATAGATCTCTCTTTCTCTCTCTCTCTGCCTGCCACTTCAGCAAGCTCTTTCAGAGCATACCATCACTCTATTCAAGAGTCAGACGCATTCATGCTGCCACTGAACCCTCATAATGCTGGTAATGTGCTTAAAAATATACTTGGAGTTTAAAATTTTCCTAGAAAAATGTTACTATTAATCTTCAGGCAATTTTACATACTGCATGAAAAAAATGACCATACATAGTATATAGATCTGTTATCTATGAGCCATTGCACAGTATATTATTATTATTATTATTATTATTATTATTCATCTCAAACAGAAGGCCTGAGATTCATGGCCACCCTTGCCCCATTCAGAGAGCCAGAGACTAAACTGTCTGGATCTCATTGGGTACATGAATTATTGTGTACCTAATGTACACACAAGTTTCCATATTTGATTATTTGGTGTCTGCCAAATTGGACTCAAAACTAACTTAAAAAGGAGGATGAGAGTTAGCAGGTGTAGAGATGTATCACTGGTGCCACCTAGAGAGGGTTACGGTTAGAGATATAGAACGATGGCATCTTACCTTTAAGACAACTGAAGAAGATTAGACTTTGACAGAGTGTATGTCACTGTGCCTGCACTGATGCACACTTTTCTTTCTATTGTCTTCCCTCCTCTCTCCAGCTTCCATCTCGCACCCTAATACTTCAACACCTTGGTGCTCCCTTTTCTCACCCACTTTTTCCTTCTCGCTGTCGTCGCTTCTCTTGTTGATGTCAGCTACTGCCTTGTGTACTGTTGCGATGAATCAAGCGCTCCATTCATCTCGTGTCATCTGTGTCACAGAGAACTCGAAAACGTGCATGCACTCTCTCCACTGATGGCCGTGTGTCCGCTTTATCATCGCCAGGCAGATCGGATTGGAACTGGGCCAAGTCAGTCATTGGTGGATAAATAGAACGTGGCCATGCCTGATGATTCCTACAAAGATCTGAGTCCAGCTCCGCAGAAATTAAATTCAATGTGATGTTATTCTTTATTTTCTGTGGATCTTTGCGAAACAGTGTGGAGGTGTTTTGACATTACAATTCCCCAGACTGTGTAAAGTTTTTATGAGGTATATTCATACTGCAGAGCAATAAATCAAATTGCTGTGTGAAACCTAATTGTCAGTTATTGTGATAACCACTTTAGCATTTATTTTGGCTTGTTTCACGTTCACAAGTCCGAGGGGCTTTTTAATCCTTTTGTTGACTGTTTTATGTGAACTGAAGATGATTTAGTTTCTTGTAAAGTGTTTTAAACAGGATATTTTCTTTTTCATTGGCATCAGTCAGTTGTAAACCATCATTAAAATGTCTTGAAATATTTGGCAAAATGAGACATAATCTGGCATTAATAATGGGGCATAATATGACAATGGATTGTTTTAAATGGTAAACGGACTGCATTTATATAGTGCTTTTCCATCTGCATCAGAGGCTCAAAGCGCTTTACAGTTTTTGCCTCACATTCACTCGTTCACACACTAATGTCAGGGTGCTCCCATGCAAGATACTCGCTACACACCGGGGGCATTTGAGGATTAAGGACCTTGCCCAAGAGCCCTTAGCAATTCTTCAATCAGGCTGGGGTTTGAACCGAGGATCCTCTGATCTCAAGCCCAACGCTTAACGACTAGACCATCACCTCCCCACCTCCTTATAAAGAACAATCAAATGACTTTTAAACTGCCTCAAATGGTATTACACCATAACAAAACAAACAGATTAGTTGGCAATGAAAGCTTTGGATTTCGAATTCTTCACGATCCAGCAGTATGAAACACATTATGCCTTCGGGCTTTCTTCAGCACCTAAGAAAATGTGAACGACTGGTTTCTGCATATAAACTTTAACAACTCTTGTAGCAGTTAAATGGTTGTGGTGCAAATTCAGCAACACGCATGTAATCAGTCGCACAGGCCAGCACACACGAGTTCTCCCGCAGCAAAAAAGTCATTTGTTCTACCTCATTAGCATGTATTGTGGCGAGCGGGCATAACACCCTGAAAGGTGAAATGTGTCCTCCATGAATAGCGCACCAGTCGGCAGCGCAGCGGAGAGGAAAGGAGGGGGGAGGAGAGTGTCCAGATGGCTGGGGACCCGCTGCTTGCACAGAGACTTTTTTTTTTCACTGCTGATTCCACCGTTTACACCGCGCTCTTCTTCACTTGTTCTATTTTTCTTCCATTTCTCTCACTTCCATCAGCGCCTGTATGTATCGTCTCTTCCTCCAGCTGCCGTTCATGTCCTTTCAGGCAGAGTTCAGCACCACAAAGCGTCATGTTTTGGCCCATTGAACTTCTGCACAAGCCGATCCCCTTCGTTCCTCCTTCACTTCTCTTTTGAGAATGTTCATCCGTCCACCTTTTCGACCTTCCTTTCTCCAGAGGTGGCTGCTTTGCCTCGTTTTGGTCTGAAGCCCCTTGAAAGCAGGTGAAAATGAGCCTAGTTGACTTGTTTTCTCTGATAGATGTGTTTCGTCAATAAATGATGTGATATGCCTTTAATTTAAAACTAATATAGATGGAGGTTTTTGTTTTTTTAGCCACAGTACGTTCATCATAAAGTCAGATGCTTTTTCGACAGATTTCACATACTTTTCTCCTTTCGAGATATGACTCTGATTTTCAGTATTGAAACTCTGTTTCTGGCACATTACATCAGATTGCACTAAAGATGAGGACATCTTTGGTCGATGCTGTGACTGTGGAAGATGAGGGAGGAAGAGTACTGACGTTTGCCCTGATGTTCCCTTCCTTTCCTCTCAGTATTGTGTAGCACTGCCAAAGTATCTCTTCATTCATCTTCCCATCTGCCGGTGTATCAATCTGTCTCTCTCATCCCTCCCCTCTGATTCTGGTTCCCATCCCTCCCTCTCCCCTCCCTCTGTGCTCGATGCTTTTCCTTTTCTTCCTCTGCACATCCACAATTTTGGTAAAGAATCACTAATCGTGTCCACTGGGGTGCTAACTGTGTGAGGCGTCCCACTATCATGGTGAGACAGGAAAGAGGATGGCGTGGAAACTGATGCTACCTTTCCACATAGTATACAATGTATCCGGAAAGTATTCACAGCACTTCACTTTTTCCACATTGTATTATGTTACAGCCGTATTCCAAAATGGAGTAAATTCATTTTTTACCTCAAAATTGTACTCACAACACCCCATAATGACAACATGAAAAAAAAATGTTTTTGAAATATTTGCAAATTTAAAAAAAGAAATCTAAGGAATCACATGTATGTAAGTATTCACACCCTTTGCTCAATATTTTGTTGCACCTTTGGCAGCAATTACAGCTTCAGGTCTTCTTGAATATAATGCCACAAGCTTGGTGCACCTATGTTTGGGCAGTTTTGCCCATTTCTCTTTGCAGCACCTCTCACGTTCCATCAGGTTGGATAGGGAGCATCAATGCACAACCATTTTCTTATCTTCCAGAAATGTTCAATCAGATTCAGGTCAGTTTATTTTCATTTATATAGCTCCAAATCACAACAAAGTTGCCTCAAGGTGCTTCACACAAGTAAGGTCTAAACTTACCAACCCCAAGAGCAAGAACACAGGTGACAGTGGTAAGGAAGAACACCATCTGATGATTTGAGGAAGAAACCTCAAGCAGACCACACTCAAAGGGGTGACCCTCTGCTTGGGCCAGTTGCTTTTTCCCTCTTTCTTCTTCATTTGCACTTAAATGGAACTTTTTCCAAATGTTGCTGCTGCTGCTGCCGAGTTGTGGCCTGTCGTCTTTTCTGTCAAGATGTGCACTAATTTTTTTGCAGATGCAGATTTTAAAGCATTCCCTTTTCTGGTGGTATTATTAATGATGTCTTCAGCAGTGAGTTGACCTAAATTCGATTTTCATTATATAAATGTTGACTTTAAACAATTTAAACTCCAGTCAACATCCCTTTGAGTCTTTGCTCTTTCTTGCACATAGCTGCCATAACCTGCAGCAGTGTCCGGAGTCGTGTCTCTCACGACTGGCGCGGTGATGCAAGTTTGTGTTTTATGTGCGGGTCTCACTCCATTGACTCATCATTGAGTGGGTCCTCTTAAACCCTATTGAGCTTATCGAGTGTCCCACAAAAAGTCACACCCACTCTTTGTTACTGACGCCAGCTGACCTCACACAGACAGACACACACATACATACAAAACAGCTTCTGTGCTCCATTGAAACGTCTTTAGCAAAGCGTTTTCCCCTCATCAGCTTTGTCTGACTATTCAGCTTGTTAATACGCCTCTTTAAGGAAAGCCTTTATTTGTCTGATTTGTATTTAAGCACATGTTAAGCCATACGCTGAGAATGGGTCTTGAATATTCTAGTGAGCAGAGAGAGGAACATCTAGAACATACTCTCATTCAGAGACGTCAACTCAACACGTTTCCACTGCAGCGATTCAAACGTTGACCGTGTTTCTACAGAAGGGACCCCGCAGTGAAATGGTGATGAGTCATTTACTATTTTTTCTTCCCGCCATTTCTTTTTATTTCAAGGTTTTTCATATAATTGGCAAAATTGACTTCATGTTGAAATATAGATAATATAAAATACTTTTATTTGTATAGTATATCACAAAATTACAGCAAATTTTATTGCTGGTAAAATGGCTATTTTCGGGAAATCTATAGCAAAAACAGTGAGTTTGTGCTGAGATTTTACAGGACATAAAGGAGGAAGCGCACATGCAAGGTTCAGCGTTCAAGCCATATCTGATAGAAAGTGGGAACTCGGAATTTAAAACTTAGAATGAGCAAAATGCTTTTAGTAAAGTGAGTATAAAAGATTTGTATTCCGTCTGGCTCCTTTTGGCAAAGAAAGTAAAAATGTTGTATCTATAAGTGATGTATGTAACATACCTGTCCAGCAAATATTCAGCAAAGCTTTCAGATGAAATATGTCCAGATTTCATCCCAATAAACTCTTTTTTGGCCAAGAAGTTTTGTCCAATGCTGTCTTTTTGTTTCCATTTTACATCTTTTTTGGGGGGGGGCAGTCTTCAGCTAAATGAAGTTAACACTCACATATGAAGCCTAATATTGCCCTTTGACCCTCTAACAGCATGCTGAGGAACTCAATTTCCCAATGTGTTATGGCATCTTTTTGCTTTTTTTTTTTTTTGCTTTTTTTTTTGCCCATGTGTCTTACAAAAAGATATAAACATACAAAATGTGAATTTTGTCTTTGGTGATAAGACTGACAAAACAGTTCTCTGATTATTATTTTTTTTATATAAGATTCTAAATCCTTTGAGTACTATGGAACACACTTACAGTGGTGACAAAATCTTTTTGTATGACTTCAGTTGTAACACAGTTCAAGGGGACTTCAAGTTTAATGTCAAAATAATTTTGCTTCTAATAGATGTGTTAAAGCGATACTTTGACAATACCTTATAGGTTGCCTCGTTTTCTGAAGGACTAAGGTTGTGAGAATTTCAAGTCTTTGCTGTAACTGGCTATGACACTCTGTAAATGTCAGAATCAAAGCAAGAAGCTGTAACAGTGTAACTGCATACACGACATTGTTCATTTACTAAAAACCAGAATAACCAGTGACCATTCAATTTAATCAATTCAATTCAATTTAATCAGCTTATAAAGCACCAAATCACAACAAAAGTTGCCTCAAGGCACCTCACACAGAACAATTCAAAATAAAATTTAAAATAAGTGAGCAAATAAAAAAAATTCTAATACATAATTAAAAACACAAGTAAAAGAATAAAACAGATAAAAAAAAATAAAAGCTATTCATAAGAAAAAAATAAAAATACATTTTAAGTCTTGACTTAAAAATGTCCACAGACTCTTGACTGCCTCACATTCACAGGGAGATGTTCCACAGGGTGGGTGCACGATAAGAAAAAGCTCTTTGACCCGCTGATTTCCTCTTCACCCTGGGAACACACAATAGTCCAGCATCCTGTGACCGCAAAACCCGGGCCGGCACGTAGGGTTTCACCAAATCGGCCAAATAAGAAGGCCCAAGTCCATGAACAATTTTATAGATTAATAACAAGACCTTAAAATCTGCTCGGAGACAGGAAGCCAGTGCAAAGATGCCAGAATGGGTGTAATATGTTCAAACCTTTTGCTTCGTGTCAAAAGTTTGGCAGCAGATTCTGAACCAGCTGAAGACCTCTAAAGCTGGACTGCGTAACCCTGAAAATAGGATGTTTCTGTGTAGGGTCTCAGTTGTCCAGGTGGTTTCCATAGTAGAGAAGCTTGAATCTTTGACTGGACTGGGTTGCTTGACGCGAGGATGTTTCGCTTCAAATCGCAGAAGCTTCCTCAGCTAAAATAGGACAGGACAGGATCCCTAGTTACAAACAGAGCAATGTAGTGTATTCTATCAGATGTCAGGAAAACTGTAACGAACACTACATAGGTGAGACTAAGCAACCGTTACACAAAAGGCTATACCAGCACCGCAGAGAGGGCGCCAGTGGACCTCAGTCTGCAGTTCATCTCCACCTTAAAGACACTAACCACATGTTTGAGGACAAGGAAGTTAAAATATTAGCCAGAGAGAAGAAATGGTTTGAGAGAGGTGTCAAGGAGGCATTCTTTGTGAAACGTTTGAAACCCAGCCTTAACCGGGGAGGGGGTCTGAGACACGCTTTATCCCGTTTACAATGGGGTACTCAGGTCAAAGCAGTTTCAGTCTTTTATTCATGGCAATGAGTCATTCACGTCATCAGCAGAGTCGTCAAGGGAGCCATCAGGAGAGGGTCCGTCCCATCATTAGGAGGGACAGCTGCCCTGTCATTAGGAGGGTGCTAACTAGAGCACAATAGGTGCTAATTAGAGCTATTGTTTAGTCACTAGCCTATAGCAGTCTGCCTCTCGGTAGGAGGGGTCTGGTTAGGTTTAAAACTCCAGCTTTTGTGACTTCTGATATTCTTCTCTATAAGAGTCAAGACAGAAGTCAGATCACCAGAGCAAGAATTTTAGCTGAGGAAGCTTCTGCGATTTGAAGCGAAACGTCCTCACGTCAAGCAACCCAGTCCAGTCGAAGATTCAAGCTTCTCTACTCTGAAAATAGGATATTATAATAATCCAATCGAGAAGAAACAAAACCATGAATCAGGGTCTCAGCATCAGTCATAGACAGGATGGGGCAGATCCTCGCTATATTTCGCAGATGGAAACAAGCAGTCCTGGTAAGATCCCTAATATGGAGGTCAAAGGACAACGTGGAATCATTCACTGTTTCAGTGTCAAAGCTGCCAAAGAAAAGGCATCACCTCAGCCTGTGCAGACACTTCACATTTGCTCAAGTCAGAAATTTCATACTACATCAGATCCAAAGGGGCAACGTTTAATGGCAGGAATTAGCCAAGTTTGAAATGTGAGAGTGTTTTAGAGCTGTTGGGCTGACATTAGGTTTGAACAAGATAACACAAAGTTAGTCTTATTTATGGGCAGAAAGCTAGATTTAAACAGAAATTTTTGAAGGCACTATAGGAGTGATGGTGAAGTTAAGCTCCACTAAGACTCTTATGTTATTTTTAGATTCGCTTTTTCAATTTACAAAGAAGTCCACACACACATTTTTACCTGTTAAGCTCTGGACATTAAACAGTGCTTTGACTAAATGCAGCTGTAAATTTATCTGGGTTTGGCTGCTATCGTGAACAAATCTCTGCTCTTTAAAAACAGCAGCAGGAAGTGAATTAAACGAGAACAAGCAATGATTTCTAGTCAAATCGGTTTCAATAAAACACACAGTGTAGAATAGATGATTGCTGATTAAGAATAGAATGGGGTAAATCTTGTCACTTCTGTTTCCATTGAGAGACATTTCTAGAAGACCAGGGTCCATCAGGGAGGGTCCACTGGTCCAAACCTCTTTATATTATTTAATGGTGTATCTTACAACCCCAAACTGATTTTAAAGTTCATAAATAAATGTAATACTTTCAAATAGCTAACAAACCACATCCAGTTTTGTTCAATTTACAAAAATAAAACATATGATTCTGTTGACATACACCATTAATATCTTTAATTGTACCGGAGTCTATAAATTTGTTGAATTTAAAATCAACAAATAATGGTAATTCACCATAATTATTATTATTTGTTTTTTATGTCACACTGTTGTAACATTACTTTAACTTACTTTAGTACAACATATAGCCTACCATAAATGTAAAAACAATTTCAACATGCTCTCCTTAATACTGGGACTAGTGGACCCTAAGACAAGTGGGGAAGTTCCCAGGCCCATCCAGTCTGGTGGAAACAGAAGTAGACTATTCCCTGGAACTTGGGTACATCAGATCTATTCCCTGCAGTGGAAAAACTCCTTGACATATTTGCATTGTAAAGATGTGCTCATGAATTACCCCGTGAAGTTGGTTACATATTCCTTATTCAGTTACTTCTTCATTTCTTATTCGGTTACTTATTACTTTTTCAGTTGCCCATTTCTTATTCCTTATCCGGTTGCTTATTCCTTATTTGATTACTTATTTTTCATATTATGCAGTAATATTATTATGTTTGTTTTATTCCATTTTGGATGTAGTTATGGTATGGATACAGTCCTGGTCAGAATTATTGGTACAGCAGTATTTTAAGTACAGATTTTAAAAATTGTTCACAAATAAATGCAAATAAACCAATTTTCTATGAAGACAAGACTTAATAATAACATATGCAAATTTATTCAATGATAAAATGCTTTTACATAGTGAAGTAAAAAAACAGACAAAAAAAAATGCACGCTGGATACAGTTCTTGGCACCCTTTCATTTATTTATAGTAAATCACTTATACAGCCAGTTTTGTTGAAACAGGTCAGAGGATGGATAATGACTACTTCTAAATCACCTAATATGTTTTGAATGTCATTTATATAATAAATAATTCCTATATAGACTCTGAGGCCTTGGTGATGGAATTTATTTCCAGATTCAATCATGTCCATTAGTCATTCAGCAAAACAAACATGATATTGTGTGGTAAATCTGAGCAGACACTTCTCAAAAACTGAGTAATGCAAGAAATAGATTAGTGTGGGAAGCCACCAACACATTCATCACAACTGTAAAGATGTAATAGGCTTCTGGTGTAAATTGCGCAGCTTTTGTGTGTTGCACCAGCAGCATGTACAGAGGGATTTTCGTTAAAAAGAAGACTTGAAATTTCAGCTACAGTTTGCCAGAAGGCACATGGGAGACTCAAGCCTAGATCTGACTGGTTTTTTGCACTAAAGTCTGAGTTGTTAAATAATTTGGGACATTTTAATAAATATACTGATAATGCAACATTTTCTCATTTGCATTTACTTTTGAACATTTTCAATTCTGTACAGAGGTGCCAAGAACTCTAAGAATTCTAATTTGTTAATATCAGAATTAGTTTTGATGACATTCACAAACGTTTAACAAGTACTAGCATATCTGCAAACAGAAAAAAAACTCACTTCCGTACAACATCGAAGGATATTCACCTTTTAGGGGATGAGAATAGATGATATAAAAGTAAATATATATTTTGGATGTAAATTTCTTAATTTGCTTAACTCAACTGTAGTAAAACCATAACACTGACTCTCAGACACGCCCACAGTGTGTAAGTTAACACAGCAGGACTCATGTGGCTTTTGTTATGCAAGTACCATGAAAATATTTGTAGTGTTATTAACAAAAGTGTTAAAATGGTAGGGAATAACTTTTTGCAATAAACAGGCGAAATTATTGTTATTCCAAAATGTAGACCGCTGCACAACAATCATCGGTTTTTGTCCCCAGGAATTTCCGAAGCTTTTCCTGCTGTCAGTTGGATTATTTCTTTTGGCGAGCCTCTGGCTGAAGTATTTGTTTGCTCGCCTACTGTGTGTCTATCTCAGTGATTGCATGTTTTTGTTGCGAATGAGACGGTGAGAATAGGAATGATTCTGAACAATCTGGGACAGAGGAGTGAGAAGAAATGACTCTGAAAATGCGACCCAGCTTCCAGCAGTACTGTGGTTCCACAGATAGGAAATGACGGCTTTGTGCACTGTGAACCGCGGTTGTGACATCACCGCTTTAGCGTGGTATTCCTTACCAGCACCTGTGTTGCTATAATCAATAGCAGCTCTCTGATTACAATCACTGTGCTTTTTGTATCTGTTCATCAAATCGCCTACATCCATTGGATCTGCACATTAATGCGAGTGTGAGTCGAAAAGGCGTCCGTGCACGTTTGTGCAAGTAAATTTAGTGGTCGCAAGTCTACGGGGAACAAACAGAGCTATTACTGTTAATCAGTGTGCACGTGCACACAGACACAAGCACGTTCCCTCTCATCTGTCTCTATCTCTTCACTCCCATTATGTTTCTTTAGCCTTTTCTGCACCTCTCCACCATTACTGGTGTTTTAAGGAGCTCACTTGGGAGTACAAGGCTCTCTGTCATGTTAAGATGCCGTCATGGGTGCGCGCTCAGACACATGCACAGGAGGGTAAACGGCAAGCAGGATCAGAGGATTTGGGTACCTCGGTTGTCGTCGTGGTTCTATACCCTCATGAAGCGAAGACACAAGCCATCTGATTGTGTGAATCTGTGTTGCCTGTGTGGGTGCGCACGAGTGCAAAATGCCTGCAAGCTGGCAGGGGGTAAAAAGCCCAGACATATGTTAATCAGATGTGGGGATGATGGCAGTGCAGATGGAGTGAGAGAGGAGCGAGGACTGGAACAACAAAGAAATAGGAAATGATGATGCTTGCTGCAATAATCAATTTTAAAAAGAGAGAGAAACAATAATAATAATAATAACCTTTATTTAACCAAGTAGAAAAACCCATTGAGATCGAAACCTCTTTTACAAGGGTGACCTGGCCAAGAAAGGCAGCAGCACACGTCATAATGAACAGGTTTACATCAACATGAGAAAGTTGATAATAAATAAAATACAATCCTCTTGGTCATAGTAATGTTGTAACAATGTAATGTCTCAAACAGATTAGAAATTAGAAACATAAGCATTGCGCAAAAGAATCCCATTTGCGATCTTGTAAAATAGACCGGAAGGTGTCCGAAGAAACTAAAGGCTTTCTTTCCCACTTTAATGCAGACACGAAGTGCACGAAAACATAACATGTCTTTCAAGTGTAGAGCATAATGGCTGTCAGATCTCTGAAGTAAACTGGATAAATAAGTCAGAACCAGAACAATAAGAGTTTTGTAAACCAGAGTTATCCAATGTGTATATTGCCTAACAGTCACAGAGGGCATGCCAGCTTTGACATACAACTCACAGTGGTGGGTGAGGTTGCGACAACAACCAGTGATGAATCTCAAGGCACAGTGATACAGCAGGGTCAGGGACTGTAGACAATTGGTTGAGTCACACCTATCCACGACATCGCCACAATCCAATCCTGCTCCATTTCCTAATAAAATGAAATAAAAAGTAAAAAGCACAGTAACATACTGTGCCAGTATGCTAGCCATACGAAAAGGAAAATAAGTGCTTCTTAAGTCTGGACTTGAAAGTCCACAGAATCTGACTGTTTTATTGACGCAGGGAGATCATTCCATAGAAGAGGGGCACGATAAGAGAAAGCTCTGTGACCCACAGACTTTTTATTCACCCTAGGGACACTAAGTAGTCCTGCACCTTGAGAACGCAAAGCCCGGGCCGGTACGTAGGGTTTAATTAGGTCAATTAGGTTTTTCAGTATATTTGCCATTTTGTTTTTACTCCTCATTGCTTTTGCGTGGAGACAGTGGCAACGAACTTTTGCTCCACTTTGTCGCTTTCACAAAGTAAAATGATAATAAAGAAATATTGAATCTATATGTCTAATTTCTATAGAAATTAGACAAATAGACTTGGTCAGATTGGATGTGAATAAATTGAGTGTTTCAAGCAAGAAACAAGGCAGAAAAGGGAGAATAGAGAAGGAATTAATTTTAAAAAGAGAAGAAAACAGGGGACGTGGGGCATTTCTGCTCAGAGTACCAAGGAGGTGGTGTAGCAGCAGACGGCGGCTCCAAATGGATTTTCCTTGTTTGTAATGAGGCTGCATCTTCTGCCACTGTCGGAGCCTCTTTTTTTTTTTTTCATAAGAGGAGTTGGATGAAGAGAAGAATGGAGATGGCTACAGAGAAAGAGCAGGCTGACTGATGAAAATGGGTGCAACTTGTGAGGAGAAAGCCGGTAGAAATCATTTTTGCAGCTATAGTGTGCAGCAAGGAAGAATGGGAAAACGTGGAGATAAATAGAATGTCTGCAAAAGATCCATTTGATGCCATGTTTAGTAGTTGAACTGACTTTCCTGTAAAGCCGTCAGTATGCAAAACATTAAAGTGGTGCACTGGGTGTGCAGCCGTCTTTCCTTGGCCTTCATTTTCAAACGGTAGTACAGAGAGTTGAAATGAGAAACACATGGGAGAACTTTGCTCCAGGCAAAACATCTCCAGTGAAGACACTGACCCCTTTTACTTCGTCTTTGATGTGAATTCCACGCTTCTAAACATTTATTGCCTCCTTGTTCTTCTTCTGTTCTTTTTTATTTTCCTTGTCCTCTTTACTTTTATCCACTTGTATTGTTTTTACGGTGCTTTCGGTCTTTTATTCTCATCTTGGCTCTGATCTGAAGAGGAGCTGCACGCGACGTGATGGAGACTTTGTCGCTTTATCAGCAGTTAGCGCAGTTCAGCTAATTGGCTTCTTAGCTGTTTTGTTAGCAGATTAACTTTTCAGCTAGCTTTGAAAACCATTAGTAGATAAACTTCCAATAAACTTCCACTAAATTTAGTTGTGATAACTTTAATTTAGCTAACTTTTATTTTAAAATAAATTTTAACTTTAAAACATTTGTAAACCCTAAAATGATGTTTGTTTCTGTTGGAGCTTATACAGTAATCCAATAATCAATACAGATACACAGCATGAAGCCAACAAGCATCACTTCAAGGAGATGAGGAGCAGGAGGCAAGCGTACTTAATATTTCATATTTGTTTAATTTGTTCAAGTAACATGTGTACAGCTTTATTATTGCCTGAACTTGTCATGCTAAATCTTTTTGGCAACCTTCATGTTTGCACTACAACATACTAACATTTTAGCTCTTTAGCTCTGTTTTTCAGAATTTTGCAGCCAAAAAACACTAAGCTAAGTTAAATACATACAATAAATGCAAAGTTAGAAGTAGCTGCAACTTTTTTACGCTGCGTTCACACCGGACGCCACGCGATGCCACAAATTTGCATCCCTCACCTGGCGATGGATGCGCCACCATCGCCCGGTGTGTCGCTCTGCTTTCGCTATGAAAATTCATCCCAATGCGTCATCAAATGGGAGGAGCTTCCATTCCACTCGCCGTCAAGTCAACATGATGGACCTTGATCACACGGAGCAAATTGCTGTGCTCTTTGTTGTGGAAAGCTGACAGACGTCGCCAGCGGCTCTGTCCCTGGGTTAACAACATCCTCATGAGACGTTCCCAATTCGGGGAGTTTCATTATTTGCTGCAGGAGCTGCGTCTGGATGAGGGCCGTTTTCAGCGGTACTTCTGCCTCTCCAGGACCCAGTTTGAGGACCTCCTGTCCTGTTCACGCGCACACATGTGAACAATTAAAGAAAAAAAAACCTGGCTGCTGCTGCAGTTCCTCACTCTCCCCTCCAACTCTGTCATAATTGTGTTATAAATCAGTCACCATTTGTTTTATTATACATCTCTGTAGTTAATAAAATTATTTTCACGGATTTGTTCGCACACACACGTAAAAAAAACTGGCTGCTGCTGCAGTTCCTCGCTCTCCCCTCAAACTCTGTCATAATTGTGAAATAAAGGTCAAAAGGGACATAAGTCCTGCTCACAGGCTGGCTGCCAGACACAGGACATGTCCACATCAAGTATAAACCACACACATCTCCACGTCACTACATATCCAGTCCCTGATTGGTCATCGCGGTGCGACAAGACGAACAATTTCAGATTTTTCAACTTGGGGAAGAGGGAGACGCGACGTGATGCAACGCGGTATCATGCCACAAATGCGCCAATCGCTTAAAATCACTATTTGCGTCGCTTTAGTCACGTCCATTGCATCGTATTGCGTGGCTTGGACATTTGTGGCGCCACAACACGTCCTTCATAGGGATTACTTGGCAACCTGTCGCTGCCGTCGCTCATGTGGTGTCCAGTGTGAACACAGCATTAGCAGTTTATTGGTTTAGCATTTCACAGTTGATGTTTCAATTAGCAGATTAGCGGTTAACAAAGCTAACACTTAGGTTAGGTGTGCCCCCCACCCCACTGCATTTTATATATTTGATAACATTTGTATTCAGGGTTATCTGATCTACACGTGTGCATGTACAAGCTTGGAGACTGAATATTTTATTCATGTGCGATTAAACCACTTTATTTCTGCTGTACAGTCCCTCTGAGGGACACACAAAGCCAGGAAAGGACAAGTAGAGGAGACATTATAATCCGTCAGGTAAACTGCAAAACGATGTCAAGTAATGACACATTTTAATCTTATAGGGCACAATATAAAAAATATATGGAGAGTGTCAGCGCACAGCTGGTTGTGACATAATGCAGGAGGTCTTGGCTTGAAAAATTCTGAAAACGTGAGGAAGGGAGGAGAGTTTCTGAAGGCAAAAACAAGGGCAGGGAATGAAGCGACAGGAGAAGTCGGAGGCAGTGCACAGATGGTGAGCTGTCAGCGGCCGGCTGTGTGCGCGCGCGTGTGCTCATTCCGTGCATATCTGTGCGGTGTTTTTTTGTGTTTTTTTTTTCCATGTATGCACTGCTCCTGTCTGCCCTTGCTCTCCCATGTGCACCCAGGCATGTGTGCGTCTGCACCCTGTTCCTCCCAGATGGCACTGGCAAACAGACACGGCGAGGCTGGCAGAGTTGGCACGGTTACCCAGTGCACAGTTGGCACTGCCAGCCACCGTGCTCTCCCTTATGTGCTGGGGTGAGGGTACCCGCTGCCAGCCGCCTGTAGGCTCATTGAGTGGCAGTCTGTCCGCACCAACTGACCGATTCTCTCCGTAAATTTATCGTTTGATTGATCCTTAAAAAAAATTTAAAAATTCACTCTTAAGTGGCATAAAACACTGAAAACAAAGTGAAGACCTGATCAGGCTGATCCGGCGTAAAACTTGTGCCAAATACCAATGCGGATCTGCCTGTATCCGCTGTGGCAACCCCGAACAAAAACGGTAGCAGCCAGAAGGACAACACATAATGTGATATATATATATATATATATATATATATATATATATATATATATATATATATATATATATATATATATATATATATATATATATATATATATATACACACACACACACACACAGGGTTCTAGCTAGCGCAAACTTACGTTACGGCCCGTCACGCTATAATTTTGGACCGTTACGCTTATTTTGGACCATTACACTTATTTTCAGTGCAGCGTCTGTAATCAACCGTTTCTGCAGCGCGACTCCAGTTTGAAGCGTGAATCGAAGCAATGCTGAATCGAAGCAATGCTTCGATTCAATGGCTCGTGGCTCTTTGACTCGCTGCTCTTCAGAAGCGGTAAGTCCGCTTCTTAATCCCTCTGAAAGCCATTAAAATATCATGAGTCACTTTTGGATTAAAGTCACTAACTGGGACACTCGTCTTGCAGTCGAGAAACGAGAATCGTCCTCTGTTCCGTTGTCATAGCTTCAAACGCTGCGCGGCTCTCTGCTGAGACAGAGTCTGCTCGGAATTAATAACTTCAAAACGAATAGCCGCTTTAAATAAAATGACACCTCTTACAAACATACACAGACAATAAACTACAATCGAATAAAACGTTTTTTCCTCCCAAAATGAGACGTCTGGCATTCTTTATAAACCTGACCTGCATATCTGCAAGAGCTCAGCTCATAGGTATGGAAAGACATTCATGCCAATAATAATGTCTGAAAGGAAATGCTTTTGACAAAAACTAACAGATTTTATTTCTGTTTATCTCCAGAGATCAAGGATCCACCATGTAGAGTTTATTATGTCCAGAGTTTAAGGATCCATTAACCAGTTTCATATGTATTTACTTTAAGACTCAATAAAATGTTCCGTTTCAATTTAATCAGCTTATAAAGCGCCAAATTACAACAAAAGCTCACACAGAACAGTTCAACATAAAAAAATAAAAATAAATAAATAAAAATAAAAAAAATTCAAATACCTAATTAAAAACAGAAGTAAAAGAATAAAACATAACAAAATAAAAACTACTCATAAGAAAGAGAATAAAAATAGGTTTTAAGTCTTGACTTAAAAATGTCCACGGACTCCGACTGCCTCACTGAGGGCCATGTACTGGCTAACCCAGAATGAGATTGCCCACTCAACAAACTTCCCCAGCCTTCTGGACATGATGAAGGGACTTGGGCTGTCACACCTGGCTTTTCCCCTTTGGGTACCCCTAGAATGGCCTATTTTTAGCTTGAATTTTCAAAAGCTTCCCCCCTTCCGCACGATACGATACGATACACTTTATTGTCCCCAAAGGGAAATTTGTCTTGGACTTCAAGTGCTCTGCAAGCATTTCTGTCTCAAAAATCAATAAATACAACAACAAAACAGTACACTGCTTGCATGCCTATGGAAAATTCATCTCATCTCTTGCAGTTCCTTGAATGACCATTTGAGGCTGACTCCAAAAGTGAGTCACTTTCCATAAACGCCCCGGTTAAAATTCCAAACTTTACAGCAGAAATAAACATTTACAGCCAAGTACTAAAAGTGGTTTTGGCCTTTATAGCTAGTTTCCCTGTTCACGACAACTGTGCAAGAGATTCATTTTTTCATAAGTCATTGGTTTGTGCTATTTTAAGCCTTCAAATTATGAATAATTAGGAGTGTGTTGATTTTGAGTGACACGCCACAGTCAGGGCCTTGTTAACTGTGTCTGCTAGCTGCTGTGGACTCGCTACGTTCGAGTTGACTGTTTATCCTTTCTGAGCCTTTTACAACAAATATCTGATATAATATGGCTTTCTGTGTAGTTAATTGTATTACTGGACCAAGGAAGGACCAAGAAAGTCTGTGTTCCAGTATTAATGTTGAGTGAAATTTTAACATTGTTTAATTTAGCATTAATTAGCAGGTAGCTTGGCAACATTAGGTCCACTGATGATACAGCGGTTACTAAGGCAGAATGCTGGTCATACATCTAAATACCGCCACACAAGCCAGTTATTATGAAAGGCAGCACCCAATTGACAAAAATAGGTGTTAATCAAGCAACCAAATCAATGTTAGCCTGTTAGCTTTAGCATGGCTGCTTTTTTTCTCTCCTTTTTTTGTCACTGAAAGATACGGGACATGTTCACATGTTTTGTCCCACCTAACTAGGTCATGCCAGTCTTGCTCACGCACCACCTCTTTACCCATTTATAGGTTAGCTGGGAGTTAGGTGGAGTTAGGCAATACAATAATGGCGACATTTGGTGATGCCCCAGTTGAACTTCAAAACCTCTCTTCAGAAAACTTATGGATGACGTTGCAGACGGTTTGCTCTGTGTATATACAGTCTATGGATATAATGATATTGACTTTTCTCCCAGCCAGCATCATCCAGCCAACAATGACGTCTTATATATATATATATATATATATATATGTTGCTGCGATCCATCTGATTTATCCACCTCATGCGGGTAACCCATTTTCCAGATGACTTTCTGCTTTGTTTCTTAATGTCTGACCATTTACTGGCAACATGAAAAGGCTAACACAAATGTACAGTCTCAGTTCCATACGTACTACAAACCAATGAAGAGAATTTAGATGAGGATGTCCTGTATTATTTGCAAGAGGTGTACTGTATTTTATATATATATATATATATATATATATATATATAACGTCCGCTATGCATGTTAAATGGCCAATGGATAATATTTCTATAGTGCTTTTACACTGTAGCTTGGATGCAGATGTCAGGCTGCTGCCATGCAAGATGCTCAAAATGCACACTGAGAGCATCATGGTTTTTGACATTGTGACAGTTTGTTATTGTTGCTGGCATTTTGTAAAGACGATGAGGTTGTTGCAGTGTTACTGTGATAAAGGTGATGTAGCAGTATATTACCAGTGTCATGGCCACGTGGTGGGTGGGACACCCTTCTGCTTAAACAACTAAGGACCATCATAAACTACAGTTTGAAGTGGTTTGGCTCGTAAGCCTTGACAGTTTGTGAAGATGGAAACCTAATTTATTCTGCTGATCCCGTTACACTACAGAGACAATCCCAAATTCAAAATATTCAGTATATACTAATGCTGTTTAGTTAGTGGTGGGCACAGCTAACCAAAAACTTAGCTTCGATAACCGCTAATCCGCTGACTGAAGAGTTAACTTTTATAACAATAAACCGATAAACTGAAAAAAATTTTTAGCAGAAGCTACAGCTAACCGCTAACTTTTAGTATTGACTCCACGACACTATCAGCTAATGACAAGCCAGTTTTGAGTTTAAGCACCGCCGACCCTTCTGAGTAGAATCAAAGGTGATTACAAACCCAACACAATGAGTCAGAGCTTTTGTCTTTATGTGCCCTGCCCACTGCTGTGAGGAAGAGTCATTTACATTCAACATAGAGTGCCCCAGACATGCAGCAAAAGGCATAAAAAGCAAAGCCGGTTTGTCTTATGGTTTCATTTAAAAATTATACTAATACTGGATGGTTTATTGATATTAACATTAACTTTTTACAAAGTGAAAATATCACAAATATCTTTTAGTTTTAAATTAATGCACTAATTTTGAAGGTTTGAGCATTAAAACTCACAGATGCCAAAAGGCATTATGGGAAAATGAGCCTCCCCATCACTGGTTGGCTGTTTATTTATTTGTAAAAAACCAACACACAAGTTCCTGTAATGTGTGTTGGTTTTTACAAATAAATGTGTATTTGTAAATATGTCATTTGTTTTTCATTTGTGAAAAAAAGGCATTTGCAAAACTGAAAATTCTGTTTAAGTATGATTCAGCACACTGAATGGCGACTGTGTGACAGTTGGATGCTATTTGCACTCCCATCCAGTAGATGGTGGTGTTCTATGGATTTTGACCCAAAAAAATTAATTTAAAGCTTAAAGATAATTGTGATATTTTCAATTTGTAAAAATGACAGAGTTGATGTTAAAATCAATAAAATGGCCAGAATTAGTTTGGTTTTTAAATCAAACCATAAGTCAAACCTGCTTTGCTTTTTATGCCTTTTGCTACACATCTGGGGCAGTCTATGTTGAATGTAAATGACCTTTTTTTCTTTGTAGCAGCTGGGCAGTCAGGTCTCTTCTGCTGCGGTCGGGTTGAGCTCAGCTCCTCACAGCTGCCTGACTGCTGCAAAACATATAACAGACAGAAACTTGTGTGATTTTAGGGCTTACAAATGTTTTTGACCCTTCGGCTTTACTTGCTATGCCAGCAAAAAAAGCGTTAGCGGACTAAAAGTTAGCTAAACTAAATTTAGCAGAAGCTAATTGGTCCACTGATAGTTTTTGAAGTTAGCTGAAAACCTAATCCACTAACAAAAAATTTAGCTTTGCTAATTAGCGATTAGCAGAACTGTGCCCACCATTGTGTTTAGTACATAATTACTGTAGTACGTACTAGAAGTGAGTGAGCGAGAAGTAGGTACACATTTCAGACATACTACACCACCTCTGTCTTACCTGTCCTTTGTCCCGCATGTCAACAGATGATGAATATGCACATACTAAACAAGTATGCCTTGAAAATTTGTGTTTTGTGACTTTTGTAAAGAGCTCCTGAGGTGCCACATCCTCATAGATACCCCTACCATTTTGACATATGTCCACTGTCTTCTTTGAATTTTCCTGGGAAGTTCTTCTTCTTCAGTTAAGAGGCTCCAGTTGAATTATGGTGTAGTGTTGTCCATCTGCAGACTGTGGAGGTCATAGATCATCTGGGTACCATTTGATTACTACTAAATGCATCCTGACTATTCAGATACCCTAGGGATTGAGACATACTGCTTTTTGCTTACTATATTGTAAGCTAATATGATTATTCTGGAATGGTGTAGAAACTGTGGGTGCTATCGGACTGCTTAGGACAGATAATATGAAAACCCCAGGCTCAAACCAGGATTCACTGCCTGTGACTATATGTAACTATGAGATTCTTGAACAAGAATTTCTATTGTTTCATGGCTGCCCCTAAGGATAAACTTTATGTTCTACAAACTCCCACATATTTGCTAAAATTCAGACAAAAGATGGTCATCAGTCACCAAAGTCAGCTCAGTATAACAAGACCTAGTCCCTCTTCCAGCACAGACAAACCCTTGCAGTGGAACACTTCCTCTTTGCTGAGAAACATAAGGTGGACGGCCTCTGTTGACAGGTTGCCAGCATTGGAGGCTTTCCACTTGAACGCCTTAATATTTTCTATCTGTATGATGACAAAACAAGCGCATGCAGAAATGTTAGCGTGCGAGTTGCTAGTATTGTGTTAGAGTGCGTGTCTGTGTTTGTGCTACTTGCATAGGAATGCATATGTCTGTGTGTGGGCTGGAGTGGTGTGAGCGAGTATTATAAGTGTGTGCGCCTCTGAGGAAGCAGCTGTGCAAGCGGCAGCATGTGCCAGGTCGGGAACACTTAAGCAAACCGAGATGCTGTGTGCGTGCGTGCATGCGTGTGTGAGTTTGCGTATCTGTGTCTATTCCGAAACATATGTGTACATGTGCGTGTCTGTGTTCTTATGCTTTTGTGTGTGCAAGGGGGAGTTATTTTGGCCACCCATCTGTGCTGGGCTTTTTTGCTACTGTTTCTGCAGGCACACGCTCTCGCAGAGCGCGGTGCCAGGCAAGCTGTTCACTAGCTGGTGCTGGCAACTGTCCAGAGAGAGTGGTGGCATCCATCTGTAGCACTGGAGAGCAGTTAGACTGTGTGTGTATGTGTGTTTTTGTTTGGGTTAGAGAGAAACAACACAATTGTTGGGCTGATACTACGAGTAGTATCAGCAGTGAGTAGGGGCAGAGTTCAGATTTGTATCTGCGCTGATAGATGGTGGGAGGTGGATGTGAAATGGGTGTTGATCTTAAGCATCTTTTGCGAAACACAAACCGCAACATGTGAAATGAAAATAATTTTCACGTATGCGTCGAGATCACGGCTGCAACTGTTTCTTATTATGCAGCATCATACTATAATTTTGTGTTTGTTCCACTCCTCCTCCGGGGTGCTTGGGCAAAATTTCCACCAAACTTGCTGTGTACATGTAAGGTTGACCCTGAAATTGATCTGAAACAATTTAAGTCATGTTCAAGGAATTTGATTTTCAGCTTGATTTGGATCAAATGTGGCGCAGATGTATGTGGATTCCAGAATTGCCCTGGAATGGTCAATCATTTGAGTGAAGGTCACTGGGGTCAAACGTCAGCTTACCATAGCCCTACTGTCATCCATGTCCATCCATCCATTTTCTATACCCCTTACTCCAATTAAGAGAGCTGGAGCCTATTCCAGCAGTCATGGGGCGTGAGGCGTTGTACACCCTGGAGTAACATGTATGTCTTTGGATGTGAGAGGAAGCCGGAGCACCCGGAGAGAACCCACAGAAACACGGGATGTGCATGTTATCTGAAATGGAAACTTTAAATTGACCATAGGTGTGCATGTGGGTGTGAATGTGTATGTTTGTCTATATGTGACCCTGTGACTGACTGACGTCCTGTCCAGGGTGAACCCCGCCTCACATGTTATGACTGCTGGCTCCAGCCCCCTGTGACCCTTAATTGGAGTGAGCGGGTATAGAAAATGAATGATTGGACACCTCAAGAGTGCACTCATTCAGCAGCAGGTTGCTCAGTGGATAGTGGTTGAACAACCAATATGTCGATCTGGGTTTGATTCCCAGTCACATTATTCATCTGTGTTCTTGGACAAGCCATTTCATTAGCATTGCCTCAGTCTATCCAGCTACAAATGGTTGCCACTCTTGACTGTAGAAGTAAACTGTAATGGACTACAGTATCTGATGATAAGCTACAGCACCAGTGGGTCTCAGGACCAATACAGTAGCTACTTTTCTTCTTTCACTCAGGTACCTTCTCAGTCACAAGGACACATATGTGTTTTTATATTTTGGCTGAAGAATATTTGCATCCAATCAGTCATTGATCAGCGCACCTTTCCATCACTCTTGCAACCTTCTGCATTGTTACCCGATGGCCAAAATATGGCCATCGGGTATTGTAAAGACTTTCTGTCCATCTGTCTGTCTGTCTGTGCTTAGCATAAGTCTAGTCCTATTGCTGCCAGGGTCTTCAAATTCAAAGGGACCATTCTTGGGACACAGACCTTGGATAAGGTCAAAGATGGCTAACCTTGACCTATTTTAAGATGTCAAAAGGTCACATTCTGTTTCCTATTTTTATGCTCATACGGCCGATGGTATTTTAGCATTGCGTTGTATTTTTAGAAATTGTCTCTGCTGTACAGTATGGATGATATGGCTAATTGTTTTTGGTGTCTGCCATTTCTGTTGCAAAATACGTAGCCATAAATTGTTGTTCTTGCTGCTGTTAAGGACATCATGTTGCAGTGAAAACGGAGAAGGCTGACGGGAAGAAAACGAGCTACCAGTTGAAGAGCACATTTTTTGTTACAAATGGAGTATAAGAGCTATAAAGAATTGATATTCTTAGCTTCAAGGAGAAGCTCTCTCCTTACTGGTCTGCAGATTTAGATGGCTGTGGGCCGACTGCGAGGTGAGACACTGAAAAGTGAAACGATGAGAGGAGTGTGTAGCGTTTAGATGAAAGGAGACAAGACACATCGCTGACCTGGAATGGTTCCAGTAAGGATGCGCCTGGGTGCAGAGGTCATTTCTCGGCCGGTGTTGCCTTCTCTCAGCCACTCGGAGCCATTAGCAAACCGCAGTCAGCCCGTGACACGTACACACTCTGTGTAAGCCTGGAAGTGCCCTGATGTGAGGTCACACCAACCGCCGCTCCCTGCTCACCAGATGTGACTAAGACCTCATTTTTAAAGTATCTTCTCCTGCAGGAGAAAAGGGGGGGCTTGCCAAAGAAGAGGGAGCAGTGGGTTTCAGAGAAAGGGAGGTGAGGGGAAAAGGGTTTTTTTGTCCTCTCAGTTGCAAATCTGGTTCTACTTAGCAGGCCCTGGAACACATTTCATAAATTGCCGACATATTTTTTGGAGCGGTTTTGGGAAGGATAGTTAACCGGCAGTAATTTCCAACACATGGCAGCCGTCATATGATATTTTGAAAACACTGAGCAGACGGACCGGTTCCCTTCCACACCCCCCATCCTGACACGCTACCTGCCCCCCAAGAACCTCCTAAATCTTAATTTTGGCCCCTGCCGTCTTTTGTCTGTGCTTGTCCTCTGTGTCTCACCTTTGATTTCCCCATCTGTCTCTCATAGGCCCTTAATGTTATCTCTCATCTTCTGTCTCCGTCTTTCATCAGAACGCCTTTCCCTCCTTTCCTGTTTCTCGTCCTTTGTACAACTCTCTTTCAAGCCTCCCTTCCCATTCACATCTGGTTTTGATGATGCACAGCCGTAGTTATAGTTTCACCGTCACATATGGCACCTGCATTTCAGTGGAGCAAAAAGCATTTATCTATTAGTGCATTATCTGTTGCAATGTTCTCCGAAACAGCACATGAAAGTAGAGAAGAATGCTTGATGACAGCTGGGAAATGGTACCACTTTCATTGTTTGCCTTAAGGTATTGTTTTGAATATTAAATGACCCTGATTTATAAGATGACCCCAAGACCAAATCTTTTTTTTAACAAACAAAAAACTTTACTGTCGTCTTAAAGTTTTTTAATAATAAAAATAAATAATACTTAATAAAAGCATGTCTTATTTCCATGTACTGACACACTCACCTCTTGTAGATCCATGATACGCTTATCTAACTGTTTCCATTTATAAAATGGTCTTATTTGAGCTTGCCATCTCCTAAAATTACAATATGCCACACCCTGTATCTTGGATGCTTGAGAGTTGTTTAATGACTCTGCTGCATTTAACACCATGAGCTGAACATTTGCACCATAACATCTCCTCAGTTGCCAGTTAATAAGTAATGCTCTTTTCAGCGTGATCACTGTGGTTCTCTTTCATGCAGCCACTGCCTGGGATATAAGCTTGTTAGAGGGGCATGTTGGTTCAGCCCTGGAGGGTTACAGTCATTTCATGGATATTTGGTGCTACCTATTGTTACGGATGCATTGACATATACAGTGGAGAAAATAAGTATTTGACCCCCTGTCAGTTTTGCAGGTTTTCCCACCTACAAAGAATGGAGAGGTCTGTAATTTTTGTCGTAGGTACACTTCAACTGTGAGAGACAGAATCTAAAAAAAATCCAGAAAATCACATTGTATGATTTTTTAAATAATTTGTTTGTATGTTACTGCTGCAAATAAGTATTTGAACACCTACCAACCAGCAAGAATTCTGTCTCACACAGACCTGTTAATTTTTCTTTAAGAAGCCCTTTTATTCTGTACTCTTTACCTGTATTAATTGCACCTGTTTGAACTTGTTACCTGTATAAAAGACACCTGTTCACACACTCAATCACACTCCAACCTGTCCACCATAGCCAAGACCAAAGAGCTGTCTAAGGACACCAGGGACAAAACTGTAGACCTGCACAAGGCTGGGATGGACTACAGGACAACAGGCAAGCAGCTTGGTGAGAAGACAACAACTGTTATGATTATTTATTAGAAAGTGGAAGAAACACAAGATGACTGTCACTCTCCTTCGGTCTGGGATTCCATGCAAGATCTCACTTTGTGGGGTAAGGATGATTCTGAGAAAGCTCAGAACTACATAGGAGGACCTGGTCAATGACCTGAAGAGAGCTGGGACCACAGTCACAAAGATTACATTAGTAACACATGATGTTGTCATGGTTTAAAATCCTGCAGGGCAGCAAGGTCCCCCTGCTCAAGCCAGGACATGTCCAGGTCCGTTTGAAGTTCCCCACTGACCAGCTGGATGATCCAGAGGAGGCATGGGAGAAGGTCATGTGGTCAGATGAGACCAGAATAGAGCTTTTTGGAATCAACTCCACTTACCATGTTTACAGGATGAGAACAACCCCAAGAAAACCTTCCCAACTGTGAAGCACGCGGGTGGAAACATCATACTCTGGGGGTGCTCTTCTGCAAAGGGGACAGGACGACTGCACCATATTGAAGGGAGGATGGATGGGGTCATGTATTACGAGATTTTGGCAAACAACCTCCTTCCCTCAGTAAGAGCATTCAAGATGGGTCATAGCTGGGTCTTCCAGCATGAAAATGACCCCAAACACACAGCCAGGGCAACTAAGGAGGGGCTCCGTAAGAAGCATTTCAAGGTCCTGGAGTGGCCTGGCCAGTCTCCAGACCTGAACTCAATAGAAAATCTTTGGAGGGAGCTGAAACTCCAAACCTGAAAGATTTGGAGAAGATCTGTATGGAGGAGTGGACCAAAATCCCTGTTGCAGTGTGTGAAAACTTGGTCAAGAACTACAGGAAACGTCTGACCTCTGTAATGGCAGACAAATGTTTCTGTACCAATTGTTAAGCTCTGTTTTTCTAGGGGATCAAATACTTATTTCATGCAATAAAATGCAAATTAATTATTTAAAAATCATACAATTTAATTTATTTTTTATTTTTATTTTTTGGATTCTGTCTCACAGTTGAAGTGAACCTACGATAAAAATTACAGACCTCTCCATTCTTTGTAGGTGGGAAAACCTGCAAAACTGACAGGGGGTCAAATACTTATTTTCCCCACTGTAAAAGTGTAGCTCTAGTGTAAATATAAGATAACCCACTTTTTCCAAGTGGGGAAAAAAACACCATCTTGTTTTGGTAACAATAGGGTTGTCTTAGAATGGCAGTTAAAAACTTCACCGTAACTTTATTTGTGCACTACTATACTACTACTACTATAAGTTTCATTACACTAGAAGTCTTTCAGAAAGCGCTGTAACTAGGTTTAAGGATATGATTCCTTCTTTATGTTCTCTAATGTCATATACCAACACAGAGCAGAGTAGCTACCTAAACTCTGTAAGGGAGTTAGAGTATCTTGTCAATAGTTTTACATCCTCATTGAAGACAACTTTGGATGCTGTAGCTCCTCTGAAAAAGAGAGCTTTAAATCAGAAGTGTCTGACTCCGTGGTATAACTCACAAACTCGTAGCTTAAAGCAGATAACCCGTAAGTTGGAGAGGAAATGGCGTCTCACTAATTTAGAAGATCTTCACTTAGCCTGGAAAAAGAGTTTGTTGCTCTATAAGAAAGCCCTTCGTGAAGCTAGGACATCTTTCTACTCATCACTAATTGAAGAAAATAAGAACAACCCCAGGTTTCTTTTCAGCACTGTAGCCAGGCTGACAAAGAGTCAGAGCTCTATTGAGCTGAGTATTCCATTAACTTTAACTAGTAATGACTTCATGACTTTCTTTGCTAACAAAATTTTGACTATTAGAGAAAAAATTACTCATAACCATCCCAAAGATGTATCGTTATCTTTGGCTGCTTTCAGTGATGCCGGTATTTGGTTAGACTCTTTCTCTCCGATTGTTCTGTCTGAGTTATTTTCATTAGTTACTTCATCCAAACCATCAACATGCTTATTAGACCCCATTCCTGCCAGGCTGCTCAAGGAAGTCCTACCATTATTTAATGCTTCAATCTTAAATATGATCAATCTATCTTTGTTAGTTGGTTATGTACCACAGGCCTTTAAGGTGGCAGTAATTAAACCATTACTTAAAAAGCCATCACTTGACCCAGCTATCTTAGCTAATTATAGGCCAATCTCCAACCTTCCTTTTCTCTCAAAGATTCTTGAGAGGGTAGTTGTAAAACAGCTAACTGATCACCTGCAGAGGAATGGTCTATTTGAAGAGTTTCAGTCAGGTTTTAGAATTCATCATAGTACAGAAACAGCATTAGTGAAGGTTACAAATGATCTTCTTATGGCTTCGGACAGTGGACTTATCTCTGTGCTTGTTCTGTTGGACCTCAGTGCTGCTTTTGATACTGTTGACCATAAAATTTTATTACAGAGATTAGAGCATGTCATAGGTATTAAAGGCATTGCGCTGCGGTGGTTTGAATCATATTTGTCTAATAGATTACAATTTGTTCATGTAAATGGGGAATCTTCTTCACAGACTAAAGTTAATTATGGAGTTCCACAAGGTTCTGTGCTAGGACCAATTTTATTCACTTTATACATGCTTCCCTTGGGCAGTATTATTAGACGGTATTGCTTAAATTTTCATTGTTACGCAGATGATACCCAGCTTTATCTATCCATGAAGCCAGAGGATACTCACCAATTAGCTAAACTGCAGGATTGTCTTACAGACATAAAGACATGGATGACCTCTAATTTCCTGCTTTTAAACTCAGATAAAACTGAAGTTATTGTACTTGGCCCCACAGGTCTTGGAAGCATGGTGTCTAACCAGATCGTTACTCTGGATGGCATTTCCCTGATCTCTGGTAATACTGTGAGAAATCTTGGAGTTATTTTTGATCAGGATATGTCATTCAAAGCGCATATTAAACAAATATGTAGGACTGCCTTTTTGCATTTACGCAATATCTCTAAAATCAGAAAGGTCTTGTCTCAGAGTGATGCTGAAAAACTAATTCATGCATTTGTTTCCTCTAGGCTGGACTATTGTAATTCATTATTATCAGGTTGTCCTAAAAGTTCCCTAAAAAGCCTTCAGTTGGTTCAGAATGCTGCAGCTAGAGTACTGACGGGGACTAGCAGGAGAGAGCATATCTCACCCGTGTTGGCCTCCCTTCATTGGCTTCCTGTTAATGCTAGAATAGAATTTAAAATTCTTCTTCTTACTTATAAGGTTTTGAATAATCAGGTCCCATCTTATCTTAGGGACCTCATAGTACCATATTACCCCATTAGAGCGCTTCGCTCTCAGACTGCGGGCTTACTTGTAGTTCCTAGGGTTTGTAAGAGTAGAATGGGAGGCAGAGCCTTCAGCTTTCAGGCTCCTCTCCTGTGGAACCAGCTCCCAATTCAGATCAGGGAGACAGATACCCTCTCTACTTTTAAGATTAGGCTTAAAACTTTCCTTTTCGCTAAGGCTTATAGTTAGGGCTGGATCGGGTGACCCTGGACCATCCCTTGGTTATGTTGCTTTAGACGTAGACTGTGTTTCATAATTATTGTATGGCCTTGCCTTGCAATGTGGAGCGCCTTGGGGCAACTGTTTGTTGTGATTTGGCGCTATACAAGAAAAAAGTTGATTGATTGATTGATTGACTACAAAAGTACTTTATGAGAACCATTTTATTGAACTCACACTGGGTGACTTATAGCCATTTGTCAGAATAGAATAGTCTTTATTGTTATTGTACAAGAGGGGTTGGGGGGGGGGGGGTACAACAAAATTGGAGGTGCTCCTGCAGAGCTACTGTACACCATAGAAAAACAAGACATCTTATACCATCCATCCATCCATCCATCCATTTTCTTCCGCTTTATCCGGAGTCGGGTCGCGGGGGCAGCAGCTCAAGCAAAGCCGCTCAGACCTTCCGATCCACACACACCTCCTCCAGCTCCTCCGGGGGAACCCCAAGGCGTTCCCAAGCCAGCCGAGAGATGTAGTCCCTCCAGCGTGTCCTGGGTCTTCCCCGGGGCCTCCTCCCAGTGGGACGTGCCCGGAACACCTCTCCAGCGAGGCGTCCAGGGGGCATCCGGAAAAGATGCCCGAGCCACCTCAACTGACTCCTTTCGACGTGGAGGAGCAGCGGCTCGACTCCGAGCTCCTCCCGAGTGATCGAGTTCCTCACCCTATCTCTGCGGAGGAAACTCATCTCGGCCGCTTGTACTCGCGATCTCGTTCTTTCGGTCATGAGCCAAATCTCATGACCATAGGTGAGGATCGGAACGTAGATCGATCGGTAAATCAAGAGCTTTGCCCCCCTACTCAGCTCTCTCTTCACCACGACGGTCCAATACAGCGACCGCATCACTGCAGATGCTGCACCGATCCGTCTATCAATCTCACGCTCCATCCGTTCCTCACTTGTGAACAAGACCCCGAGATACTTAAACTCCTCCACTTGAGGCAAGGACACTCCACCGACCTGAAGAGGGCAAAGCACCTTTTTCCGGTCGAGAACCATGGCCTCGGATTTGGAGGTGCTGATCTTCATCCCGGACGTTTCACACTCGGCTGCAAACCGCCCCAGTGCACGCTGAAGGTCCTGATTTGACGAAGCCATCTTATACACCACAAAAAATAATTGTTTGAATATGAAAGCTGTACTGTATAATTTTACTTATATATAAATTATATATAAGTTATATAAAAGTAATGTATAGTAAAGTACAGTTTAAAAAGTGTAAACATTTAGGGCAGTGATTGTGAACACTGGGGCACAGAAGCCAGTGCTGCTAAGATGCTAAAGGTGGGAAGAGGTATGTTAGGTTGTTTGTTGTCGGGGGTAGATTAGGTTGTTTGTCATCCAGGGGTGGTGGTCTTGTCTGATTTTCCTGAAGTCCATGATGAGTTCTTTTGTCTTATGAATGTTCAGGGGGTTAGGGGTGGTGGCCAAGTGGTTAATGCACTTGGTTTCAGTGCGGAAGGTTCCTGGTTTGAATCCCACCCTTACCACATTTCTCCATACAATGTGGAGTTGCGTCAGGAAGGGCATCCGGCGTAAAATTTGTGCCAATTCAACATGCAGATCCACCTTGGATTTGCTGTGGCGACCCCGAGTACAAAACAAGGGAGCAGCCGAAGGGACTTACTAATGTTCAGGGTCAGGTTGTTCCTTGAGCACCAGAGCGACAGTTCCTTCACCTCGGCCCTGTATGTTGTCTCGTCCCCATCGCACGAGTCCAACCACTGTGGTATCATCCGCATATTTTATAATGCAGTTGCTTGGGTGGGTTGGAGAGCAGTTATAGGTGTACAGGGCATACAGTAGAGGGCTCAGAAGGGAACCAGTGTGAGTGTGAAGGAGTGGTGGGGACCAAGTCTCACAGATTGTATGCAGCTCGTTACAAAGTTTTTATCCAGTTACAGGTGGTGGAGGGGGATCTGTAATTTCAGCAGTTTGATGATGAGAATGTCCGGTATGGTGATGTTAAACGCTGAGCTGTAGTCCTCAAAGAGCATCCTCACATAGCTCTTCTTGTTCTCCAGGTGGGTCAGTGCGTTGTGGAGAGTGAGGGTGATGGTGCCCTCTGTAGACTGGTTTGCCCTGTAAGCAAACTGGTGGGAGTTGAGGGACAGAGCGAGGCAGTCTCTGATGTGCTGGAAGACTGATCAGTCTCCAAGCACTTCATGATTACAGACATCAGGGCGAATGTAATCATTCAGGCTGTCTGTGGCAGGTTTTTTGGGGAGATGGGGATAATGGTGGAGGCCTTCTGACATGTGGAAATGATGGCATGTGTCAGGGAGAGGTTGAAGAGTTTGGTGAGGATCCCTGCCATTTGGTCTGCACATGCTTTAATCACCACCCCAGGATACCATCAGGGCCAGCAGTTTTCCTGGGGTTCACTGCTCTTAGGTTTTTCCTCACCTCATGCTCCTGGAGAGAGAGTGGTGAGGTGCTGGAACCAGGGGGAGGCAGTGACTACAGGAGTGTGGTGATGGTCTCGAACTGGGCAAAGAAGCTGTTTCGCTCCTCTGCCAGTGTGCTGCTAATACTGGAGGATGTTGGAGGGGATAGCCTTTGTAGTTGGTTAGGGCCTGGATGCCCCTCCACATTTGAGGCGGGTTATTGTCTGTCAAGAAAACAGTCTCTGCAATTGGTTATTTGATTTACCGGTAATGTCAAAATCTGGGAAGCTGGCATTGTGTATTTTTGTGCTCTATGACAAACATCTTAGCAACCATTTAATGGATTTGCTTCATGGGGTCAGGGCAGTGTTTTCCAATTACAGTCCCTGGGATCCAAAGTACTGTGCATTTTCCATTTTTCTCTGAACTAATCAGAGCAGATCAGCTCAGTCAGGTGTGTTGAGCTAATCAACAGATGACTGAGTAATGGAACACACCTGGTTGAGCTGATCTGCTTGGATTAGTTCAGAGAAAAAAATGGAAGATGTGCAGTGCTTTGGGTCCTGAGGACCCGGACTGGGAAACACTGGGTTCGGGTTAGGAAATGATGTTGGTACCTGCCCATGCAGTCATGGGCATCTTATATATAGTCATTATAACAGAGGGCTCACTGTCAATTTATGGCCATAAACTGTTTAATTCTTTTTATGTAAACATTTACTGCCCCTAGTGGTTGACGTTTATTATCCTTTACGGGTTGTATGAGACCCCCAATAGAGGATATGAATCAGATCTGTTTCAGCTTATTCACAATAAGACCGCAAAGTGTGACTGATCTATTTGCTTAGATAATCTGAATGGTTAATACAAGCTGTGCACATAAACTTTTAAATGGCAATCATGTCACGTCTGCAAACAATTCTGATGGCTTTGGGTTTGTGCATAAATTAGTTTGTGAAATTTTGCATCTGCGAACATAACTGACAAACATGAACTGGAATTCTTGATTGCAGTGACACAGGTACGACACACAATCACCGCGGTCCAAAATGCTACAACGCGAGCGAGCACCCAAGCCCCATCATAATTAAAGTGGGCATAAAACAAGCTTCATCCGGCACACTGTAGTGTATATTCCCTCCATCCACCCTTCTTCTTCCATCACTCTATCTCCATCCCTCTCCACGCAGTAAGAGACAAATCGTTTGCAGTCATGTAAAACATGAGGGCTTTTACTGCCTGTTGAAAATTGATTTTGCTCCTGAAGACAGGGATGTGATTCCATTTAACATGGACACACACACAAAGTAGCTGCAGAGAGACGCTTCCATCTCGCCGGAGGGGACATAACAGCCAGAGAGACACAAATTGCCACTTGTGGTGTGTACATGCGTATCAATGTGTTTGTGTTTGGAGATGGGGGGAATGCATCAGTGATTTCAAATTGTACTTTGCCGCGAGGGTCAAGCCGTTCACATGAGAGCGTGTGTGTTGCCGTGCCGTTTGTGCATGTAGGCTTTTGCTTGGTTGTGCACCCATTTATTTGTCAACGCTGACAGCAGAAGTGTTTTGTGTAGCAAAAAAAAAGAAAAAAAAATACACAGCCAGGAGGAGATTCCCATTGTGAGGATGTTGTTTAGTCCATATAATGTTATCTTATATTTTCTGCAACAATATTAATCCTCAGATTCATGACAGGTTTATTTTTGTATTCTATTAAATAGACAAGAATGGCAACATAGTGGCTTAGAGAGAAGATTTTAGAAAAGCAACGTGATTCCCAGCATTAGGGTGAGTGGGATTTTTGTCTGCGGGATTTTACTCTTCACACATCCACTCGATCCAGTGCCATAATGGTCGTGAAGTCATCTGAACGACATGCAGAGTTTCAGTAGCTCATCCTCTAACCAGCAGCTTACAGCAGGTGCCTTTGTTGGCGAGGAAAGATTTACTGACCATGACATTGTGGATGACGCTGTGATCTTTTTTTAATCAATGGATGGCCTGATTGCAGCACTTCAGAAGCTGAGAGAGGAGTCAGAGTGTCTGGGTTTGATTGTCCTGGATTAAGATGAAGATCAAGGCTTTCACTGACTTCCTGGATTCGGCCATCAGAAGTGTATCTTCGTGTGGTGAGAGTATTGAGTTTCTATACATTCGCTGATCTCAGCAGTGAGGTTCATATCTCTGCATTCTCTGTCTTTGAGAGGCACCTGAGAAGATGAAGTTACTGGACAGAGGTGTCTGTCGATGCTGATACATTTGCAGGAGAACAAAGGTCCAAGCTTTTAGCACTCTGGAGCTACCATGTTCTACTGTATTGCAAGACTGGGATGCTAACTAGTGACCGAAGGCAGTGGATGTCTTTAGTCTGAGGTCTCTTCAGAGGATCCTTTTGTACCATTTGAATACGTTTGTGACAAACAAACGGTTTCTTGGAGAGACTGCGGTAAGGCGAATCACTTGCATCATCAGGGAACATCAGCTATGATGTTTTGGCCACATGGCACGTTTCTCAGGATATGTTCCAGCACACAGGTGTCGCTGTGTTGGCATCACCAGCCACTGGAGAAGGCTAAGGGGATGCCCGCATTTGTCCTGGTTGCTGCAGATAGATGGTTACTGTCAAGAGATAGGAGCAGTTATCTGCCAAGATGGTTGACATCCAAAACCCAAGGCAGCTCTGTAGTGTGGCAGATGTGGTGACACACAAAATCTACGCATTCTTCCAGATCTAACCTTACCTGACATGTTTCTGTGAAGGCTCTCAGTTGTCCATGTGGTTTCCATAGTAGAGAAGCTTGAATCTTCGACTGGATTGGGTTGCTTGACGTGAGGACGTTTCGCTTCAAATCGCAGAAGCTTCCTCAGCTAAAATTCTTGCTCTGGTAGTCTGATTTCTGTCTTGACTCTTGTAGAGAAGAACAAACAGAAGCCACAAAAGCTGGAGTTTTAAACCTAACCACCCCCCTCCTACCGAGAGGCAGACTGCTATTGGCTAGTGACTAAACAATAGCTTTAATTAGCACCTATTGTGCTCTAGTTAGCACCCTCCTAATGACAGGGTAGCTGTCCCTCCTAACAATGGGGCTGACGGCTCTCCTGACGGCTCTCCTGACGAGTCTCCTGATGACGTGAATGACTCATTACCATAAACAAAAGACTGAAACTGCTTTGACCTAAGTACCCCATTGTAAACAGGGGACAAAGCTTGTCTCAGACCCCCTCCCCGGTTAAGGCTGGGTTTCAACTGTTTCACCTACAATGCCTCCTTCACTCCTCTTTCCTCTTTAGCTGAGGAAGCTTCTGCGATTTGAAGCGAAACATCCTCGCGTCAAGTAACCCAGTCCTGTCGAAGATTCAAGCTTCTCTACTTACCTGACATGCTTCGATCATTCAGCCAGTTTTTCTTTTAGTCTTTTAGTTGTCTTGGCATAATGGTGACGATATAAATAAAATGTCTTAATTGTCGTTTAAATGAGCTCTGCTTTGTCTTCTGCTAAAATGATTACCCTATGTTCTGTGTACACCTTAACGGCATCACATGCTTTCTTTACCTCTATCTGACCCTCTTCTTTCACTCTCTTTCTGTTTCTCCCAGTCTGTCTTTTACAAGACCCTGTAGTTCAATTTTGCCTGGCAACAAGATGTGGCAGGAATAGTTTTGATTTGGAAGAACACATAACAGGCACCCGTGAATCACTTTTATTGTAGCTTAACACTTGTTTCTACCTCTATCTCTGCAAAAGTTTATGTCAACAGATGGGACAAACAGACATTACAATAAATCTATTTTTGTAAAAGATTGAAGGACGCCTAAAGTTATACAGCACATATGTTTTATTGTCCGATGCGTGTGCATGTCGGGGCCGTGTGCCTGTTTAGCTTTGCGTATGTATTTCTGGGGTTGGTGCATGCACAAGTGTGCCCGTGTGCACGTTGGTGTTTGTGTGGTGGAACAGATGGCGTTCAGACCTTTGTGCATGAGAGAGAAATCTCCTTATGTCTATGCTGGCTTGACAAAGAGTAAACACATGATGTTATACAGGGAGTAAAATACAGATATGGTGCTAAAAACTGATCAGGAGCAGATTTGTGCCCAGGTTTACTGTGCCATTAAATTGACTGGATTTATTGCAGTTTCATGCAAAAGAAGAAGAAGAAGCAGCTATTGTGGCATTTATTTTGCATTCTCTGTAGAAAAGTCATGCATAGTTAAGTCAAAGTGACTCCTTACATCATAAAAATGTCATATGCCGTTAACCTTTAAGTCCAGCCTTTCTGCAGTATTGTCTCTGAGAGTGGAATTGGCTCCAACAAGGTTTTGCTTGTGTAATTATCTGTCCACGCAATTCTCTCAAAAAAAGGGTTGCTGACTTCCACAAAACATGACGGAATGACTAATCTTATCAAGAGAAAGAAAGCCTTATATTTTGCTGTTTTTTAAAACCCAGATGTGGATTCTGGATATTACATAACCCATGCATTCGTCTGTCTGTCTGTCTGTCTGTCTGTCCATGCACGCTTCAGTGGCTGTTATGTCGTATCACAGGAACCGTTGATTGTATGATCTTAATTTTGGTGTCAAATTGGCCCAAGCAGAGGGTCACCCCTTTGAGTCTGGTCTGCTTGAGGTTTCTTCCTCAGAGGGAGTTTTTCCTTACCACTGTTGCTCTGGGGGTTGGTAAGGTTAGACCTTACCTGTGTGACGCGCCTTGAGACAACTCTGTTGTGATTTGGCGCTATATAAATGAAAATAAATTGAAAATTGAAATTGAAATTGTTGATAAGGTATAATTTTTTTAGCTTCTAATAAAGCATTTGTGAGAAATGTTGCCACAGTAATTAGGGATGTCCCGATCCGATCACATGATCAGAAATCAGGCCCGATCATGTGGTTTCAGACTTGATTGAAATCGGACGTTGCATTCTGATCAGGAATCTGATATAGATTTTATCCTCATTATTTTGATCAGCGCTATTTCAAGCTCATTATTGCAGATTAATGGGCCTTTCACGCGTCGGAAGCGTCAGAGGTGTCAAGAATCGGTCTAAAAAGCATTATTTTCAATGAGACGCGTTGCTTTTTAGAGGCGTCAGAAGCGTCACGTCAAAAGCTGAGCTAAAGCGACGCTTCTGACGGGAGCGCGCATTGCCGCTTGTCGGCAGGCTGACGCGGTCAAAGTTCAACCCAGTCTTTTTTTTTATTGAACAAAAGAAAAAACATAAGTTCAACTCAATCCAACTTTCGATGCTCTGAGCTGTGACGTAGCTTCGCGCTGTCCAATAGGAACGACGCGTCGGGCTAAAACACGGAAGACTAGTGGCAGAAACCACTGATCTGTTCAAAACAGACCGGTGCAGAAACCACTGATCTGTACAAAACAGAACGTGTCACAGACTGCTCATTATAGAGCATTTTCTGAGAAAATTCCTTGGAAATGTTTTTTGTTGTTGTCGTTTGTTACCGTCAAAATTTCTGATTACTGTTTTAAAAAAGTTTAGAACACTTGTAATTAAAATAGCTAAATCACTAAATGATTCTTAGAAACCTTTCATCTGTAAATTAAAATCACCTGTTATTTCAGATTACATAATTTCTTGTTTAACATACGGAACCTTGGACATTTATTTTTAGACAAATAAAATAACATGGAAATTTGGTACATTTTTTAAGTCTGGTAGATTATTACTTCATTGTTCAAGCTACCTCAAGGAGAAGTGCACTGTTTAAGTGATAAATAATAAAATAAGGTGATTAAAATGAAATTATTATATATTTAGCATTTGTTCATTGTTCATTCAGTTTTTTAAAAGTATTGTATCGGGACTCGGTATCGGCAGATACTCAAAATCAGATGACTCGGAATCAGATCGGGGCCAAAAAACCTGATCGGGACATCCCTAATAGTAATGATCAGTAACGTAAATCTCATGGGCATAAGTTACTCAGAGACCTACGTTCTACTTACAGCTATTAATTTAGTTATTTATTGTTGTTTTGTTTTAATGAAACATGGGCAAGATGAACAATCTAATTTCATTGTACTTGTATAATGACAATAAAGTGTATTCTATTCTGTTTGTTCCAGTTAGATTCCTCCCCCCCGAAAATAACCAGAAACACTTTTACAATGAACAGGTCAGTAAAACTGTTCTACTAAAGAGATACACTTAGCAGAATGTAAGGAATATTTAAGTTGAATATTTTTAGCTCCCGTCACAACACAATGCTGGAGATACTAAAGGATTATTAACCGAGCACGAGGTCTGTACAGGAACATATCAGACTGAGATCTTGACAGTATGGATTGAGTACAGCGAGGTTAATAAATCGTTTATTATACGGCTGTATTTTTTTTTTTTTTTTTTTTTTTTTTTTTTTAGCTGCGTCAGCAAAATTTAATAGATATTTATGTTCATGTCTTACTTGGTTTTTCTCATCGAGTTTTTAGCTTTCTGGTTTGTAACGAAGTGTTCAATTGTAAGAAAATTGTAAACAAAGTCGCAAATCTGATATCCGATCCGGACCAATTGTCATGGTAATGGCCTGAGGAAATCTCAGACTGGAAATCAGCCAATCAGAGCATGCGTACTATCATAGCCATATTGTAAAGTATGGTATTGGATTCCATCCAGCTAACATTATGAGATCTCATTAACGGGACTCCTCCCAGATGGCTGCAGGTACAAATGTGATGTGAATAGGTGGTGGTCTGTAGTTTTGCCCTTCGTGTTTCCTGTGGACCTTCACCTTCAAAATAAAATTGATATGGGACATTGAAGAAAGATATCTTGTTAACTCAATTCTTCTATGGTTGCAAAGGATATAAAGTACACACGTCTGACCTTTTTTTAGTTTGGACATTGTCCATCAATGACCATGATTCATGACACTGAAATATTTGCTTATATCTTTAAAAAATAGTTGCTTATGTCTTGAAAGGTTCTTGATGTCATCAACAAACTCAAACAAAAATGATCACCCATGATCACTCCAAAACATTTTGGAATTTTTTTTTTTTTATCATGGCTGCCATCTTGGCTGCCATTATGGATTCATAGCAGCTTGCGGACATTAATAATAATAGTATAATATTTTCTCGACTTGTATTAGCGGCAGTAGTATTGGGAAAGCTCTGTGAGATAATGCAGAAGAGTAATGTTGGCAACATTTTGATATCAAAATCAAGACTGTACAGTCAAATTAAAAAAGCTGCATGGGTGGGGTGGTGGTGGGGGAGAGGGGGCACTCGCAATGCAGCAAGTCATAGCACTGAAGGAAATCTTTGCATGATTTTGACTTTCTTATACAAAGTGAGATGCAACATTTTTGATGTTTTGATTTCTCTCTGAAAATTTAATCTACTGCTTGTTGATAAATCTGTGTGTCAGGACAATCAAATTGAAATTTCATGCAGCTCCAGATCAAGATCTGCATCGTTACAGGAGAGGTGGTAGCAGAGGTATACAATTATGCGCTCATTAGGCGCTTTCCTATTATACACTCAGCAAAATATAAACGCAACACTTTTGGTTTTGCTCCCATTTTGTATGATATGAACTCAAAAATCGAAAACTTTTTCCACATACACAATATCAACCATTTCCCTCAAATATTGTTCACAAACCAGTCTAAATCTGTGATAGTGAGCACTTCTCCTTTGCTGAGATAATCCATCCCACCTCACAGATGTGCCATATCAAGATGCTGATTAGACACCATGATTAGTGCACAGGTGTGCCTTAGACTGCCCACAATAAAGGCCACTCTGAAAGGTGCAGTTTTGTTTTATTGGGGGGGATACCAGTCAGTATCTGGTGTGACCACCATTTGCCTCATGCAGTGCAACACATCTCCTTCACATAGAGTTGATCAGGTTGTCAATTGTAGCCTGTGGAATGTTGGTCCACTCCTCTTCAATGGCTGTGCAAAGTTGCTGGATATTGGCAGGAACTGGTACACGCTGTCATATACGCCGGTCCAGAGCATCCCAAACATGCTCAATGGTTGACATGTCCGGTGAGTATGCCGGCCATGCAAGAACTGGGACATTTTCAGCTTCCAAGAATTGTGTACAGATCCTTGCAACATGGGGCCGTGCATTATCCTGCTGCAACATGAGGTGATGTTCTTGGATGTATGGCACAACAATGGGCCTCAGGATCTCGTCACGGTATCTCTGTGCATTCAAAATGCCATCATAAAATGCACCTGTGTTCTTCGTCCATAACAGACGCCTGCCCATACCATAACCCCACCGCCACCATGGGCCACTCAATCCACAACATTGACATCAGAAACCGCTCACCCACACGACGCCACACACGTTGTCTGCCATCTGCCCTGGACAGTGTGAACCGGGATTCATCCATGAAGAGAACACCTCTCCAACGTGCCAAACGCCAGCGAATGTGAGCATTTGCCCACTCAAGTCGGTTACGACGACGAACTGGAGTCAGGTCGAGACCCCGATGAGGACAACGAGCATGCAGATGAGCTTCCCTGAGACGGTTTCTGACAGTTTGTGCAGAAATTCTTTGGTTATGCAAACCGATTGTTTCAACAGCTGTCCGAGTGGCTGGTGTTGGGAAAGTGTAGTGACACGGACCCACAACAGGGGGCGTAAATGAACGGACAATGGAAGGAGTCAAATTATAACACTTTACTGGTGTGAATGTCACAACCAAACACAGCAGAATCAGAATGTGCAACAGTCAATTAATAAAAGGTGTCATGTGGGCAGGCTCGATGATAGGAGACGCCCGTCTGGAAACGAACCGGAACAACACGATTTCCACCACCACCTGAACCCGAGGAATACTGGAGCCGCCAAGTCCCGGAGTCCCCAGGTGGCCACCTTCCCGGCGTGTCGGATCTGGTACTGCTGGCAGAAAGCAAAAGACAGTCAAAGGGTGGGTGTGTGAACACCCAGTAACAATGGTGGGAATGCCACCTCCACCTCTCACTCAGCGCGTTGCAGCGGTCTCAGCTGAAAAGGAGCGCCGTCTTGCACAGCCTCCTCAAAAATGACCGGTTCTCCTGCAAACACTCACAATAACAGATTTATAAATCTCACAAAAAGGCTGAGAGTATTACCTCCAGATGAAGATGATATCTCTGCAGTTTGGTGGAGGTGTCTTCCTGCTTTTATACCAGATGTGTTGATTAGTGACAGCTGTCACGGAGATGGGTGACAGCTGTCACCACGGCTTGTTCCTGAGGCGGCAGCGCCCTCTCGTGCCTGAAGCCCGCACTTCAGGCAGGGCGCCTTCTGGTGGGGGGCCAGCAGTACCTCCTCTTCTGGCAGCCCACACAACAGGACCCCCCCCCCCTCAACGGGCGCCTCCTGGGTGGCGACGATAGAAATCGGCCAGGAGGGCCGGGTCCAGGATGAAGCTCCTCTTCACCCAGGAGTGTTCTTCGGATCCATACCCCTCCCAGTCCACCAAATACTGGAAACCCCGGCCCATTCGACGGACGTCCAAAAGCCGGCGAACTGTCCAAGCCGGCTCCCCATCGATAATACGGGCAGGAGGCGGCGCCGGACCGGGTGCACAGAGGGGTGAGGTGTGATGCGGTTTTACCCTGGAGACATGAAAGACCGGATGGATCCGCAGTGAGGCCGGGAGTTGGAGCCTCACTGCGGTAGGACTGAGGACCTTGAGGATGGGGAAGGGTCCAATGAAGCGGTCCTTCAATTTGGGGGACTTGACCTGGAGAGGAATGTCCTTGGTGGAAAGCCACACCTCCTGCCCGGGCTGGTAAGTAGGGGCCGGGGACCATCGACGGTCTGCATGGGCTTTAGCCCTCGTCCGGGCCCTCAACAAGGCCGAACGGGCGGTGCACCACACCCGACGGCATCTCCGCAGGTGGGCCTGGACCGAGGGCACACCGACCTCTCCCTCCACCACAGGAAACAAAGGGGGCTGGTACCCCAGACACACCTCGAATGGGGAGAGGCCGGTGGCAGAGGAACCTGGCTGTTATGAGCGTACTCGATCCAGGCCAGATGTTCACTCCAAGCCATTGGGTGTGCGGAGGTCGTGCACCTGAGGGCCTGCTCCAACTCCTGGTTGGCCCGTTCGACCTGTCCATTAGTCTGCGGGTGATACCCAGACGAGAGGCTTACAGTGGCCCCCAGTTCCCGGCAGAAACTTCTCCACACCTGCGAGGAGAACTGGGGACCGCGATCCGAAACGATGTCTGTTGGTATCCCATGCAGCCGGACAACATGGTGGACGAGGAGATCCGCCGTCTCCTGGGCCGACGGGAGCTTCGGGCACTTCTGGTGGGACGTATAGTCTGTTCGTCGGTCCTGTTCCGGGATCCGGGCTCCGTGCCAGGGCCTCCCGGACGGTCTTCTCCACGTCCCAGGTCAGAGCAGCCACGATAGTGGACTCCGGGAGAATGGGTTCCGGTGGATCCGACAGCTCGGTCTTGACTTCCTGTTCATGCACCCGGACAGGGCATCCGATCTTTGGTTTTTGGTCCCGGGGCGGTAGGTGATCCGGAAGTCAAACGGCCGAAAAACAGTGACCAGCGGGCTTGCCTGGGTTCAGTCGCTTGGCGGTCCTGATATACTCCAGGTTCCGGTGGTCAGTGAAAACCGTGAAAGGCACTGACGCTCCCTCCAGCAGGTGTCTCCACTCCTCAAGGGCCTCTTTCACCGCAAGGAGCTCTCGATTGCCCATGTCATAGTTCCGCTCTGCTGGGGTCAACCTGCGGGAAAAATAGGCACACGGGTGAAGAACCTTATCGGTTTCTCCGCTCTGGGATAGCACGGCTCCTATCCCCGATTCAGAGGCGTCCACTTCAACCACGAACTGGCGACCAGGATCGGGCTGCACCAAGACCGGTGCAGTCGAGAACCGGCGTTTCAACTCCCTAAACGCGGCTTCGCACCGATCCGGCCAGGTGAAGGGAACTTTTGGTGAGGTCAGGGCCGTCAGGGGGCTAACAACCTGACTATACCCCGTAATGAACCTCCTGTAGAAATTTGCGAAGCCGAGGAACTGTTGCAGCTTCCTACGGCTTGTCGGTTGGGGCCAGTCTCTCACCGCTGTGACCTTGGCCGGATCCGGGGCGACGGAGTTGGAGGAGATGATAAACCCAGGAAGGACAAAGAAGTGCGGTGAAACTCACACTTCTCGCCCTTCACAAACAACCGGTTCTCCAACAACCGCTGGCAGGACCTGACGTACATGCCGCACATTGGGTCTCAGGGTCCGGAGAAAAGATGAGTATATCATCCAGATATACGAAGACGAATCGGTGCAGGAAGTCCCGCAAGACGTCATTAACCAAAGCTTGGAACGTCGCGGGGGCGTTAGTGAGGGCCGAACGGCATGACCAGGTACTCAAAATGACCTAACGGGTGTAAATGCCGTCTTCCATTCGTCTCCCTTCCGGATCCGAACTAGGTGGTATGCGTTCCTAAGATCCAACTTTGTGAAGATTTTGGCTCCATGCAGGGGGGTGAACACTGAATCCAACAAAGGCAACGGGTATCGGTTGCGAACCGTGATCTCGTTCAGCCCCCGATAATCAATGCATGGACGAAGACCGCCATCTTTTTTTCCGACGAAAAAGAAACCCGCTCCCATCGGAGAGGTGGAGTTACGGATCAGCCCGGCAGCTAAGGAGTCCCGGATGTAGGTCTCCATCGATTCGCGCTCAGGTCGGGAGAGGTTGTACAGCCTTCTGGACCGGGAAACTCCACGCCTGGCAACAAATCGATGGCACAATCATATGGAGCGGTGCGGGGAAGAGTGAGTGCCCGATCCTTGCTAAAAACGTCAGCAAGATCGTGGTACTCAACCGGCACCGCCGACAGATTGGGGGGTACTTGGACCTGCTCCTTCGCCTGGAACCAGGAGGAACCGAGGATCCCAAACACCTCCGATGGCAGGTTTCGCTCCACTGTACCACCACCACCCGGACGGCCAATCAATCTGGGGATTGTGTTTCAACATGCATGGGGAACCCCAGAATCACACGGGAGGTAGAAGGAGTCACAAAAAACTCAATCTCCTCCCTATGATTCCCTGACACTACCAGAGTTACTGGTGGTGTCTTGTGTGTGAGTAAAGGGAGTAGGGTGCCATCTAGTGCTCGCACCTGCAATGGTGTAGGTAGTGCCACCAGAGGGAGCCCTACCTCCCTGGCCCATCTGCTGTCTAACAGATTCCCTTCTGACCCTGTGTCTACCAGTGCTGGGGCCTGAAGGGTTAAATCCCCACTAAGGATTGTAACTGGGAGTCGTGCGGCAATATGTGTGTGTCCCACGTGAAGTTTTTGGCCCACCCTAAGCCCAGTCTCTAGGGGCGGGCGTTGGTGTTTAACCGTTCGGGGCAATCGCTCAATTGATGCTCCATTGAGCCACAAACAAAACACGCCCCGCGTGGAAACCTCCTCTGTCTATTAGGTGGTCTAAATGTGGCCCTGCTCGTGTCCATAGCTTCGTCAGCAGGGGGAGCTGTCGCCCCACGGGACGTAGAGGCCAGGGAGCGTGGGAAGGGCGGACCCTTCTCGGACCCGGAAGGAAGAGGGGACGGCGCGCGCCCCGGCCACGTCCTTCGTCTCGTTCCCGACGGCGTTTCCTCCAACCGATTGTCTAACCGTATAACGAGATCAATAAGCCCATCTAATTCCCGCGGTTCATCCTTGGCCACTAGGTGCTCCTTTAGGACTGACGACAGTCCGTTTACAAAGGCGGCGTGGAGCGCAGCGTTATTCCAGCCGGACCTCGCAGCCGCGATGCGGAAGTCGACTGCATAAGCGGCTGCGCTCCGGCGTCCCTGTCTCATCGACAGCAGCACAGTTGAAGCGGTCTCTCCCCTGTTAGGGTGATCAAACACAGTTCTGAACTCCCTCACAAACCCAGTGTACGTGTGAGAAGCCGTGAATTTTGCTCCCAAAGCGCTGTAGCCCAGCACGTGCCTCTCCCCGAAGCAGAGTGATCACATAAGCTATTTTGCTTGCGTCTGATGCGTACATGCGGGACATTGTGCGAAGACCGAGCGAACACTGCATAAGAAAGTCCGCGCACATCTCCACACAACCTCCGTACGGCTCAGGAGGGCTTATGTATGCTTCAGGGGATGGTGGGAGGGGTTGTTGGACCACCACTGGAACATTAATATCTAGCACAGGATCGACAGGAGGAGGAGCTGCAGCAGCGCCCTGAGCGCTCGCCACCACTTGCGCGGAGAGAGCCTCCACCCTGCGGTTCAGGAGGATGTTTTGCTCGGCTATTTGATCCATTCGAGCCGTAAAGGCGGTGAGAATATGCTGTAGCTCACCAATCACAGCCTCCTGCAGATGCCTGCGCTCCCTGCTCTCCCCATTGGTTGTTCACAACCTGGTGACGCCCCTCGGAGTCCATGACGCTGGCCGAGATATCCTGTTGGGAAAGTGTAGTGACACGGACCCACAACAGGGGGCGTAAATGAACGGACAATGGAAGGAGTCAAATTATAACACTTTACATGGGTGTGAATGTCACAACCAAACACAGCAGAATCAGAATGTGCAACAGTCAATTAATAAAAGGTGTCGTGTGGGCAAGGCTCGACGATTAGGAGACACCCGTCTGGAAACGAACCGGAACCACACGATTTCCACCGCCACCTGAACCCAAGGAATACTGGAGCCGCCAAGTTCCCTGGAGTCCCCAGGTGGCCACCTTCCCGGCGGGTCGGATCTGGTACTGCTGGCAGAAAGCAAAAGACAGTCAAAGGGTGGGTGTGTGAACACCCAGTAACAATGGTGGGAATGCCACCTCCACCTCTCACTCAGCGCGTTGCAGCGGTCTCAGCTGAAAAGGAGCGCCGTCTTGCACAGCCTCCTCAAAAACGACCGGTTCTCCTGCAAACACTCACAATAACAGATTTATAAATCTCACAAAAAGGCTGAGAGTATTGCCTCCAGATGAAGATGATATCTCTGCAGTTTGGTGGAGGTGTCTTCCTGCTTTATACCAGATGTGTTGATTAGTGACAGCTGTCACGGATGATGGGTGACAGCTGTCACCACGGCTTGTTCCTGAGGCGGCAGCGCCCTCTCGTGCCTGAAGCCCGCACTTCAGGCAGGGCGCCTTCTGGTGGTGGGCCAGCAGTACCTCCTCTTCTGGCAGCCCACACAACAGGCTGGTCTCAGACGATCTTGGAGGTGAACATGCTGGATGTGGAGGTCCTGGGCTGGTGTGGTTACACGTGGTCTGCGGTTGTGAGGCTGGTTGGATGTACTGCCAAATTCTCTGAAGCGCCTTTGGAGACGGCTTATGGTAGAGAAATGAACATTCAATACACGAGCAACAGCTCTGGTGACATTCCTGCTGTCAGCATCCAATTGCACCGCTCCCTCAAATCTTGCAACATCTGTGGCATTGTGCTGTGTGATAAAACTGCACCTTCAGAGTGGCCTTTTATTGCGGGCAGTCTAAGGCACACCTGTGCACTAATCATGGTGTCTAATCAGCATCTTGATATGGCACACCTGTGAGGATCTCAGCAAAGGAGAAGTGCTCACTATCACAGATTTAGACTGGTTTGTGAACAATATTGAGGGAAATGGTGATATTGTGTATGTGGAAAAAGTTTTAGATCTTTGAGTTCATCTCATACAAAATGGGAGCAAAACCAAAAGTGTTGCGTTTATATTTTTGTTGAGTGTATTATGTCTGAGCTGTGTGGCTGTATCCTTCAGCAACATTAACAAATACTTTACTACATCTCATTTCCGTCTCATTTTGATTAAATTAAATAAATAAATAACAAGAAGCTGTGTAAAGTGGTGAAAATTCACGGCCGTGATTCTAAAGACGGTGCTGTGGGACCAACAACAGGAGAACAGAAGGAGAAATAAAAGGGGATGAGCTCCTGTGGGACTCACTGATGGTGGTATCGCTCTCCTCTACATCTTGCTGATTGGGGGAAGAAAGACAATAAGACAATGAGCGCGAGTGAGAGAGTGATTTTGCTTGCTGTGTACATCCTCGCAGCTGTGTGTCCGTGTGTGTATTTGTGCGTCTGCGGGCTCGATGTAGGGCATTGCATCATACATCTTCTTGACAAGCAGGTGGGGTTTGATGGGACATGTTCTGCATGCAGCTCCATCTGTCTGCCAGTGACAGCGCATGTTTACGCTGGGTCTATAGGAGGGAAATTATGGGGAGAGAGGTTACCATTCTTGCATGGCTGATTTTCTCTCTCTCTGTATTTTACCTGAAGCCTCGATCACCCTCACCCCACCTGTCCCTGACGGTGCTTTAAACACATCTGTCCTCTCGTTCTCCCTCCATTTTTATATCTGTCTTGTATCTCGTCTCCTGCTGTCTCTCGGCACACCTGTACCCAGCTTAACTATCGCTTCATTTATTCCATTACTCTCTGTCCTGCTCCTTCTCTTCTCCTCGCCTATCACTGTGCACCGTGAGTGTGTGCACGCCCCCAGGCAGCATTTTTTGCACAGATATTGCATGTTGTGGACATTAGTACTCAATTCACAGGCCTCCTGCAGCTTCACGGTTTTTCACTTCATCACCTACTTATTGATGTGTGAGCTCCAGGTATTATGAGCGTCTAGTTTTAGTGTTGCATGTGTGTGCGTTGGGGGCACGTGTGTAAGTGGGTCAGTCTGTGTGCATTTTTTCCATTTAACTCCATAATGGTGATATCTTATGTCTGACTAATACATCTTGTGCTCACACAGGCAACAGCACATGGTAAATTGTTATGTCACAGCCGCCAACTCTGGAAAATTCGCCCAGTATGATAGAAATCCATTGTCGTTTTGAAGAATGGATCCGCCTGTGTAAAGTACTCTCGAGTGGCATATACTGCTACTGTTATCACATCATTTTCTGGACCTCCAACTGTACCGCCGCACATAAACACACGCAAACGTGCACAATCACACAAAAGCAATCGCAGCTTATGAAGTGTGTGTAATGGAGATTGTTTGACTCCGTCTCCTGATAATAGACTTGGAAGCCATCGTAGCCTCCATGAATAATCTAAATACCAAGGTTAGGCAGTGCTGTCCCGATTTGGTCCACTGATTTGAATACAAAATGACCTCATAGCGTTTGCCTATGATGATGAAATGTATAACTTTTGATCTGCTTTGTATTTTTTTCCTCATTTCCTTGAGTTGTGGGTTAGCAAAGTCCTTTTTATAATATATTGAAATGTTTCTCAGGGGCTGTGTTCCTTGTAGACGCCGTTCGTTGCAACAACCTTGTTTTAGAGGAGTGATGTAACTCGCATGTAACTTTAGAAAAGGCGCATATCACAAATCGGCAAGGGGATAAAATCTCCTTTCTTTGAGCTTGGCTGTAAGAGGGTTATAGGAGCGAGGGAGAAAGGCGAGGAATGAGAAAGCTTTTGCAAACACGGTGGATCATGTAATCACCGGCGATGCAAACAGGTGATGTAAGCGTGAAGACATCCACTTGAGTGGCAGGTAGTTGTCCAGACTGGACTCATTTTGAGTGCAGCTCCATCCAAGGTATATATTTTAAAGAGATAAAGGAGACGAGTGCAATTCAACTTTGGCTTTTGTTGTTTTAAGATGGAGCTGTGCAGAGTGGGTATGGAATGACGCGAGTGCTGTTAGAGTTTAGTAATTGTTACATTAGTTTCAGATAACGCTGCTCACTGCACAGAGTGCAGTCACACTAAATGCAACATAATTCCTCCGGAGATCGCATAATTTGCTCAACTACCAATATAATTAAAAATGATACATGCAATCTGATAACTGTGTAACAGTATACTTATCAAATGAAGTACCACTGAAACGTGATTTTTACATTATGTTTGTAGAGCTTGGTGATGTTTTCAAGACATTTCTGGAAATACTGGAGAAAGAGTAAAGTAAAAGTACGCAATTACAGAAAAATATTTTTAGTCACTCTTGGATTGCCACCAAAAGTTAGTACTTACCACACTGATCCAAATGAAGGACTTTGATTGAGTGTGACATCACACTGTATGTATTCATTTGTATGGTGTCATCAAGCTACTTCTTGACATATAAGAAATAGAGATGAATAGAAAATGAGAAATTGAAAGAGATACTTTTAAAACTGGCTGGCATACTAGTTCACTTGCCAGAAAACCTCTCACTTGAGTCCACCACCTTATTGAGGGGAGCAGTTCCTGCTCAGTTTGGCTCTTAAAGTGGATGGCAGATGACACTGATGGGTTTGTTATTGCTATGCCCAAAACACACCCATGTCTATTGAATTGAATCCTCTCCCTGTGCACTGTTTTGCACTGTGTAAATAGTGACTATGAGTTGAATGTGCCTCATATGGATCTGTTACTGTTGTAGAACTCATGTCCAGTCTTGGTTTCAAGACCACCTTTTCTCAGAAATTAAAGCAATTCTACTTGATCTTGGACTAAAATAAGTAAGTCCCTTTGTTTTCACAGCAGAACTGAGGTGGATCTGCAGGTTGATTTGGCACAAGTTTTTATGGCTGGATGACCTTCCTGATGCAACTCCAAATTACAGGGAGTATGGGTAGGGATGGCCTTGGAACTGAGAACCTTCCCCACGGGAAACAAGCAGACTTAACCTGCTTGGCCAACACCCCTGCTTGGAGTATACACATGAATTAAAAGTTACAATAATTATGAATATATTAACAATTATTAACGCACTCTAATGTGAGCCGTCAAAAGAACTCAGTATCTATGTCAGAGACTTTAACAACATGTTCAGTTTTAGTGTGGCCTTTTTCTTTTCTTTTTGGGAACTTTTGACCTCATCCAGTGTAGCTGATCCAAGCTGAGGTGTTGAGCCCATCATCTAGACAGAAATTTCACTTTTGAATATTAAGAAAGGTGATATTAAGTGTGATTAAATGCATGAGCTTGAAAACAGACTATCTGGACACTACAAAATCCCAAAGTCTTTTGGTCTTGAGTCACACTCAACGCTTTAAGGTCTTGATGAATGAATGAATGAATGAATTTATTTGGTGAACACACACAAATTCAGCACAAAAACTCCTTGTCCAAAAAAAGTTTTTGCAATTGACATGTGGCCGAAAGGGTGTAGGTAGAAGCAAAAGTTTATATGCACCCACCCTTTTTACCATAAATCAGTAAATTAAAAAAGTGTGTGTGTGTGTACGTATATATATATATATATATATATATATATATATATATATATATATATACACACATATACATATATATGTGTGTGTGTGTGCATACTTATAATATGACAAATACCAAAGGAAGCACAGACAATTGAAATTAATCAATAAACTGAATTTTCACATAATCCGAAAGCAATGACACAAACATCGATAAACTTAATTGTTCATACTGTAATGAGATATTATCTTAATTTCAGAAAGTCTTTAATCCAACTAGAGGGCCGTATAATTTAATGATATCAGGACAGTTATCCAAATGTTTACACCTTTTACAGAAACAGTAATTTGTTTTTTATACTTAAGTTCCAGGTCTTTAATTTATCAAATAATCATGTTCCTCTCAAATTATAGCTGGAGTCCTTCATTTTAAACAGATTTTGGACATGCTGAGGTAGAAGTGTGTTTTTGTTTGCACGATTTCTAACTGTAATCAACTATATTTGGTTTGATCTTGATTCAGGCTGGATATAGAACATCATCCTGTGTAACAAATTACCTGTGAAACATTGATGGAGAAGAAATCTGTGGGCTTTATGAGTGGACAGCATGAGGAACATTTTATGCAAACACAACCATGTTGCACGATTTGAACAACAAACCTTTGAGCTTCTTCTGCTCCTTTATGGCTAATTGCTGCCTATTCAACAGCCATCTCCGTCAATCAATTAATGCCCAACTACAGCGCTTCTGAGAAAGCCGTAAAAGTGAGTTAGGCAAAGTCAAAGCACTCATCACCCCTTCCCATTACAGCTCCGCACATCAATACCTGTCCTCTCATGGAAAAGCATCCATCCACTGGCCGCAACTCTGAAGCTTACGTATGCATCTGACTGGGCAGTTACAGCGCTAAATAAATGGACGATAGAGTGCATTAAGTTTCACCATTACCTTTTAACAGAGTGTATTAGGTGGCAACAGACGCCCCACTTTGTTTCGAAGGTTGTTTAAGGATGGCTGTTACAGGTGGTGCTTTATAAATGAATTATGCATGAAGGAGAATACACTTGTTACTTTGCAGATGGTCTATTGCTGTAATAATAATGAACGTGTTTATGAGACATATATCAATTAGTTTTAAAAATTATTTAGCATATTCATGATATTTCTGCATGTATAATGGATGGATAGCACCGATTGGTGTGCCATGAGCTGTTTCATTAATGTGCATCACCTGCAATTGCATTTTATGTTTTCAAAAGACTGGGTGAATTACCCTGTGTAGAGAGGATTGCTATTGATCCAAGTGGCATCGTAATTGCTGAGTGAATGGTGGGTGCAGCCCTGTTTGGTTAGTATGAAGCTATTGATTTTATTCTGCTCCCATGCTGCGCGGCTGCACTCAATCACGTAGAAAGCGAGAGATGCTGTTTGTGAATCACAAAATGTCTGTTGCGAAAGAGAGAAACTCTCGCCTGCATGTGTGTGCACGGGATTCACCTAATTCATTCTTTAGCCTTCACTTTCTTCACCTGAGGGACTGCGGATGAGTTTCACTATGCTTTCAGGGTTCACGTGTCTCGCATCTCCCACTGGGCAACTGCCTTTACCTCTGACCCAGGTGTTAATCACAATTACAAGCCCATAACCAAATTCATCTTTTCATACCGCCGCAGGGGCCAAAGCGCAATGTAGGAGTGGTGGCGAGATCTCAATCCAGATTGTTGTGCTACCTCCCCATGCATGTTTTTCATTGTGCTGTAAACTTCACTTTTGAAGTTTTTATGTGATGAAATGTTACAACTCAGGGTGTAAAATAAAAAATCACAGCAAAGTTGACAGAAATGTAAACTTTGCCACTGAGGTAGAAATAAAATCAACCTGCCTAATAGTGGTACGGAGTTTAATTCTACCCCCAGTCCTTATTGTAATACTGTCCCTTACAAAGGACAAAATCAAACTATTTCTCAGATTAAATTGATTCAAAATCACGCTGAAAAACAGGCCTGGATTCTAGAGAACTTCTCTCTCGCAGGAGATCCATCCGTCCAGAACATCGACAAAGAAACTGAAACAGTTTTTATAAACACAATATGGGCGTGACAAAAGGCGGACCTTGTTTCGCAAATCCTTCTCTTACTGGTCTCCCGGGGACATAGATGGAGGTCAGGACCCCTGCCCAAACCTGCGTCACGACGAAACCTATGGTAACTTGATTCTCTTTGTTTTAAGTGCTAAAACCAGTTAATCCAGCTCCACGGCACATTTAAGCAGAGTCAAATAAAAATATATGATCCTTTAAATAAAGCGATACTTGCTACCAAAACAAATAATAAAAACAAAATAGTATATAAACCCACAGATATATTCGGATTCAGAAAACTTTATTTATCCCCAAGGGGCACTTCAGTTTGCAGTCAAAATGTGACATTATCACACACACAAACATACTATATGGGGGAGGTGATGGTCTATTGGTTAAGGTGTTGGGCTTGAGACCAGAAGATCTTCAGTTCAAATCCCTGCCTGACTGGAAAATCACTAAACGCCCTTGGGCAAGGTCTTTAATCCCCTATTGCTCCCGGTGTGTACTGAGCACCTTGTATGGCAGCACCCTGATATCGGGGTGAACGTGAGGCATAATTGTAAAGCGCTTTGAGCGTTTGATGCAGATGGAAAAGCGCTATATAAATGCAGTCCATTTACTGTATATTGCACAAGAATGTCAGAAAACAAATTCAGCCAAGGATCCAGCCATAAAGGTCTCACACTAACACAAACATTTAAAAGTCTAATAGGAGAAGGAACAAAGTAATGTGCATATCTGTTTTGTTTCCTGCTGAGGAGCGAGATAGCGCCTCCAGAGGGCATCTATCAAGCATATATCTAACAAGTTATAGCAGATAAATGTACCTATTAAAACTTTAAGTTCACATTTATTAATGCTGTCATTCCAGTTCTGGTTGTGCTATTTATGCTATGCTAACAACAGCTGGTTCTTCTTCTATGCTGCACTTTCTGTGATGCTGCCCCCATTGGTGAACAAAAGGCAAGCAAAGGTAACACCAACATGTTGCTATAATAAAACAATCTTCCCTAAATTGTATCATTGACCATGTGTCTATGAGGGGGTGATTGAGAAGTTTGGAGCCTTGCCCAGAAAAAGTAGGTCATAGTTCTCCATCTTTGCATTCTGACAAACCAACATTTCCTAGCATTGCACCAGTGAGTCAAAATTTCACACATTCTAATTTTTCTTAATTATTGTTTAATAAAGGAGAGATGCACACCTCTAGTTAAACCATTTTTTCTGTAACCTCTCATTTTAATGCAAATCTTAACGTTAAAAGTATCGTTGCATAGTTCGTTCACTATCAGATTTCCGATCACAGTGTGAGAATGGGAGCCATTTACACTGCCCATTACCCAAAGATGAATATAATTATCAGATAAATGTGATTACCATTTGATGAACAGATCAGATGAACTTAGGGAAAAGCAATTAGAAAAGTCAACATGCAGGATTACAAAAAGCATGACCTCAAAGATTTACTGAAACAGAGTAAGTACAACCATGTGTGATACGGTGACTTCTCTCTATTTAAGTTGGGCTGGTTACATACGTACACATGTGAGATCTTATTGTTTGACTTGAAAATGATGAATTACTTCTGGCCCTGTGACCTGACCATCTTTTTTTAATGATCTATATTTTCAGTGGTCATATTTTGGGCAGACAGTCAGGATGTGATCGCTGGCAGCCGAGAGTAACACTATATGGGTTCACTCGCTATTCTGCTGTATCCTGAATTTTTAAAATAAATAGTGAGATCCAGGCATTTCACTGTGGTTAAGTTATCGTAGAACTTGGTAGTGAGCATGCTGGGAGCATAACTGTGATTGTGTGTGAGAGACCTGGGACACTTGTGGCATTGATGGTTTCCAGTGGATGCAGTTGTCACATTCATGCACAGTGCCCATGATATTTGAATCATAAATCCATTTGTGTACCTAAGGGCATGTTGGTCTTAAAATAAGGTGTGGGCAAGTGCAAGCTGGAACATTGCTATCACAACACAGCAGGACACAATTATCCCATAGACACCCCCCCCCCCCCAAAAAAAAAAAAAAAAAAAAAAAAACTGGTCTGTGTATGCAGAACAGAACTGAAACAACAGTTAAACAATAAAAGTAAACACCAATGGAAAAATTAAAAACGTCACCTCACTGCTTCACCTCAGGGAGCTTTGGTGGCTGCTCCAAGCTTGCGCATTGTGACATATTGTTCATTGCTCGTAGATCCATTAACTTGCCAGACAAAGTCTCACTTGAGTTCGCTACCTGAATAATAAAGCACCAGGTGCCAGTGCACGCTACCCTGAAGAGGATGACAAGTGATAGTCTCTTTGGTTTATTTGATGTTGTTCGCAAAACACACCCATGTTTAATTAAGTGACTAAATATAGCCCCTTTACTCCCCATGCCTTATTTTACACTCGGATTATGTGATCTAAATAGCAAAGTGTAGTTCGACACGCCTTAAATACACTGTTATTTGCTTTAGACCTATTGTAGATCATCAAAATAGGGCACATACAGAGAAATGTGATGATGTATTTTTTCCTCTTATTGCTGCATTCCTTTATGATATACCCAACAATATCATTTGTATTCACAAACTAAGATTATTAATGCAGTATTAGTTAAATGTTATTGATGAAGTCTATCATAGTTCATTTTATTCCCATTTAAAACCAAAACAAATTTCAAAACTGGACTTATTCTGGTCTTGAAACCTGATTTCTACCAATCCCACATCTGGGACATGTGAGTCAGAGGAACCCAGTCTTTCCAAAGTCCTAATCAGTCAGTTCTTTCTGAGACAATTCTGTAACGTGTGTGGTTGGAAAATATGAAGTACACAGCAAAAACCTTGATGTAATTAAACATGAATAGTGTTAAAAATTGACAGTATTTATGAGTGACTATAATTATCATGCATCACAGTTCAACTTACACTGTCTATAGGGACCATACTAAAATATGAAATGGAGTGAAATGGGGACTGATAATCACGAAATGGGGTACAATGTAACGAAATGGAGCAGTCAACCAGACTGACTCCAAATAAGTACTTCTATTTAATTGTTTGGCTTTTGTTTTTGTGTGTGTGTGTGTGTGAGATGCGCTCGGTACATGTAGTAGGGGCAGGTTCACCATCTGGCGTTCAAGAGATGAAACTTCAGTCAATGGGACAGTCCCCTCCATTTTGTTACGTTTTACCCCCATTTCGTTATCAGTCCCCATTTCACTAAAAAAAGAAAAGTACTTAACTGAATCATATTTGGAGTCAGTCTGCTCCATTTCACTACATTTTACCCCCGTTTCGTTCTTTTTAGTCCACATTTCATTCCATTTTGCTTAAAAATAATTAAATAAAAGTAATTAATTGATCATATTTAATCATATTTGGAGTCAGTCTAGGTCAGTCTGCTCCATTCTGTTACATTTTACCCCCATTTTGTGATTATCAGGCTCCATTTGGCGCCATTTCGTATTTTAGTATACCGCTGTCTATAGTGTTAAAGTTTAAAGTTTTCCATAGTGTTAACTTTCTGACAATAGTACACGTACTTGAGTTCTGATATTGTGTAACATAGAAGTATATTTTCAACACTTCATGAAGCATTTAAAATTTAACTGTTCACTGCAACCGTGCTTTGGATTGGGTTTGAACTGACAACTTTCTGGTTCTGACAGTACTGTCCTAACAACACAGATGAAAAATTTCAGTATAAATCACATGAACATCGTTTTATGATTTCTCACTCAGATCATTGCCAGTGTGAAAACTACACATTCAGGGCCTTAAAGAACACTGGTACAGAGTTGTTCAATTCTGAGAAAGTATTCTAACAAGTTACAGAGTTAAAATCATGCCTGGAAGAGTTGACTCTGAAATTTTAAGACTACAGATTTTGTTGTGTGGATGCGTTTGCCATGGAGACATTTAATAACAAAGTAATAACATGAGAATAGTAAATTGCATCCCATGTGCACTATAATAATACAGCATGGATTGTTAAGGAGTAATATGCACGAAAAGCTAACTGCTTGTAGCTCTTCTGCAGCGGGTGATTTCATTGATGAGCTCTGAGTCGAGGGTTAACCTTTATCTATGAAAAGAAAAAAAATATACACCCGCTGTTATGATCATTTTATACAAAAACCTGCAGACTGTCGGGCCGTTTTACCGCACAGTTCCTGAGCATTTTCACTTGTTTCTCTGCAAACTCTTTCCAGAAATTAAGCCTCTCTTCCTCGTATGTCACAGTAAACCTTTAAAGCTTAGAGTCTAATCATTAACGTGTCCCCAAGCACGCTGCCACTCATGCAAGCATTTTGGAGTCATTAATATGTTTTCTATGACAAGCTTGAGTGAATCATTCAAATATATCACAGATTATTTGTCAGCGGGACAAACATGAAGTCGCAGAAATGACCAGAGAATATAATTTGGGAAGAAAAAAAAAATTGTTATGGAGAATTTCAATGACACCTTCATGTCTCAACTCGCCTGCCTGCTAAAACCAAGCCAGCGTGACTAAAACACTTTGTCACAGTGCACCTCTGCAGCAGCAAAGTTACTGAGGCTAACAGGCTGAGTCTGTCCCGTCTCACTGCCATCAGTATTTTCTGTCATTACTTTTGGTATTTTAGTGCAGCAGATAACTGAAACAATCCAAATGGCGATACAAGCATCAGAGTCGGCACAAATACACCTTAGAGGTTACTCTTTTGAAAAAACTGACTCGCCACTTGAACTTTCAATAAGCAGCCCAGTAGGGGTTAACTGAGGAATTACACAGGGGTCTAAATATAAAAATACTCCAATCAAATTGAAAACTACACCACATTATTTGTCTGATCATAAAGACTCCAAAAAGGTATAGTTTGCACTATCTGTGACTGAATGTTCTGGAGTTATGGGGTAAAAACAGCAAGAATGGTGACAAAGGTCAAGCTTCAGTTTGTACAGCGGTCAAAAGTTAAGTTCTATGGATTGTATGACATGTGACATATGTTACCCCGTAACATGATAGCTAAGCATGATACTTGGTCCAAACTATTCCTTTTAAAAACCCGATTAACTCAATCAGTAATTTGCATAACTTTTTACCAAAATTGGAGCAACTTTATCTTTTGACCCCTGTACAAACTGAAACTGACCTTTGTCACCATTTTTGCTGTTTTTACCCCATAACTCCAGAACATTCAGTCACAGATAGTCCAAACTATACCTTTATGGAATCTTTATGATCAGGCAAATAATATGGTATAGTTTTCAGTTTGATTGGAGCATTTTTATATTTTGACCCCTGTGTAATTCTTCAGTTAACCCCTATCTGACCAGCGGTTGAAAATTCAAGTGACCAATCATATTTTTCAAGAGTAATGTCTAAGGAGTATTTGTGCCAAATTTGATGCTTGTATCACCATTTGCAAGATTCCACTCTAAATATTCTCTTATCTGCTGCACTATTTGACACGATAGCAGCCTGACCGCACCAGCACATGCAAATACACATAGGTGCATGTAAAATACAGAATATGCAAAATTGTGCTGAACACACAACTCAGAGACATGTCATCTGTCACCGTCCAGAGGAGTCAAACCTCGCAGATGATGCACAGACTTTCACTTCATGATGTGCATTCCCTGTGTCAAAGATAGCAGTTGTTTCTCTTGCAGGCTTCTCCCTTTCCCTCCGCTTCATCCACACAGACGGTTGATAGCAGCGTGTTGACTCTGCGATAGGCTCGTCGCCGATTGAAGTGCAGCAGATCTTATCCGGGGCAGCGTGGTTGCCGCCCACGTTGTCCTCCTGTCTGCGCGTTGTTCTCACAAGTTCGGCGTCATGGCTTATCACCCGAACGCTAACAATCGGGTCCAAATAAGCAAAACAAAATCTTTTCTTTTTGATAAATGTTTTATCTTTGTAAGTATGATGCTCGTGCGTGTGTTGTGCTGTCCCTTTTGCTTGGCGCCGCCCCTTTTTTATGGGATTTGTGCTGTGGTGTCGCTCCCTTCCTGAACAGATGCGAACATACTATCCAGAGATGTGAGTGTTAGAAGAGCTCCAGAAGTTGTGTGTAAAATGAGCACTGCAGTCATTAGCAGGAAGGGATGGGTGTGGAGTGGAGTGGGGGTGTGTGCAGGATGGCACAGATGGCAGCGGAATGAGACCCGTACTCGCTGCAGATTTACGCTCCTCTCTCGTGTGTCTGCGCGTCTCTCCGTTTCTCCTCTCACTTCTCATTTGACAGACCGAACATATGCGTCAGTATCACTGCGGCCAGACTCGCAGTCAAACGACGATGCGGCAAGCCAGAACTGGACTCGCGGCTGCACATTGGTTCCTCATTAGCAAATTAAAATCCCGCTGCGAAATTCTGATAAAGTTGTTGTTTTTGTTCTGTGACGGTAATGTCCTCGTCTTTCCCCACAGATCGCACTGGGAAGCGCTCAACCATGCCCGACTCACCTGCGGACGTCAAGACACAGTCCAGGTTGACCCCTCCCACTATGCCTCCCCCTCCCAGCACGCAAGGAGCTCCTCGCAACAGCTCCTAACACCCCGACAACATGTGAGTAACGCAGAAGCCGACACACAGCATCACATGCGGGGAGGGAAATACCATCAGTGCCATAAGACCCTCTTAACAATTTGCATTGAGCCTTCCCAAATTGCATTTCCACAAACTCCCCCAATAAGCTCATTAACACCCACACTTACAAGTTGTTGGAGCTTTGCCATGATGTGCATGTAGCCTGTGACAAGCAAATTACACCCTAGTATTCACTTAGAAGTGCACACTCAACCACTTGCATGAAGAGTACTAGAAGCAATGAATCAAAGACCCGGCAGTTCAGCATCCTCAAGTACACTTTGGAGGTGTTTCTTCTGTGCTACAGATGTTAGGTTTTTTTTGCCATTTCTTAGTATTTTCTGTCTGTCTTTCTCTCTCTGTCACAACACTGGATGAGTGGCACCACAATTAACGCCAGGACCTCCGTGGCATCGCCGAGGCAAGGCCTCGCTCTCTCATTACGCTCACCGAAGACTTTAACAAAGCAGTACGCTTTGATTTCCATCCGACGTAATTGTTGCCAGATGCAGTTCGAGCATCTCATCTCTCTGTCTCTCTCTCTCTCTCGCTGCTCTCTTTACAGTGGCGGCTTTGGATGGCGGCCAGAGGGGGAGTGAGTGGATCGCTAGTCAAAACCTAATCTCATTAGAGGGAAAGCTTTAGGCCGCCTTGTATCTTTTTGTACGCCAACTCCCTCCCAGTGTACACACACTACACTCCCATTCTCTGGTGTGACAGAGAAGAGGGAGGGTGCGGGGTCACACGGTCTCTGCTTGTTTACATTGAAGGAAACAGGAGAACGAGGTGGAAAGAGGCGGCCCTGTCTTCAGATGCAGAAATATGTTTTTTACGAGAGGATGCTGCAAAGGATCAAACAGGCCATGATGATTGGAAACAATGCCGAGGGTGGAGATTTTTTTTTTGTCAGGGATGTGGAAATCTTTTCAAAGTAGGGGTCAGCTCTGCATGAAGCCTACCAATGTTGTTTCTTTATGGGGCTGTTCCACAGAGTATTGTTCCTTCCCATTTAATCCCGAATAGCAAATTGAGGCATGTTTTGAAGCATCACAGTAATTTCTTGATCCATCTTTGTCCATCTTGAATAAACTTGGTATACGTAGCATTACAGCCGTCATCGGCACCAGATTTTAAATTGGGATCCAGTTTTTGACCTGTTCAAAAAATTCCTTGAAATTCTTGAAATCGCTGATAGGATGTGGTAACTGTCAGGTATTCGTCGTCTTAAAGTCTGAAATTATGTTCAAATGTCTTTAAACAGGCTATTGTAGTGACTATGGCTTGAAACTTGTTTGGTCGTGCTCCATCATGGCAAAATTTGAATCTGAAGCAGCATTTCTTGCAGTTTTTGATCATGTCTGGCCAAGGGCACAGCTCCTTTCTTTTGTTTTTTGGGTTGATGGGTTGCCAGGTCGCACTTTTAAGCCAGTGTGTTAGGAGGCAATTGCCTGGATTAAGCCATTTTATCCAGTTTTGCACTTTTTTGGATCATGGTGATCGTAGTAGGACGGCGCCTTGTGGAATAGCCCTGGTACTTGGTGTTTTAATTTCCTCCACGAACGAAGTTGGAGGAGGTTTATGTTTCGCCCATGTTTGTTTGTTTGTTTGGTTGTCCTGTTTGTGAAAAGCCTGGATGTCCACAAGTTTTCATATATCATTTTGAATTTTTACTGAAGATTCATATCCTGATAGGCAATTGAGTTTTCAAGGTCATAAGGTCAAAGGTCAAAGTCAGGAAAAATGCTATAAATTTTTAAAAATCCCTATCTTTAACATTGAACAAATTTTCTAAAATTTATATCTCTGTCCACAAAGATTGAATTTCTTTCATATTTGAGAGTGTTATGAAGGATTGTATCCTTTATCGACTGATGAAGTCTGATCCGGATCTGATCCAGATTACAGATTTTGTGGCCTTTTAAATTTACCATTGAAAACCCCATTTAATGTAAGTTTTACACTATATTTTAATCAATCACTCTCATACTTGAAAGTGAGGTGCAGACTGACACTCACTATCGCCTGACAAAGTTTGATCCAGATCTGATCCGGATTGTGGATTTTGTGGACATTTGAATTTAATATTGAAAAGTCCATTTGGTGAACATTTTGCATTTTAGCTCAATCAAAAGTACCTCAGTAACTCTCATTTTTCTGTTATGGTTTTACCTACACCACCAAAATTGGATGGAGGTTCCAATTTTATGTCTATCTTCTAGTTGTCAGTTGAAAACCAAGTGCTAAAAGCAACGACAAATGTGCATTTGTGGCTCAGAGATGAAAGTTTCAAAAGAATTAACTGGATTTCCAGATGTGAAATGTACCGCTATTCATACTGGATCTTGAATGTCTGATAGGCTGTATCCGTAGTTATGTGTTAGTGTAGCGGCTGCACTCCGCTTTTGCATTGTGTTGACTCCTCCCACTCGCTCCACTCGAGACACAAACTCACGATCTCCAGCATGGGAGGCGGATGCTGTGACCAGTCTGCTAAAACCTGGGCTCTGGCCTGAGTAGCCAGATTATCCATCGGCTGTCGGGGGTAGTGAGGCCTATATTACCTACCATATGCACAGTGACTCCTGCTGGCCTCCGTCATATTAGCACTTGTGTGTTCGCGTATACGGCCACACTAACCGTGGCTAAATTGCACCAATAACTTTTTGTGTCAACTCTGATTCCCATGTAAACATGAACAGTGAACGTGTGAACACAGATTCTAACCGTAGGTGCACGCGGTGTGTGTTAGCATTGCTCACTTATGTGACCATGCTAATCACGATTCATGCTAATGTCAGTGCTAACTGTTAGTGTCAACTACAGCTCCTTTAATGATCTTTAACTATAAAAAGAAGATAAATCTGGAAGTTTGACTTCTGGTAAATTTTGAATTGTACACGCATTGGGGTTTGAAGATACTAATATTGCTCTTGAAATTAATTTCATATTGACATAGATTGTTTTGTCAGTTGCCTATTTTTTTTTCTTTTTTACTTATTTCTTTACTCTTTGTCCTTTTTGTCTCACAGTAACCAATGGCAGTAGCCACTCCCCCACAGCGCTCAACGGCGCTCCGTCTCCTCCCAATGGTTACAGTAATGGTCCAAGCTCCTCCTCCTCATCCTCGCTGGCCAACCAGCAGTTGCCGCCGGCCTGCGGCGCACGGCAGCTCAGCAAACTCAAGCGCTTCCTAACAACTCTGCAGCAGTTTGGAAATGACATCTCACCTGAAATCGGCGAGCGAGTCCGCACGCTGGTTCTCGGACTTGTGGTGAGTAGCTCCGACGCAATGTGAGCTTTAGCCAGTACGGTAAAGCTGCTTGAAAATTTGTATCATAACATGGAAAACCGTGAGTTGAATTTGAAATATGGTGCACTCATTTAAAAACGTAAAACTTTAAAATTTTTAAAAAGTTTTAAAATTTTTATGCTCAGTATGTACGAAACCTCACCCATCTGGTCCATTGTAGAGTCTCTTTCTTTCTTTCTTTCTTTCTTTCTTTCTTTTTCCTAGCTGGCCTTCTTTCTATCTTCAATATAAAATAACTTCCAAAAAAACTAAAGAAACAAACAAAAAAAATTAATGAAGTATGACATCAGACCAATAAACGGACACCTGATCCTGTTTAGATTTGCAGAGAATTATGTGTAACAACATGGTAATAACAGAATCACAGTGTCATGAAAATTGTCCTTCAGGAACCTTACAGCTAAGGTTGTTTATTAAAGCTACAGTGTGTGTGATTTTGTGCCACCTTCTGGTGAGGTTGCAATTTGCATTATGCCATTAGCGGTCACGATTTTGTTTCCCCTTCACGTCTTTGTTTCTTTGGTGACAGGATTCACCCTCCCTTATTTTATATTGTGATACACAATCTTTATGATCCCCCATTTGACAAAATCACAATCTTGTTAGCTTGCACTAGCAACCAGCAGACAGCGTATAGGGGAGCAACCACTGGTTCCTCTCCTTTTTATTCAGTCTTCTGACTGTGCTGCAAAATGTGAAAGGTGGCGTAAGCATGTCTCTTTTGGCCTACTGTCTCAACATGGTGATGCAACATGGCGGCCTCTGTGAGGTGGGCCACTCCCATGTCGATATGAAGGGCTCATTCTAAACTTATGAAAACACATTGATTAGTTGTTGCAGTTGATTTATACACTAATGGACAGATGGATAAGAAGGCTATATTCTGTTTCTGCTACAAAATAAGAAACACCTGTAAATTCTGCACACTGTAGCTTTAAGATACACTTAAAGTATTTCTAAAAACTGTGTGATTTGCAATTTGTGTGAATTTACTTGCGTATTTGTATCACATATGCAACCTTAAAGAAATGGACGAGCAGCTGAGACTGAAAATGTGAATTATTAAAGGTATAAAATACAAATCAAGACTCCAGAAAATATATTTAATCAACAGTGTTTCTGCGGTTTATCTGGCGTGGGAACATTAGCATCACCAGGAGCATTTGGAAAAACAGCCCGGCGCAAATCAAAAGATCTTCTGCGAGTGTTTGTGCTGTGAGAAAATTGAAGCGTAGCGAGCAAGGGGCTACAGAAATAGTGATCAAATGTTTTTCAGTAAGAGATGGAGGGAGATTTTCTTTTTTTAATTAGCCACACAGAGCATAGCCTCGTTTTTGGCTTCTCCGTGTTTACTTTCTCATGTCGACATATAACCGTGTATCTCCTGTGTCTTTTTGGCTCACATACCTCCTTTTGTGTCGCTCTCTTTTCTCCTTATTTCTCCACCCCTCCCTCTTCCACCTTCATGGGGAAAAAAGTGACACCGTTAATTAGCTAGTTGTGTGTTAGCGAGCGGGAGACTCTCGAGGTTTCGCTAGCTGTCAAGAACAGCCCCAACGCAATCTGGGTGAACAGATGTAAGACTGAATGTAACAAAATTCAGGTTTGGGAAATAATGCAAAGAGTGAAAGGAGGAAAACTATCTGCTGCTTTTCTGTTCACGTCACGCTTTATTTTTTGTTTGTTTTGTATAGTTATATCGCTGATTCTTCTCCCATGTGTCCTTCTTACTTAGTTATTATGCTTCCACGACGTTACATTTGTTATCTCATGAATCATTTCTTGTTTTTGGCACAGAATCGGGTACAAATGCACACCAACAACAACGCATTTGACATCCAAGTTTAATTTAATTTAATGCTAGATGTCTGAATGTATATATTTTTTAAAAATGCTATCCAGTTAGCTGGATTATTGCAAGCTGCTCTGCCAGTAGTGGGTGCTGTGCTGTCAGCTGCTGGATATTTTCAAATTGAGGTGTATAGAACAATCAACTTTGTGCTAACAGCTGACTGCAAATATCAATCAATCAATCAATTTTTTTTTATATAGCACCAAATCACAACAAACAGTTGCCCCAAGGCGCTTTATATTGTAAGGCAAGGCCATACAATAATTATGTAAAAGCCCAACGGTCAAAACGACCCCCTGTGAGCAAGCACTTGGCTACAGTGGGAAGGAAAAACTCCCTTTTAACAGGAAGAAACCTCCAGCAGAACCAGGCTCAGGGAGGGGCAGTCTTCTGCTGGGACTGGTTGGGGCTGAGGGAGAGAACCAGGAAAAAGACATGCTGTGGAGGGGAGCAGAGATCAATCACTAATGATTAAATGCAGAGTGGTGCATACAGAGCAAAAAGAGAAAGAAACAGTGCATCATGGGAACCCCCCAGCAGTCTACGTCTATAGCAGCATCTATAGCAGCGTCTATAGCAAATATGTAAATACAACTTAAACAGGAGCCCAGATATGGACATCTGTTACATATGTCACAAAAATTTGAAACAAGCTGTTTGAGTCCTAAAGTTTGTTTATAACCTTATGCTCTACATGGATAAAATTGTGGTAGTTTGGATATTTAAGATGACATCCCTACCACATTTAACTTTAAAAGGTAGATAGAAGTTGATTTTCTCTATAAGACCCCTTTAAAATAGATTTAAAAGTTAGGTGAATGTTGTGCATTTCACAAAGTTTATTTGGCGTTTGTTGAAAACTTTAAAAGTTAAACCTGTGTGTGTCACAAGCATTTTTAATGAACTCAACTAATGCATATGTGCGTTTGTTGAGTTCATTAAAGGCGCCGTGTGTTCTTGTTCTCTGTGACTCTTTCGCTGTGACCTGCACATATGCTTCTTATTACACAATCCCAAACGTTCACTCCGGGCCGCTACATCGCTTAGCTTACAATAAGTAATATTATCGCTTAATGCCTTCCACATGGATTCATGTGTTTTCTCTCTCCTCCAGAATTCCACACTCACCATTGAAGAATTTCACTCCAAGCTGCAAGAAGCCACCAACTTCCCTCTGCGGCCTTTTGTCATCCCCTTTCTGAAGGTAAATATTTAAAGATACAGTTACTACAGAAAGTCTGCCTGCCCGCTCAACCAAACCTGGAAAACATTTAGTGTGTGCAGAAACAGATGTTAAAACTTCTGTTCATATTCACCCCCTCCTTTCTCCCTATTTATTGGGTCTCTCTCCTCCTCTGGGGTCTCTTTTCAAAAGGCAGCGCTCAGTTTGTCTCTCATCGTGGGCTGTTTTTTATTCTTTCCATATTTCCTCATCTGTCTTTCTCCTACAAATTAATGTCTGATTAAACCATTTTAGGATCACTGATGTTGACTTAAAGGCCTTATGAGCAACATTTTAAACATTAATATAGCGTCCAGCAACTACAGTATTTCCTATGTAACGATGTTGCAGCATAATGGCATGCTGGGAAGAAAATGCAGAAACACTCCCACCGTAAATGTTGGAATCTGAGCTTTTCTCAAAGCTGGGCTGGCGGCTGTGCAGACAAGTAATGAAAATGTGCCAACGCTTGCAGTTCTTTGAATGTTCCCTTGAGGCCGACTCCGAAAATGAGCCAATGCCCCATACGTAGAATCCATGGAAATAAATGTGTTTATAGCCTGGTGCAAAAAAAAAAAAAAAAAAAGTTTGGTCAATATGCCTATTTTCTACAACAGACTTTTAGGGCCACATTGAATTTCTTTCTTTCTTTATTTATTTTTTTGGACTTCGAGAATAAAGTCGTAATATTACGAGAAAAAAGTCATAATATTCCGAGAATAAAGTCGTAAGATTACGAGAAAAAAGTCAAAATATTATATTATGACTTTATTCTCATAATATTACTAATTTATTCTCGTAAAATTACGACTTTCTTCTCGTAAAATTACGACTTCTCGTAAAATTACGACTTCTCGTAAAATTACGACTTTCTTCTCGTAAAATTACGACTTTTTTCTCATAAAATATGACTTTATTCTCATAATATTATGACTTTTTTCTCATAAAATATGACTTTATTCTCATAATATTATGACTTTTTTCTCATAAAATTACGAGTTTATTCTCGTAATATTACGACTTTATTCTCGAAGTCTTAAAATTGTGACTTTATTCTCGTAATATTACGATTTTATTCTCGAAGTCTAAAAAAAAAAAAAAAATTCTATATGGCCCTAAAATGCCATCGTAAGTTTCAGCTGTGCAGTGGTGGGTTGAAATTTTGCATCGCTCATCAATTTAAACTATTTTAAGTAGGGAATCAATTATCAGCACCAATAATCAGGCAGGCCAATAATCGGTTGACATCTACTTTTTAGACAAAAAGTTATGAATAATTATATTCATGGTCGGTTTGTGTTATAACTAGTGTGCCAGCTTAAAGCAACCACCTGCTGGCAGTGGCCACTTGCTGCTATGGAAGTTACTGCGTTTGTCCTTTCTGAGTGTTTTAGTGCCCAATGCCAACATATGGCCATCGTGTATTGCATAGACTTTGCATCCATCTGTCTGTCTGTCTGTGCTCAGCATAACTCCAGTTCTGTTAACTGCCAGGGTCTTCAAATTCAAGCATTCTTTGGACACAGACCTTGGATAAGTTCAAATATGGCTAACCTTGACCTATTCTAAGAGGTCAAAATGTCACATTCTTTCTACACACTCAGTATAACTCCAGTCCTTTTACTGCCAGGGTCTTCAACTCACAGGAAGCATTCTTGGCCACTCTGAAAGGTGCAGTTTTATCACACAGCACAATGCCACAGATGTTGCAAGATTTGAGGGAGCGTGCAATTGGCATGCTGACAGCAGGAATGTCAACCAGAGCTGTTGCTTGTGTACTGAATGTTCATTTCTCTACTATAAGCCGTCTCCAAAGGTGTTTCAGAGAATTTGGCAGTACATCCAACCAGCCTCACAACCGCAGACCACGTGTAACCACACCAGCCCAGGACCTCCGCATCCAGCATGTTCACCTCCAAGATCGTCTGAGACCAGCCACTCGGACAGCTGCTGAAACAATCGGTTTGCATAACCAAAGAATTTCTGCACAAACTGTCAGAAACCGTCTCAGGGAAGCTCATCTGCATGCTCGTCGTCCTCATCGGGGTCTCGACCTGACTCCAGTTCGTCGTCGTAACCAACTTGAGTGGACAAATGCTCACATTCACTGGCGTTTGGCATGTTGGAGAGGTGTTCTCTTCACGGATGAATCCCGGTTCACACTGTCCAGGGCAGATGGCAGACAGCGTGTGTGGCGTTGTGTGGGTGAGCGGTTTTCTGATGTCAATGTTGTGGATCGAGTAGCCCATGGTGGCGGTGGGGTTATGGTATGGGCAGGCGTCTGTTATGGACGAAAAACACAGGTGCATTTTATTGATGGTGTTTTGAATGCACAGAGATACCGTGATGAGATCTTGAGGCCCATTGTTGTGCCATACATCCAAGAACATCACCTCATGTTGCAGCAGGATAATGCACAGCCCCATGTTGCAAGGATCTGTACACAATTCTTGGAAGCTGAAAATGTCCCAGTTCTTGCATGGCCGGCATACTCACCGGACATGTCACCCATTGAGCATGTTTGGGATGCTCTGGACCGGCGTATACGACAGCGTGTACCAGTTCCTGCCAATATCCAGCAACTTCACACAGCCATTGAAGAGGAGTGGACCAACATTCCACAGGTCACAATTGACAACCTGATCAACTCTATGCGAAGGAGATGTGTTGCACTGCATGAGGCAAATGGTGGTCACACCAGATACTGACTGGTATCCCCCCCCCCCCAGTAAAACAAAACTGCACCTTTCAGAGTGGCCTTTTGTTGTGGACAGTCTAAGGCACACCTGTGCACTAATCATGGTGTCTAATCAGCATCTTGATATGGCACACCTGTGAGGTGGGATGGATTATCTCAGCAAAGGAGAAGTGCTCACTATCACAGATTTAGACTGGTTTGTGAACAATATTTGAGAGAAATGGTGATATTGTGTATGTGGAAAAAGCTTTAGATCTTTGAGTTCATCTCATACAAAATGGGAGCAAAACCAAAAGTGTTGCGTTTATATTTTTGTTGAGTATATTTAGAAATAGTTGAGATCCTACACTACATCTGGCTGTGTGCTAAATTGTACTAACAGACCATCTATGGAGTTTGTGCTCCAGAATTTCCATTGTGCAAAATTTTAGTATATTTTAATTTCTCTGTTAGGACTGTTACCATCTTTAAGAACAGTGACATATTTTTCTCTGTGGTATTTGAGCTGAAAGAAAGCTGCTTATCGTGAGTCTACTTGTGAGGACAGCGTCCACTTTTTGCTCAGGCTCATTTTGTTATTGATGGTTCAACCCGTTAGCTACATTTTCAGCCATATTCCCCATTTTTCAGCCATTAATGACACATTAGTAGTAGTAGGGACGCTCTCTCTCAAGCGTCCAACCATAACTTTGCTTCAGCTCATTCATCACTGCGCGCCTTGTTTCACTCACAAAGCGTATTTCTCATCTCTGTATCACAGTCTGGGAGATAACTGTGAAGACGGATGGATGGTGTACTGAGAGGCGGACAACAGGGAGTCTAACATTTAACACAAAGCTTATTTGTTTAGGTTCTCGGGTTCTTTGCGGATTTCTTTGTACTATCTCTTATGCATCTTCCTGTTTCTTGTGTTCTGAACATGCAGGTTTGCAGGATGTGTGATGTTTTGGGATATTTTACATCTCAAGAACAGACATTTAAGTCGTGTTAGCTTTGAGTTTAAACTCAATAAATCTCTTGTCTACATTAAGTTGTAGTTACAAGTTGTACCTTGTTACTTCATTGCACGATGTAGTGCAGGTAACTGAGTGGGATAAAGAGTTTGTCCAGTACATAGACCTAGGTTCAATTCCTGGTCATGCTACCTGTCTGTGTCCTTAGATTATGTCATCTGCATCATTTGGGCCCACCCTGCTGTAAATGGGTACTGGTTTTGGCTTGGGAAACCTGCATCAGAGTTGCAGCCTGTCCAAAGGGACTCAGGGATTCTCATCTGCTTTATGGAATTTGAGGATAAATATCGGCCCCAGTGGACCTCAGGGCCTGCACGATTTACTGCATTATGTGCAGTGGTGGGCAAAGCTAACATAAGGTTAGGTTTCATATCCATTAACGGTGATACCAGTACACCACTAAAACATTTAGCTCAAGCTCATGATAATTGCTAACCATTAACTTTTGCTGTATGAATTTAGCATTGACTTGAGTTTTTTTGTTCTAAAACCCTGAAAAACAGAGCTAAAGAGCTGAAATTTTAATATGTTGAAGTGTAAACATGGAGGGTCCCCAAAATGTTCAACATGGCAAGGTGAGATGATCAGCAAGCACATAAATAAATATTTAACCGCAGGTTAAAGAGTGCCCATCTGAGCCCGGCTGTCCTCACCTCCTTCTATAGAGGAACAATAGAGAGTGCACTGACCAGTAGTATCTCTCTGTGGCATGAAAGTAGCAGCCTTAGACAGGAAGGCACTGGGCAGGGTCGTGAGGTCAGCAGAGAAGATCATTAGGGCCAGGCTGCCAACCACTGGTGAACTGGCAGAACAGCACTGCTTGTCCAGGGCAAGAAGGATAAGGGACACCATAAGACAGTTAAATGCAAATCGATAGAAAGAAGTGTGCAATATAGAATACACTGTAGCATCTGGTAGCAACTTTATCCTTGTAGCATCTTCATATATGCAGTATCCCAGGTTCTTTATTTATTTATTGTATGTTGTGTATATACAGATACATAGACAGTTACTAGTATTTTTTCTTTTTGAACCCTATTTTTCACTGTCACACATCTTGGACCGGTATTCTGTGCTTTTATTCTATGTTTTTATCTATTCATGGAGTGCATCGATATTTCATTTTGTGACAGCATCTGTGATGTTCTTTACTGAATGACAATAAAAACAAGTCTAAGTCTAAATAAATGAATGAAATTAAACTGTAGTTTCCATTCAGCATACGGTTTAGTCAGAGTATACACAAAGTATTAAATGAATGAGAAATATTTAGAAAAAAATGCACATGTAAAATAATTTTAATCATCTCATTTATAAATTTACTCTGGTTTGACCACCTGCTCCACATTGGGAGACACGTTGTCTTCACACAATGTGTCACTTTTGGTTATTGGGTGTGTGGCAAAGCTCCAACAGAAACAAACGTATGATTTTAGGGTTTACAAATGTTTTTGACCATTAGCTGATGTAAAGGTAGCAGAACTAGATTTAGTGGAAGTCTCCAAAGCAAATCCGATATGGATCTACCTGTTGATCTGGCACATGCTTTCCACTGGTTGCCTTTTCTTGATGCGACTCTACATTACATGGAGAATGGACAGGGGTGGTCTTGAACCTGTAACCTTCTTTTTGGAAAGCAAGTGCACAGACCACCAGGCCGCTACGCCACTTATAACTGCTTGTGTGTCTGTGTAAAAATAATGGAAACAGGTGAGCAGAATGTCACCAGTCATAGTATGAATGTTTGTTGTGTGAGTATCAAGGTCAACGTCAAAAAACAAATCGGAAAACACATTTTCTGAGCAATCGGTCGAGATAGAAAGAAGATTTAAAGCATATATCAGTCAGCTGTAATCAAACGGTAACATCTCCAAAAACAATATAAGCTACAGCGTGCACGTCCAGGGTGTGCATCACCGCTTTGGTGCCTTTCATTTAACTCTACTCTTAGACGTGTTTGTTTGTGCATTGTTTCTTTACTGTTATTTATTACATAGTTTTTTCTTCTCTCTTCCTTTTATCTGTTCTTCCCTCTTTTGCTCCATCTGTGACTGTGTCAGGTGTGAGGAGGCTGTTATATGTGAAAACAAGGCACTTTGTTCCCAGTGAAAACATCGTTTCTCTCTGTCTGCTGTCTATAAATGTCACCGTGCGCGATTGCAGACGAGTGTGCGAATTTGTGCACCGGCATCCCGCGTGGAAGTGGGCAACAGAAATCGGCCTCTGCTGTAATCAGCGTCACGGCTGTTAGCGGCACAAACGGGACTTTTAAATATTTCTCTGCTCTTTTTCCATATCATGAAACGTTTTTCATTCACCTCCACGGTTTTGTTTTCTCCCCGTCGTTGGTGCTTTCAATTTTTTCAATTTATTATAATTTATAAATCACAACAGAGTTGCCTCAAGGCGCTTCACACAAGTAAGGTCTAACCTTACTAACCCCCAGAGCAGCAGTGGTAAGGAAAAACTCCCTCTGAGGAAGAAACCTTAAGCAGACCAGACTCATAGGGGCAACCCTCTGCTTGGGCCATGCTACAGACACAAATTACAGAACAATTCACAAAATGAATATACAGGAAATGTTGTTGGTGCATAGGGCAGGAGGATTTTCAGCACAAATACCACACCCATCTCTGGATGGAGCTGCATCTTAACCCTCTGGGGTCCGAGGGCATTTTTTTGGACAGTTCACTCGCCTGGCATAAATGTTTTATTATTGCTGTTAACAGCTCTCCCTGCATCCCACAATCAAGTTTTATGTCTCTTTTTTTCAGGACAACCTGTGCTTTCATAATATGTATGCCTTTTGTTGTGTTTTATAAGTGTAATAAAGGTTTACAATCAGAAATAAGAAAGGAAAAAGTAAAGCAGAAAATAATTTTCCACACACATTTATTCAAAACACACAGCAAACTATAATAAACAACTGATTTGACACTTTATAAAGTAATTTGAGCAACAGAGTTATCCAGTAACATTCACATGTAAACTAGTGGAGCAATCCTGATAGTTACACACTCTTTGTTTGAGCACGTGAGATTGCCATCAGAGGCTCTCCGTCTGCTTCGTCTGCTTTCAATGATCGCTGTGCATAATGGTGCAGGGCACATTGGAGACCAATAGTATTTACTCATTGGAGCACCCAGGGGTTATTCAAATGGGCCAACTAGTAACATATCACACCTGAAAATGATCAATGGCTTTTCATGTGAGGTGAATCTGCCCTACGATTGGATTTTGGAAAACCATGTGACGGTGAACCAATTCCGATTGGACACTCACATCGCGCATGTCATCACACAGCTTCTATGAGGAGTACAAAGATGGCCGATGGCTGGCTCAAAAGTCTGCGGAGTTAACTTTTCAGCAAAAAAGTACGTTTCTATCTCATATCATTAAAAAGTTATTTATAATTTAGTAAAGCTTGGTCTTAGCCGTTGTATACAATGGCGTCGGCCCCAGAGGGTTAAACAGAGAGGAAAAAAAACAGAATCAGGCATCAGAAAGACAAGAAATACAGTATAATTTGCCAGCATTAAACAACAAGAAAAACAGGAAATACTAAGGTGATCATCGGCCACTAGCCCTAAGCTTCACTAAAAGACCCAGAATTTAGGTAAAGTTGAGGCCGCGACACGCTCCGTGTCCTAATAAAATTAATTAAAAGAGTAAAAAGCGCAGAACGATACTATGCCAGTGCTGTTTGTTCTGTTCCAGCCTTTGTTTATCCGCCCTTCTTCATGCATCCCACCATCCTCCGATCCCTCCTTCCTTTCTCCTCTCCTCACCAGATGGTCAGTGTATGACTGGGACGGCTGCAGAATCAAAGATGCAACTCTTTTTCTCTCCATCACTCCTTCCCTCTCTTTTTCTCTCGCCACTCTAATTTTAGTGTCTTCCCACAGTGGGGCCTTTAATGCCAGTTACCATATGGTAGCGGAGAGCAGTTGGAAGCACGGGAGGAGCTTTTATAGGTGCAGAGAAGCGCAGCTGCAACAATGCTCGTCAGGTCTCAGAGTTTTCATTACGCTAATGCTAGACCAAGCCGACCCGCGCAACCCCCACCCCAATCCACTCATCCCTACCCCCCCCCTTTAAACCCAACCTAGCCATAGTACAAAACCACAAATTGGTTTGGACTCTTTACTGGAAGGAGGCAATCATAAACCACACAGCGCCGGTGACGTGATGCGTTGGCGGGACGCCTGCCGCACAACACAAACTTAAAAACACAGTTCCTCTGTTTTCAACTTATAGACAGAGTTTGCTGTCAACTTGTCAAGGCTTTTGTTTGTCTTGAGGCGTGCTGAAGTGACAACGCCACGTCGACACAGTGGGAGGAGAGGGACACGGGGGGGAGGTACAGGAACGAACAGCGAGTTCAGGGATGACGAATAATTGATTTCTGAGGGCATTAAAGAGGCGCAAGCCAAAACATCTTCGACTCCCGTCCTGCAGAGCGCTGCACGTCAAAGCAGGCGGTTGGCGACCGCAGTAAATTGTGAACGCGGCGCCATCTGAATTGTGTTTTTGGCTCCATTTGACAAAGTGACAGATGCGTCATTTTCACAATAAATCATCCGACTCAGATTTCAGCTTTAGCTGCCGCTTTGAAATTTACCTCTTATTCCAGTGCAGATGTTGGTCGCCGTAACAAAAGCAAATCGCCGCACTTCATCATGTGAAAAACGAGGCCGTCTCTTCAGCGGTCGGTGTTCCTCGACTCAGTGTTTTTGTTAATGCATCCCACGTCTCCACCAATTAGGATGACCTCTAATTAATGAAAGTTGAGTTCACGGGGTCAAAGCAATCTATTTTATGCTCTTTTTTTCTGAGGGTAATTACAATCATAAACTATTAACGGACCATTAACTCGGGCAGGTAACGCCACAGCCAGTGCTGCTTTTCCTTTTTTAATCACTGTCAATGACTGCAGAAGAATATTAGCGTGATTATGAAATAAAACCCAATTGTATTTCATGGGAATTGTGACACAGGGCAAAGACAAGCTCAAATTAGCTGTACAAAAAAATGTTTAATATTGGAAATAAATAATAGTGCGGCAGATAACAGAATATTTGCAGAGGAATCCTTCAAATCTGATTACAAGCACCAAAGTTTGACTGTGTATACCTTTTGGTATATATTTTAGAAAAATAATGTTAGCCATTTGAATTTTCAATAGGGGGCCAAGTAGGGGTCAATTGAAGAACTGCATAGGGGTAAAAAAAAAAGTGCTCCAATCATACTGAAACCTATACCCAGTGGTGGGCACAGATAACCAAAAAATTAACTTCGATAACAGATAATCGGATAACTGAAAAGTTATCTTTGATAAAGATAAACCGATAAACCACCCAAAAATGTATCGGAAGTTACAGATAACTGATAAATTCCAGTATTGTCTCTAGTACATTTGCAACTACTAACAAGCTGAATTTGAGTTTTAACACCACAATGACTTTTGGAAGCATCAAAAGCAACAAAAGACCCAAACAATGAGCCAGCACTTCTATGTTTGAACATGCTGCTCCTGCTGGAAGCTACACAGCTACAGCACAGAAGCACCCTGAGAGCAGCCACAAAGCCAGCTCTCTACCATTCACAACATTCTGGTCAGGCAGAATACTGATAGAATAACTCCATTAATGTCAGTTGTGAGTTGTCAGTTTATGATGTGTGCACATTTTATGATGTTGTAAAATGTGCACTCAATATTGTCCAGCCATCCATCCATTTTCTTCCGCTTTATCCGGAGTCGGGTCGCAGGGGGCAGCAGCTCAGGCAAACCCGCCCAGACCTCCCGATCCACACACACCTCCCCCAGCTCCTCCGGGGGAACCCCAAGGCATTCCCAAGCCAGCTGAGAGATGTAGTCTATCCAGCGTGTCCTGGGTCTTCCCCGGGGCCTCCTCCCAATGGGACGTGCCCGGAACACCTCTCCAGTGAGGTTGGCTTTACACTGTGTGAGTTTTGGCCCTTTTTCAGATGATTTTTCATTTGTGCGAGAATTTTTTGGACCGAGTTTCAGGTTAATCGTGCATCCTGCATCGAGTAGCGTATATGGAGTAACAAGCTGCGTTTAACATCTCATGACCACCTCCTGATCGCCGATCGTATGGTCGAATGAAAATCAAACCTGTTTGATATTATTCTGGTCGGCCGTCGTGAGGGTATCCTGCTGCTGAAGTGCTACAAGCATCCAACCGCTCGCACTGTGCATGTGCAAACACCCCAGAGCTGTCTTGTAATTTTTTTTGTTGTTTTGTTTTGTTTTTAAACTTAATTTGTAAAAAAAAAAAAAAAGCCATTTGCAAAGCCAAAAAGTTGATTTGACAACCATCTGATATAAAGTCCCTTCGGCTGCTCCCTTGTTTGTACTCAGGGTCGCCACAGCAAATCCAAGGTGATCTGCATGTTGAATTGGTATAGGTTTTACGCCGGATGCCCTTCCTGTTGTAACTCCACATTACATGGAGAAATGTGGCAGGGGTGGGATTTGAACCCGGAACCTTCTGCACTGAAACCAAACACATTAACCACTTGGCCACCACCCCTGCTTGACAACATCTGATATAACCGGGGTCAAAATAAATAGAATACTGCCTTCTACTGGTGCCCAGACGCTTAGTACTTAGGGCGAATACTGCGATGAACACTACTGGCCAGTAGATGGCAGTAGAGGCCTTGAAAACTTGCCAAAACAAAATTCCAGATAATCCATGTCTGCTACATTTAAGATGCGTCGAATTTAACAAATGCAAATACAATAACGTCTATAACCCCAGAGAATATACTCACAAGAGTTTTAGGCACTAGAGTTTAATGCTGCTGTCCGTGGAGCCTGAACAGAGTGTCTGAAATGCATTTGTCCTGTCGTGAACATACTGAGATTACCCTATCCTACCCATAATGCACTGCTGGGCACAGCATGTGCTCACAAAACCTTAAAAATTAGCACATTACTTTAAAACTAAAACATATATCTGATATTTTCACTTTATAAAACGTCAGACATGACAGTAATTTTAAATAACTTGTCCAAAATTAGTTTGGTTCAAATTTGAACCATAAGTTAAAAATGTATGCCTCTGGATGACTTTGGTGATATTGCCAACATTTCAATATGTTGTTAAAAGAAATGTTTTTTTTTGTGATCAGTTCTCCTTTGCCTGCAGAGGATAGAGTGGTTTCTCCTGAAAGCAGCTCTCTTCTGTTTGCAGAGGGTAGCACTATACATCTGTTAGGAAACTTTTAACAGGTAGGTGCTCAACTGATTTTAAAAATGTCTGTCGCTGTTCGGCTTTGTTTACTATGTTATCGGACAAAAAATTATCGGAAAACAGTTAGTCCGATAATGGTTTTTAAAGTTATCTAAAAAGATAATCCGATAATGAAAACATTATCTTCGATAATTATCTGTTATCGGATTATCGGAACTGTGCCCACCACTGCCTATACCACATTATGTGTCTGATCACAGAGATTCCAAAAGTGTATAGTTTGGACTATCTGTGACTGAATGTTCTGGAGTTATGGGGTAAAAACAGCAAGCATGGCAACAAAGGTCACTTTCAATTTCTTCAGGGGTCAAAAGTTAAAGTTGCTCCAATTATGGTAAAACATGAAAAAGAATAGTTTGCACCATGTGTCATGCTTAGTTATCATGTTATGGGGTAACATATGTCACATGTCATAGAATCCAATGGACATCGACATTATTTGACCTTTACTTTGGAGACCAAACATTCAACACAGTCAGAACTATTCCATTTGTTAATCCTATTAGTTCAACCAATAATTTGCACCAAGGTTTACCAAAACTGGAGCAACTTTAACTTTTGACCCCTGTACAACCTGAAATTGACCTTTGTCACCATTCTTGCTGTTTTTACCCCATAACTCCAGAACATTCAGTTATAGATAGTCCATATTATACCTTTTTGGAATCTTTGTGATCAGACACATAATGTGGTATAGCTTTCAATATGACTGGAACATTTTTGACCCCTATGCAGTTCTTCAGTTGACCCCTACTTGGCCCCCTATTGAAAATTCAAATGGCTAAGGTTATTTTTCTACAATATGTACCAAAAGGTATACACAGTCAAATTTTGGTGCTTGTAACCAGATTTGAACAATTCTTACAGTTATCTGCTGTACTATAATGATGCAAATCCTTTTAAAATGAGTACAAACAAACAGAAAGAATGTTTTAGAACATGCAAACGTAACAAAAATAAATAATATAGCAGGCGATTAAATTCAAAATGTAGCCGTCCACAGGATCTTCTGATGTCCTTCCACAAAACAGAACCCGCTCTCTAATTCTGAACCTGACTGATGCAACACTTTCATCTTCTTGCCTTAAAATGAACCCCATCAGATGTCTTTGAAGTAGATGCTCATGTAATGTACCTGCACCACTGCACTCAAACGCCCCACACACACACACACACACACAAAGTCGCCCATCCTCGTTACGTCAAAGAGAGCGAAAATGAGTGAAAATTCTTAAGTAAATGTTGAAGTTATAAAGTGGACGAGCGTTAATGCACTGGGGGTCACAGGTAATGGTGCTGGTTCACGGATAATGAGGTAACGGTGCTTTGACAACAAATGGATCCTTTGGGACCCCAGATGGATGTTTTTTGGAAGACTTGGGTATCATCTTTTGTACTTTTTGACTTTCAGGCTTTGTGGTGTCAAAACCTGTTACATTTTACTATGTTTGAATCTAAAGTTTTCTTCTGGCTTCTTTTCCCACAGCACCTTCAAACAGTCTTCGCTTTCATCTAAAACACGCAGGTTTGTGTTCTTTTATAGGCCAACCTGCCCCTCCTGCAGAGGGAGCTGCTGCACTGCGCCCGGCTCGCCAAGCAGAACCCAGCACAGTACCTGGCCCAGCATGAGCAGCTCCTCCTGGACACCACCTCCTCCACCACCTCCCCAGTGGACTCCTCTGAACTCCTGCTGGATGTCAATGAAAATGGCAAGAGGAGGACGCCAGACAGGTGAGGGAATAAAACAGCTTGTCAGCATTTTTGGATCTTTATTATTGATCCTCAACAACATGTGGGCCAGGAACATTCCTATCTGGTCTTCTCTATGCATTATGTGGAGGTTGTTGGCTCCAAGCAAAGCTCTGGCCATGTATAACATGCATGGATAACATTTATTTATGCAGAAAACATGACCAGATTTACAGGTAAGAAAGTTTTTTGCATTTTCACTTCATGTGCTCAGAAAGAGAGTTTAGGTGCATTTGAATGGAAAATAGTGTTAGTTGTTGATGCGTCGCGGAGGATCAGCTGTTTTTAGCGAACAGATACGGAGCGGTTCAGCTAAGAATTCTAAATAAAGGAGGAAAAAAAGCATAAAAATGTCTTTGTAAAGCTCAGTGCAGGTGTGCTGTTGTCAGCGCGCTTTAAGAGGTGAGGACGAGTCGTAGCTGCTGCAGAAAACCACGGATGAAAAGCTCACAGCTCGCTTAAAGTGGGCAGTTCAGTCAAACCTCGACCCCCTGCCCACGGACCAAGTTTAATGCTGCTATCGACCCACAATGCAAAAATAATAGGACCGCACAATGACTTGGAGAAGTAACTTGAATCTGATTACTGATTTGGAAAGATTAACGCATTAGATTACTTGTTACTAAAAAAAGTGGTTAGATTAGAGTAACGCCGGCATCACTGCATCTGAGATATAAGCATAGATTTGATGTTTTGGTGAAAGAAAATCCTCCTTTATACCACTTCATCATGAAGCTGTATAAGTGGGTATACAAAATGCAGAATTTGCACGATGCACATTTTGTCCAATCACAGCCACAGAAGCCTATGACTTCTTCTGGGTTGTCTAGGTGTCTTGGTGGCTTTCCTCACTCTTCTCCTTCTTGCACAGTCACTCAGTTTTTGAGAACTCTCTACTCCACACAGATTTACCATAGAGTGCCATACTGTTTGTATTTCTTCATAATTGATGTAAATAAGGTCCAAGTGACTTGGAAATGTTCATGTATCCATCCCCTGACTTGTCTGAAGAAAACTGGCAATAAAACTGAACAGGTATTATACCAAAGCGCTCCATTACTTATGCAACCCATCATCTTGGCTGGTATAATTTTTAATTAATTTATATCAAGTTGTAGAGATTTGTTTTCAGTTTGAGTCTAAGGAAGATAATTTTAGATTTATTTATTTATTTATTTTTTATTTTTTTTTTTTTGGGGGGGGGGGGGGGGGATTTTCTGTATTTGAAATAGCATAAACAAATAAAAAAAATTGTGAAGTACCAAGTGTTCCAATGCTTTTGGAGGGCACTGTACCATCCAATGCAGGACAGTAGAGGATTGTTCCCAAACATGTTGCCTCAATGGTATTAATTTAAATGAGCTCTGAATGCACTTGTCTAACGTCGTGATTGATACGCTGCAGCACAGTGCTTAGACACAACCCTGTGATGGTGAGTTCACATGCTCTGTGCAAGTGCATGAGGCTTTGAAATAATACAGTAAAACATTATCTCATATACTCACTTAAGGGAGATAATTGGATTTGAATGTTCACATTTCAAACAGCCGATGTAACAAAACGTGTCAGACTTCAAAAATGAGGCCATGAGCTAACAATAGTTTGTACCACTGCAGCAATGTGTGAATGTAAGTGTGAGAAGTGTCTGTTGGCGTGCCAGCAGCTCCATTGGACATCTTGTCTCTTAATGGGCCAGAACTGAGGAAATGATGAGAAAAGTCGACCCAGTACACGCGGCCACAGAGATCCCAAGGACAGACCAGAGACGGCTGCGCCATCACAAAAATTTCAGACGCCTCTTTTCTCCGTGCATGATTTTCAAATTAGGGTAAGCATTTGCTTCCATGCATGATCAGATGTGTATGTACACAGAGTGTGTTTGTCTCTGCATCAGTTAAACCACCCCCAAACCCCATCCCAGCCAAATTATTACATCCATTACATCCAGTGACTCCATGTTCTGCGGTCTAATGGACAAGCATTGAGCCGTATCATCCAGCAAGACACACAGCGCTGTAATAACCTGTCGTCCTCTTTCCAACAGTCTGCGCCTGAACGCAGCACAAGCAAACAGACGGGACTGGGCCAACAGTGAGCATGTGTGCATGTTCTCAGCTCAGGAATGCCAAATTAAATCTTATTACAAAATGCATGAATTTTCTCTGACTGTAATTTTGTCCAGTCAGATCTGAGCTTTAGATAACAGTAATTAGATTTCGGCTGGCATGCTCTAATTATTACATACTAGCAGAAGTACCCGTTGGTTAGAATGTATAATGCAAAATATATATATAAAAAAAGGCAGTGACCATATTATATTAGTCAGAGAGTGAATTGTTTCAAAAAGGCTGTTTTTAGCAGCCATGGGTGCTGTCATTTATTGTGGGAAAATAGTGGTTAATGTCATGATCTCTGAAAGCGTTGTTCCTCAATACTCTGCTGAAGCAAGTGGAACAAATTAAAAATACATGTAAGCTGAGCCAGTGATATCAGTTAAATATGTATTTCTTGTCTTTCAGACATCATCACATTCATTGTCTCATTCACGATGCCACAAAGCCCAGTGTGTTCTAACACATTAGGGGTGTGGCTGCTTTGAGTGACAGCTTGTGTGTTCAGGCTGCTCTCTGTTGCCGCTCTGGAGGCCGGTGTCGCAGACCGAACAGTCCGGTCCTAAAAACTGGTCCGCCCTGTAGAGGTGGGCGATGCCGAGAATTTTGGTATTGATCCGATACCAAGTAAATACAGGCCCAGTATCGCCGATATCGATACCGATACTTTTTCATATTTAAGCTTCATAGAGCCAAAGGATCCAAAAGACCTAGGATAGAATTTCTTCAAACATTGTACATGACAACAAAATACTTTATCACAATCAACATTTTTGTTTAAAAAATCAACACAACTTAAAACAAAATCTCCTGAGGTAGAGGGCTGCTCCGTGTTGTGTGAGACAGTGCAGCGCTGCTCGTACAGACAGAGAGTAGACTTTGATGAATCTGCGTGCGCAGCAGTCAGTGCGTGCGGGAGAGAAAAAAAGCTTGAGTATCAATCTTTTTACAGGAGGATCGTTCAATATCAATACCAGCATTGGTATCGATATTATCGATATTAGGATCGATCCGCCCACCTCTACTGCCCTGCCTTCACTGCGTATGCATCATTTCGGAGCCCAGCTGCTTGTCTGAGACAGAGTCTCTTCACCCAAAGTGATAAAATGGATTCATGGGATTATTAACCATCAGATGACAAGATAAAACCTCTTAAATCATTCTAAAGTCAGTTTTAAGCAGAAACTAGGCTATTTTAAGCAGAAATTAGGTGATAATTTGTGATGCTTTGAAATGACCAACGCGCAGTGAACGCATTCCCTAGCAGCTCGTGTAGCTGTGGCACTGTGATCGCTTCCTTCGTCTTTTGTGATGAAATAATGTTGAATTTATGTGGAAATGATTGTTATACAAAAGCTTCAGATATTTCTCGCTGAGATAGATAATGACTGGAGTGCAGTTTTAAGCAGAAATGTGATAATCCGTGAACCGCGGCTAATGACGCATGTGCAGTGAAGGCAGGGCAGACCGATTTCTAGGGGGGACCGTTTGGCCGGCGACACTGGTCTTTTTTGTGCATTTTATTACAAATATCTGCAATAATATGTCTTGTTATGTAGTTAATTCTACAAACAGGTAATTTAACATGTGCGTGTGTGTGCTGGTATTAGCATCGAGTGAAACTGCTTGATGTGATTTTAGATGCTAACGGTGTTAGCATTTGCAGCAGTTGTCGTTGCTTTGTGATGTTACGTCATAATCCATGATTACTGTGGAAATAAGCAAGTCATAATTTTTAATGCCCACACCAAAGCAAAATTGTTATGAGAACCACCGCTCAGCCCTGAAAAATTCATTCATTCATTCATTCATTTTCTGCTGCTTATCCAGGTTCAGGTTGGGGTGGTAGCAAATTAAAAATCTTCCCTATGCATGCTTCCCTATCCTCAGCCAAGTCCTGGGACTCTTTCTGGGGATCCTGAAGCATTCCCAAGCCAGATGGGAAATATAATCTCTCTGGCGGGTCCTGGGTCTTCCCCTAGACCTCCTCCTACTAGGATATGTCTGGAAGACCTTCCTAGGGAGACAACCAGGGGGCATCCTCACCAGATACTGGAAGTACTTCAACTGGCTCCTTTCGATGCTACGAAGCAGCGGCACTCTCCGAGTCTCTCCCGGATAATCGAGCCTCTCACCCTGTGCAGGAGTGTAAGCCCAGATATCCAATGGAGAAATCTCATTTCCAATGCTTTTCCTCTGAAAAATATCATGAAACAAACGCCTGAACCAAGGCTGGTCTGTTAGCTGGTCAGTAAGATGCTAATGGTGGTAGCATTTGTAGCAGCTTTAGGCCCAGTTAATTCATCATTACTGAGAAAATAAGTGGGTGATCATTTTTAATGGCCACAAAAGCAAAATCATTATGAGAATCACCAGTCTGCTCTCACAAATATGATTTAATAAACACCTGAATGGTGGTTAGCCTGTTAGCTGGTCAGTAAGATGCTAATGTTGTAGCATTTGTAGCAGCTATCAAGAGTTTAGGCCCAGTTAATCCATGATTAATGAGAAAATAAGTGGATGATAAATTTTAATTGCCACAAAAGCAAAACCATTATGAGAATCACCAGTCTGCGCTCACAAACATGATTTAATAAACACCTGAATGGCGGTTAGCCTGTTAGCTGGTCAGTAAGACGCTAATGGTGTTAGCATTTGTAGCAGCTATCAAGACTTTAGGCCCAGTTAATCCATTATTAATGAGAAAATAAGTGGATGATCATTTTTAATTGCCACAGAAGCAAAACCATTATGAGAACCAGTGGTCTGTTCCCATAAACTATGATTTAATAAACACCTGAATGGCAGTTAGCCTGTTAGCTGGCCTTGTCAGTAAGATGCTAATGCTGTTAGCATTTGTAGCAGCTATCAAGACTTTAGGCCCAGTTAATCCATGATTACTAAGAAAATACGTGGGTCATAATTTTTAATGGCCACCAAAATCAAAACGGTTACGAGAACCACCGCTCTGCTCCCACAAACATGATCTAATGAACCCGTGAATGGTGGTTAGCCTGTTAGCTGAGCTTGTTGGTGTTCGGGCTTCATTTGTCTTGCCCACGTCCCCTCTTTACCCATACATACACTAACACACATACGCTGCACTTTATATATAAGATTATTAAGCATTTTTCATTTCTACAAAAGTTTTTGCCATAAAGTACAATGTGTTCGTAGGTTACTGAAACAAAGTGAAATTCTCGTGAGGTTACATTTTTTTCCTTTACAGGCAGAAGTGAGGAGAAAAAGTACTTTTTATATTTGCTGAGGGACAAAAATGCCGAACGCAATATTAATAATTCTTGCCTCTCTTTCCCCCGCCAACAGTGAGAATGGCAGACTTTTTCTGTATTACCTGCATATTTGCAGTCCATCTGGTGCACAGGGGAGTGAGCTGAGGGGAAAAGGTGTGCGTATGCTTAAGTGCTAGAGTGAGAATAAAATAATAAGGTTTCATGTATGAGCACATCTGTATGCAGCTGTGTGTGTGTGCGCGTGTCTCGGGAGATGGGCTGATAACACATACAGATGAGGCTCCAGCACCAATACGGCTGGCTAAGCACCTCTCATTTCTGCTTACCTCTGCGCTGCATTCCGGCTTATTGGAGCCCCGAGTCGGAATAGTGGAATTTGGATGAGAATCCTTAATTACAGACAACGATGCAGTATCAGTGCATCTGGATTAATACCACGATCTGCAGGAAGCCGACCAGAAGTACCGGAGTTTTTAGTGTACAATATGCACAAAACAAACAAACATGGGGGAAAAAAACCCTGCATTTTCTGACAAAGCTTTGTTAGTATTCTGATATTCCAGATGCTAATGGGTGTGGCAGTTTGATTATGTAAATCTTGCGAAGGAAACAATGAAGCAACAACAAAATTACAGTACATTACAGTAAAGATACTGATACTATGGAAACATTCATGTATTCAGTGGTCAAAATATCTTAAGAAAACTGGTTCCATCCACCAAAGACGTAATAAAATCATTGCCGTTATGTCAAAACTACTGCACAGATGTTGACAAAATTTTCTCCACAGATAGATATTAGGCCATGGAAGAATCCATAACATTTTGGAGGTGATCCGGATCTGTATCTGGATTCTGGATCAAGTTTCACGTTATGGTATAAATGGACTGCATTTATATACAGTGGTCCCTCACTATAACGCGGTTCACCTTTCGCGGCCTTGCAGTTTCGCAGATTTTTTTAGTCCAATTTTGCATGCTTTTTCTTTTTTTTTTACAGCGCATTGTGTTCTGCGTCCTCATCAAGCAGGCCGGTCGCAGCACCGCGAAGGGAGAGCATGCGCATTGAATTCTGCGTGTCTGTTTATAAGAATTTTCTCGCCCAGAAGAAAAAAGAGCACCAACAACTACCCATAACTGTGTTCTTCACTCGGAAAAAGACACCTGCACCGAGGTGTCACTCAGTGGAAAAAGACGCGACAGCGGAGCGGCACCAGGACAAAGAGGCGCGGTCAAAGGAACTGTTAAATACTGGTCAGTCACTATTAATCATTTCTTACGTGTCCAACCTCGTAGGTTGATCGTTAAAATTAAATTTGTTAGTTCTAAAAGCCATCATAATTATTTATAGGAAAACGTTCTATTTTTATTTCTCAAACAAATGTTTGGGCCTGAAAACAGGTTGGTCTTATTTTTCTACTAAGGTTTGAACTTTGAGAGTGTTTACACACGAGAGAAAAATGAGAAAATGTTAATGCCTGTTTGAGAAAAGTGTATAAAGTGTGTAGTGAGGGGTTTTACAGCCTTAAAACGTCTATAATAATTGTAAAAAAATAACGCTGACTACTTTGCGGATTTCGCCTATTGCGGGTTATTTTTAGAACGTAACTCCCGTGATAAACAAGGGGCCGCTGTATAACAGTTTTCCATCTGCATCAGATGCTCAAAGTGCTTTACACTGTTCCAGTCAGGCTGGGACTTGAACCGAGGATCCTGTGGTCTCAAGTCCAACACTTAACCACTAGTCCATCACCTCCCACATTATATAGGCTTTGAAGGATTACTTTTAGCAGGATTACATCAAAACTACTACACGGATGTTGATGAAATGTTCACCACAGATAGATTTAAGGCCATGGAAAAACCCGTTGCATTTTGAGGCTGATCCGGATCCGGATTCTGGATCAATATTTGCCTTTATATAGGCTTTGAAGTCAAAACTACTTAACAGATTCTCACCACATTTGCAACACAGATAGATATTATTGCATGGAAGACTCCACTGAATGTTGGAGGTGATGCAGATCCAGATTGGTGGACATCAGAAATCTCTGATTGCTCTGATTGCTCATCAACAATAATCCTTTGGTTTTGTTATGGGCTTTGAACATGGATTGATGCACAAATACACAAACGCATGCATGCATGCACACACACAGACACACATACACACACACACAGAGTCACTGTCCAAATACTTATGGCCATGACTCCTTGGGCAGATTCACTTAAATGAGAAGGATAAATTGGAGGTCGTGGCTACAGGGGTGTGCTTATGGCCAGAGAGAGACACAGACAGACAGACAGATAGATAGATATACATTATGTCTCCAGCCCTATTGGTTGTGGAGGTACAAGACACTCACATCCTGGAAAATGTTTTTCTGCCTAAATGCTGAATGACCTCTTTAAACTAATCATCTGCAGACATTCATTCAAGGAATATTCCTGCCCAATTTGGTGCTTATTTGTTTCCAAGTTATTTTATACAAAGTCTTTTCCAATAATACCATGTGCTACTACTGGTGATTAGACAAAAATACTCAGTAACATCAATGGTCACAATGAGCATAAAGGTAGGAGCATGCACAGGCACAATTATTACCAGATTTATTAAGGCGTGCATGCACATGGTTCTTTCTGGGACATTATGATCAAAACTGTGTCCATGTGCACAGCCTGATTTCACCTTCACGTGTTATCCGTCGATTAATTAAAAACATGGTTGGTATGGTTGGTCTGCTCCACTCGTCTGTAAATGACATTTAGGAGACAAGTTCAAGAATTTGGCAACAATAGGTCACAGCACTGATTGTGGTGCACTAATAGCGTCATTAATTGAATAATTAAATATTCACAAAGCTATCATTTGCAGACTAACAGTACCACAGCAACATTTGTAACTATCATAAAGAAGATTTTGCATCTATTTTATTAACTGCATATTGTATGTCTAATTCTGTCATGCACGCCGACGTCATGCACATGAAACTTGCCTGTGAGGAATGTGCACAAACTGCACCTCATTAGGTTGCCTATGTGGATGTGAGTGTGAGTGCTGTGCTGTAGGTAAGAACACTGTTGCAGCAGCAAAGCTGTGGAGAAAAGAGTGCAGCCGGGGAGGTGGAAAGAATGGATGGATGAGTCGAGGGAGGCAGGGAGAGATGGATGGATGGAGGGAGGGAGCATATGGAGAGCTGTGGATGAGCATTAGCAGCCCATAAAAACAGCTCATTAAGAAGTTCAATCTGTTCATCGGAGAGAGAGAGCGCAAGGGAAGTGGGGATAGAGGAGAAAAGCAGAGAGGAGAGAAACCAGTGGATTGAAAATACTCGGGGGGGTCAAAATTTTACTGTGAACTGACAAAGCTAAGAACACACACACACACACACACACCTGGCCACATTAATCTTCACAAGCAGGCTAACAAAAATCCACCTGATCCCCTGGAAGCATCTGTAATTAATATGAGAACAATGAATTATTTTGTTGAAAGAATCCCAGGAAATTCCAAGGAATGTGATTGTTAGAAAAAAACTATTTATGGAAAAGATTCTGTTCATTGGTCGAGTTTTTAATTGTTATTGACTATTTAAGCAGAACTATAACTATATAAGTATCTTTAAATGACAATATGTAGGATTTAGTGGTGTTTATTAGTAGAAATGGAAAACAGCATAATTATAAGTGTTTTATAATATCAATTAAACATTAAAAAGAAATTACACAATAAAAATTAAAATGATAAAAACAGACATTAAAACCAAATCTACAAACACTGCAAACATAAAATATTACATTAAAATGAGTTCCAATAAGCGTGAATTATAAGATATAGGAAAAAGTGTGTTTTAAGATTGGCCTTAAAGGACTCAACAGAGTTGGTCCTTCTCATCTCAAGTGCCAGATTATTGCTATTATATAAGATTGGAGCACAATAAGATGAAGCTTTTTGATTTCTTCTTAACGTGAGGACCACAGAGTAAATCTGCATCCTGAGAACGGAAGGCACATAATGGAATATAAGGCTTAATAAATTCCACAAGACCCTATGAAGTTGTCTACATTAGATTAGATAGAATTTTATTAATTCCTGCATTGTATAGCAGCACACAGGGTAAGAAGCACACAGAGTATCAAATGTGAGCGTAAAACAAAAAACTGTTTGCAAATATAAATATAAATACACAAATATAAGCAGAAATTTCCTGTATTTCCTTTTGGTAGCATGGCCCAAGCTGAGGGTCATCCCTTTGAGTCTGTTCTGCTTCAGGTTTCTTCCTCAAATCAAAAATAGAAGTAAAAAACAATTTGCAAAATATAAATACCAGAAATACTGCTCGCTACTGGTTTACCGGCTGCAACTGTTCCTCTCCTTCCCATCCCCTGTCTTCCTGTTACTCCTCCTCCCCCTGAGTGAGGAGTTGTACAGTCTGATGATCTGAGGGACAAAGGAGTTTTTCCAGTCTGTTGGTCCTGTACTTGGGGAGGAGCAGTCTGTGGCTAAAGTGGTCTTCATATCTACATGGGAGTGGGGCTCCTAAGAGAGGCCGCCATGTTGTACCACCATGTGGATCCACTCACCCATCAGGGGCACACTTACTCTGCCTTTCGTATTTTGCAGTGTCGTTGGAATTTTGAAAAAAAGAGGAATATGTTTTCTCTTATATACTCTGTCTAATGTTTGCAAGTGCAGGCTAACAAGTTTGAGAACCCTCATTTTTTTGAAACGGAGGATCATACATAGTTCTTATCACAAGAGAAGAGAGCATGACTCCACTTTGCTATAGAAGAAAAATGTGACGGGAAACAATATTGTGACTGGTGACACCATCGTGCAGTCTGCAACCTCACCACTAGATGATTCTAAATCTGACACACTGTAGCTTTAAGGCAGGTGGAAGCTTAAAATATTCCTACAGTGAAGATTTCATCCACCTTGAGACAAAAAAAGAAAAAGCAGCTGTTGTTTAAATCACCAGAATTGACAGTGAGGCCGCCTCTGCCTGTTTCTCCACACAGAACCAAAGAGAACGGCTTCGAGCGGGATGGCGCGTTGCATCCGGAGGTACACCCCAGCAAGCGACCGTGCACCATTAGCCCCGCCCAGCGCTTCAGTCCGTCCAACGGGCTGTCCTATCAGCCTAACGGGCTGCCCCACCCTGGCCCACTCCCCCCACAGCACTACAGACTGGACGACATGGCGATCGCCCACCACTACCGCGACACCTACAGACACCCAGCGTCCAATCATCGGGAGATCCGGGAAAGAGCCAGACCCATCGGTGAGGACATCCGGGCGGGTCATCTCTAGTATGAGCTGAGTGTATGTGTGTGTGTGTGTGTGTGTTCATTTGAATTTGAAAATGGTTCAAAAATAATAATTTTGTCTCTGGGTTAATCCAAGAGACACATATAGGAGGTTTTAAGAGTAAAGACGTTGCCACAGTTACATCATGTATTCACCATTCCTTCGGGTTTTATTCTTTATATTCTACAGAAATCAGAACAAACCAGATGAGTTTTAGTCAGACTGATAAACACTTGAGTACACTTATCTTACTAAAGGCTCCTCTGTCTGCTGAGACTAAAAAAATCCACTTTGATATGTACAAGTGGGCAACAGAAGCACATTTATGCGCAATGTCATCGTCACATTTCTCTAGTCAGACCGAGCCCCGGTGAAGGTCTAATGACAACTTGAACTGTTCTAAAGATAGGACAGACATTAACCATGTCTGGCCTTGTGATGGATGTTTATTGAACTACAAGCTTGGTCATTTGAGAGCTGCCCTCGGGGCGGGAGAGAGATATGGAGACAGTAAAGAAATGGATAGAGTCAGCCGGGAACCACAAGATGGATAAATGAAAGGGGGAACGGGGGACTGATGGAATGATCCTTTGTTATACTGACTTGCCATTTGTGTGTCTGTCCATCCATCTTTCTCTCTTTCTGTCCATTTGTCTCTCTGTCTGTCCAGGTATGCATGCAGGGACGAGGCAGGAGGAAGTGATCGACCACCGGCTAACAGACAGAGAGTGGGCTGAGGAGTGGAAGCACCTTGACCATGTAAGAAAAGTAATAACATTTTTATTACTATTCTTTATCATTCTGTCTCTGAAACAGATGATGTTTCTTTAAGTTGTAATGAACTGTTGCACTGTATGAATCAATGTTCCCTTTATAAAATGTGCAGGTTTGTATGCAAACAATGCCTCTTTCCTACATGGAACTGGTTCTATATCCACACAGGCCAACCTAGATATTTGATATTTTTGCATTTCTGAGTTTGTTCTGTTCCTGCATTTATGTATATATATATATATATATATATATATATATATATATATATATATATATATATATATATATATATATATATATATAAAACAACATGAGGCTGGGAATTGGATCTTTGCTCTGACAGAAATTAAATCAGAAACTAACATGCTTAATTCTGAAACTAGACTGATGATAATTAGATCTGATCCAAAATATGAGAGGACAGATTAATACAGTTTTGTCCTGTTGGCTAATCACTCTTATGTTTCAGTGATAAGTGCTTTATAGCAAACATCTGGTATTTGTGCAAAATAGCAAAACAGTGTTAACAATAGGTATAAAGAAATATAGATGTAAATGGGAGGGAGTGCCCTGTAAGTCACATTCTCAACACTATATCTACTGCTTTAAAGCAACAGGTTGGTCATCATGTCCCCCCACTGGCCTGTGGTCAAAGTTCTTGAAATGGAGCAATATCGCCATCTGGTGGACATTTGCCACTAAAGCAAGTAGAGTAGAATTTCACCAAGAGTTCCGATAACCAATATTTCTTAACAAAATGGCAATATAGGGACATTGAAAAGAAGCTTACTGTATCTCCTCTGGAATAAAATGAGCCCAAACACAATATTTTCTGATTCCATGATGATGATTTCATGTATTCTCTCATAACACCTGAGTGGTTTATTACCTCTGGCAAGGAGGTAACATTTTCAGCAGAGAGATTATGGTGAGCAGAGAGATTATGTTTCAGGAAATAAGTGATCCACAATATATTCTGGAACTGAGATCCAGAAGAATGTTTGGCACATAGCAACACTGAACTCAAAAAGTTGATGAAATTTGGTAAGTGAATGGATAATGTCCTAGATAATGAGGGATTTTATTTTTTATTTGAGCCTGAACATATTTTCTGGAACATATGTGGATGTAAGCCCTCCCTGACGACCTTCTAGTGAAAGTTGCAAGTATGAAACTGGCTTATATTTTGCTGCAATTCTATAATAATGTGCATGTTGGTCATTTGTTGCATGGGTGGTATGCTTAACCTAAGCTTTTTTTCAGATGCTTAGACAGTAAATGGGTTGAGTTGGGATTTTAACATTGATATAAAGGACAGCAATGAAATTGTCTTTGCTAAAACAAAATATCACCGTTTTTGTATTGTGTTCTGTATTGCTTGTACAGGTGAGCCCCGTTATCTCGTGCAGGTTTGGGTCCACAAAATCAGACTGCAAGTTATCTGAAACCAGGAGTTAATTAAGTTGGTCAAAAAAAACTTAAAATCAGTTTACCTTGCCATGTTATAATAGTTTCAACTATTGAAGCATGATTCCTTCCTGGATGGTGATGATTTCTTCATCTGGCATCTCTGGCTGCTGCAAGTCAGCGATGAGGGCTTTGTCAGTGCCGAAGATTCCTGACGATTTGAAAATTTTGGATGCAATTCTTTAGATCCTTACTGCCAGTACAGATTGGGCTGGAATTTATATACGCGCCCGCCATTTCTCAGGAATCTTCCGCACAGAATTGTCCGCCCTCATTGCTGACCTGCAGCAGCCACAGGAGAAAGAAAAAGATCCCGAACCTGCTCCAGATGAAGAAATCATCACCATCCAGGAATGAATCAAGCTTCAAACGGTAACAGTTTCAACCATATATTAGTTTCGAACAGGAAGAACACTGACGATCCCTCCCAAAAATGGTCAAATCTAAATTGACTTTATCTAAATTTTTGGGGTCCACAACTTGACCACAAGTAAAGCCGAATCGTTACTTTTGAGTGTGCAAATTAACGGGGCCCACCTGTATGTTTCCACTCGAGTAACAGTGGTATTGTCAGTCACATTAACTCACCTACCTCCATTAGTAACCAACAAATTCATCCTACTTTGTCACCTGCAAGTAAATATAATGAAACATTACATTTTAAAAAGTGTCTGATGTCATGTTTGATGGTGAAGTCCAACACGCACCACGTGTCATCAAATGGATCATAGTCTATGTGTGAACTCAGCGCAGTGTCCGCTCCCTTTGATCCTCAGCTGCTGAACTGTATCATGGACATGGTGGAGAAAACGAGACGCTCGTTGACGGTCTTGCGGAGGTGCCAGGAGGCCGACCGCGAGGAGCTCAACTACTGGATCCGACGATACAGCGATGCTGAAGAGCTGAAGAAGGGCACTGCAAGTGGGCAGTCCAGGCAGCAGAGCCCTGCAGATCAGGACAACGCAACATCAGGTAAGGTGTCAAATGTTGTATTTTAAATTCAAATTCTAATCCAATTACATTTTTTCCGCGAATCTGGTTGGTTAATCTTGTGACATATCAGGCGTATAATATCTGTGGAACGGTCGCCAAAGACAAGACAAGAGACAAGAGACCGTTGTCTCGGCCTACGGGCCGAGCAGCAGTGCAGAGTACCCGACCTTCCTGGAGTCCCTGGGAGGGATACTAGATAGCGCTCCGACTGGGGACTCCATTGTTCTCCTGGGGGATTTCAACGCCCACGTGGGCGGCGACAGTGAGACCTGGAGGGGGGTGATCGGGAAGCACGGCCTCCCCGATCTGAACCCGAGTGGTGTTCAGTTGTTGGACTTCTGTGCTAGTCACAGTTTGTCCATCATGAACACCATGTTCGAGCACAAGGGTGTACATAAGTCTCGGACACTCGAGTGAAGAGAGGGGCAGAGCTGTCGACTGATCACCACCTGGTGGTGAGTTGGATCCGCTGGGAGGGTAGGAAGCCGGTAAGACCTGGCAGGCCCAAACGTATCGTGGGAACGACTGGCGGAACCCTCTGTCAGCGAGGTCTTCAACTCCCACCTCCGGGAGAGCTTCTCTCAGATCCCGGGGGAGGTTGGAGACATGGAGTCCGAGTGGACCATGTTCTCCACCTCCATTGTCGATGCGGCTGCTCGTAGCTGTGGTCGCAAGGTCTCTGGTGCCTGTCGCGGCGGCAATCCCCGAACCTGGTGGTGGACACCGGAAGTAAGGGATGCCATCAAGCTGAAGAAGGAGTCCTACTTATCTTTGTTGGTAGGTGGGACCCCAGAGGCAGCTGACAGATACCGGCAGGCCAAGCGTGCCGCAGCCCGTGCGGTCGCAGAGGCAAAAACTCGGGTCTGGGAAGAGTTCGGGGAGGCTATGGAGGAGGACTGTCGGTCGGCCTCGAAGAGATTCTGGCAAACCGTCCGACGCCTCAGGAGGCGGAAGCAGCTCTACACCAGCACTGTTTACGGTGCGGGTGGGGAGCTGTTGACCCTGACTGGGGATGTTGTCGGGCGGTGGAAGGAGTACTTCAAGGATCTCCTCAATCCCATCGTCACGTCTTCCGAAGAGGAAGCAGAGACTGTGGACTCGGAGGCGGACTCATCCATTACCCAGGATGAAGTCACCGAGGTGGTTAGAAAGCTCCTCGGTGGCAAGGCTCCTGGGGTGGATGAAATCCGTCCTGAGTACCTTAAGTCTCTGGATGTTGTGGGGCTGTCTTGGCTGACACGCCTCTGCAACATCGCGTGGCGATCGGGGACAATGCCTCTGGATTGGCAGACCGAGGTGGTGGTCCCTCTGTTTAAGAAGGGGGACCGGAGGGTGTGTTCCAACTATAGGGGGATCACACTCCTCAGCCTCCCCGGTAAGGTCTATTCCAGAGTACTGGAGAAGAGAATTCGACCGATGGTTGAACCTCGGATTCAGGAGGAGCAGTGTGGTTTTCGTCCTGGTCGCGGCACACTGGACCAGCTCTACACGCTCCATCGGGGGCTCGAGGGTTCATGGGAGTTTGCCCAACCAGTCCACATGTGTTTTGTGGATCTGGAGAAGGCATTCGAACGTGTCCCTCGGCGCACCCTGTGGGGAGTGCTCCGGGAGTACGGGGTCCGGGGTCTTGACGACTGACAACCTGATCAACTCTATGTGAAGGAGATGTGTTGCACTGCATGAGGCAAATGGTGGTCACACCAGACACTGACTGGTATCCCCCCACCAATAAAACAAAACTGCACCTTTCAGAGTGGCCTTTTATTGTGGACAGTCTAAGGCACACCTGTGCACTAAACATGGTGTCTAATCAGCATCTTGATATGGCACACCTGTGAGGTGGGATGGATTATCTCAGCAAAGGAGAAGTGCTCACTATCACAGATTTAGACTGGTTTGTGAACAATATTTGAGGGAAATGGTGATATTGTGTATGTGGAAAAAGTTTTAGATCTTTGAGTTCATCTCATACAAAATGGGAGCAAAACCAAAAGTGTTGCCTTTATATTTTTGTTGAGTATATTTGATGGATTTTCACATTTGATGGATTACTCCACGCCCTGGCCGCTGTTGGAGAAACGCTCGCTGCTTCACGGTAAGTCTCGCCGAAGGAATTACCTACAGAAAAATGAACCGCGCAAATGATGGAATTAGATTAGAATGGGAATAACCCTGTTGTGTCTGATGATGGGTGGACGTTCATGCTGTTATACGGTCGAAAATATCTGTTTTACCGGCTCTGCTAACGCGTCGCCGCTAAAACTACGTGTCACCGGTAAAGCTGTATGTTCGACCGTATAACCCAGCATGAACGTCCGCCCATCATCAGACACAAAGGGGTTATTCCCTAAATAACCTGCATCTTTGTAAAACCACCTGAATGTACGTTCCAAGCAAATGCAACAATACTCATCTGGTGACAGTAAACATCACAAGTATACCAGTTGTGAACACGTCTGACTTTTGCTGAGTGCACGTGAATCTGCATCAGTTACTGTCTACCTTCACCTCTCATTTGTTTTGGTTTTTCACATTTTGAAAAAAGTGACAAAAAAAGTTCATCTTTATTATCATGGTCATGATTGCTAATGCTTCAATTTTTTGGGGAATAAAGACAGAACATATGGGATTTTTCATTTCCGGAATTCTGTTTGTGTCTTCACAGAAATTCACAGAGAGCTGCTACATCGGCCTGTGTCTGGCTACGTCCCTGAAGAAATCTGGAAAAAAGCTGGTGAGGAGCACTTCCTCACCTGCCATCATTAGCGTCACACATTCCTTTCCTCCTCCTTGCTCTTGGTCCCTCTGCAGTTTTTAAACCATTTCAGTGTGTAGAACTCAAGGCCATCTTTTCCATCTGGTTGACTCTGAGCTGGATGTAGATAAGTGGAGTTCCTTTAAAAACCATTCTCACCCTTCATCCTGCTGTCTGCAGTCTTGTCCCCTGGTAGCCTTCAGTTTATGCATAAGGATATTCTTAGAAAATAATTCATGTTGATTTGGCTGTGGCACGGTGGCTTCGTGCTTGGCACTGATGCCTCACAGCAAGAAGGTCATGGGATTGCTTCCTGCCTTTTCTGTGTGGAGTTTGTGAAACTATGAAAATAAAGAGACAATAGGCTGGCTTCCATTCGCTTCCATATTACGCAAATTGAAGTCGCAAATTGAAAATATGCTGAATGGGAATGCATGTATTTTTTTTTTTTAAATGCCAGATATTTATGAGGTGGTTTTTTCAAGCAATTCGAAAAACCCTTATTATGAAAAACTGCAATGGAAACACTTTCGGATAATGCAGATCTTGACGTACAGAAAGAGTCACATGACATTCTAAAATACACAATGCGGTATGTGTAGATGGAGTAAGAGCTCGTTAAACTATATAAAAGATGAGGTTACGACAAAATTGGATTTAAAAAAAATGACAATATTTAGTGGGACTGCTATTGGATTACTATTACATGTCTGATGAAAGCCTTGATAGAATGACAGTTATCACATGAAGAGAACATCCAGCAGTCACATTCCATCAGTTAATGGTTATGCTGTCATTTCACTATTATGTGTTGTTAACATTCTTAATTTTTACACCAATCTGGAATGGTAACCCAGCTTATGAAAATCATTCACTCATCTTCAACCGCTTACTCCAAATAAAGGTTACAGGGGCCTGGAGCCTATCCCAGGCAGCACTCATAGAGCGTGAGAAGGGGTACACCCCAGACAGGACGCCAGTCTGTCACAGGGCCACATACAGACAAACAAACACATTCATGCCTGCACGCACACCTACTGACAATTTAAAGTATCCAATCCACCTAACCTGTGTGTGTCTTTGGATGTGGGAGGAACCCACAAACACACTCGGAGAACACACAAACTCCACACAGAAAGGCCACAGGTGGGAATCAAACCCATGACCTTCTCCCTGTGAGGCAACAGTGCTAACCACTAAGACGCCTTATGAAAATCAACTATTTTAAAAAGAGTTTTTCAGTGTTTATACTGCGCAAATAGTAAGTCCTTTCTGCTGCTCCCTTGTTTGCACCACAGCAGTCCCAAGGTGGACCTGCATGGTGATTACGCCCTATGTCTGAAGCAACTCCACATTACATAGAAAAATGTGGCAGGGTGGGGTTTGTCAATGACAACGTAATCTGTAGTGAGAGTAAAAGCCCCCTAATACTTGCACGACTTTGATCCACGCACTAGCACGCACTCTGCCGTGCATGAGAGTAAACTCGTCTCAAACCGTTGTAGACTGTGCGCGGCTTCGTGCAAGTGTGCAAAGAAAATAATTGAAATGTTCAAAATCTCCATCGCACATTAATTACGTGAACATTGCGCAAACCATTCAAAAACACTGCGTGTGAGTGCGAGTGATTGTGTCAGCGCACTGCATCAGAGCGCAGCTCATCTGAACAATTATAACGAGATGTATAATCCATCATAAACATACTTTTACAGCTGATCACAAGAAGGGATGAACGTGCAACTGTTTTACAATATAATATAAACAATATAAATATTATAAATAGAATATAAACATTACAAATAATTACCTTTTTAGATGGTTCCAAATGTGTTCTCCACCTCATTCAGCCCATGAGAGAGAGAGAAAAAAAAAGAAGCTGCTGCTGGAGCAGTCCGCTGTGATTCCGGAAGTGATTAGAGGCGTTTTCAACAGCCAACTCAGAGAAAATGATTAATCTGCTATGAAATAATTATTTTATATACACAGCAGCATCCAGTGCACAATGCGTGGCATCTAGTGGAACAAAGCACTGTGTCCAGCTGGGAACACAGCGGGTGGGATTGTCATGACGATGTGCGTGCAAGTGCACAGATCAAAGTCGTGCATGTGTCAGGGGGCATTAAAAACAGGTTGAGGTGAGCCTGGGGAGATGGAGGTATGCCCTGGAGAGAAGGGGAATGAAAGTCAATAGAAGGATGAAAGAGAAGGTTTGAACCGGGAACCTTCATGGGTCATGGATTTGATTCCCACCTTGGCCACCACCCCTGCATGTTTATTTTGCACAAATATACTGTAGTATTCTTTCAACTCATTGTCTGACCATTGTCACCAAGCAAAAAAAAAAAAAAAAAGTGATACTGTATATCTGCTTCTTAAAACCCTCTGAGGAAAAAAAAAAATGGTCCCATTGCTTGACCAAGCATGATGTGTGAGATACTCCGAACAAGTAATATGCATTTAAATTGAATTGAGTATCACCACTGGGACTGTGCCGGCTCTCCAGCACTCTCTTCCCCAGCTTTGATAGATCTTCCATCTGAGGCATTTGGTGTGTAATCACAATTCTGTGCACAAGACATATATCACATGGCACCAAGACAATTTCCATGATTTCAGGCAGAGCAGCAAGTTAAAGACAGAACCACCCTGGTTTAAAAATTGTGCTCAATCGTGATGGAGAGGGGGAGAAAAAAGGATGCCTTTGCCTGAACTGAACGCAGATTTTTGTTTTTACAATACAAGTGTGTGTGAACAATAACGACGTGGTAAATTGAAGCACATTTGTTACACGTAAAGCTTTGTTTGTCTTTTGTCTGCGGGATAAATGGTGCCTGCTAGTTTTCATTCTTCTCAATATTTTTGCAATCCTGTCACTTCAATTGCATATATTCAGGCTGAGAAAAGGCTGATTTAAATGTGACCCAGGGAGGTTTGCAAAGTAGGTTTTTTAACACAATGGAGTGCGCCGGTGAATACATCTGTTTGAAATAGAAAAAAATGTTTACAGTTGGTGATAAATATTCAAGCACCTTGCACAGTGTCCTACCGGTTTCCCACTTCCCCTCACCGCATGGGCCTGTGGGATCACAATGGAAATGCATAATTTAAATATAAATTGCCTGATTTGCATATACAATTAGTCAAGTTACAGGCTTGATGGGAGCAAACAAAAAGCTCTCCTTTTGCTTTGATGTTTAGTCGAAATTCCACCGCTTAACACCCACACGGTCAGGTTATTCACCGCACAAAACAAATCTCAAATAACACACTGGAACCGTTGAAATAAAATTGTGTTTTTTTTAATCAATTTTTTTCATACTTATTTAATATCATTAACGTAATAATCGAATAATCTCAAGTGGCTCAGATTAATGGTAAAGTGGTGCAGTATTCTTAATTCCTGAAGATAGTAGAGGACCTATCTGAGACATGTGCACATCATTTAGGAGAGGATGACTCAACTGTTCCAGACTCATATGAACCCCAGTGAGCAACTTGGGATATGTACCAGAATCTCTACCTGGGATGAACAGCCCGAAAATGACCACGCCCTTTTAAAAAATGACCACGCCCTTTTAAAAAATGGCTACACCCTTTTAAAAAAAATGACCATGCTCTTTTAAAAAATGACCACAACCTTTTAAAAAATGACCACAACCTTTTAAAAAATGACCACGCCCTTTTAAAAAATGTCCACGCCCTTTTAAAAAATGTCCACGCGCTTTTAAAAAATGACCATGCCCTTTTATAAAATGTCCACGCCCTTTTAAAAAATGTCCACGCCCTTTTAAAAAATGACCATGCCCTTTTAAAAAATGACCACGCTTTTTAAAAAAATGACAACCTTTTAAAAAATGACCATGCCCTTTTAAAAAATGTCCACACCCTTTTAAAAAATGACCACGCCCTTTTAAAAAATGACAATGCTCTTTTTAAAAATGACCACACCCTTTTTAAAAATGACCACGCCCTATATCGTCCTGAGTGTTACGACAAATACAGCTGTATTTTCTAAACTGCAGTAGCTATAGATTTTTCAAGGTATTCAAAATATTCAGAATGACCAATAAATGTTTGGGAGAGTCATAGAAAAGTGCAAAAAAAAAAAAAGATATTTTAAGAGAAAATGGCTAAAATAAGTGGGTCAACTTAGTACAGCGACAGAAAACCAACATTTGCCAAATATAATGAAATTTTATTTTCAGTCATACTGTTATCAATGGAATATTGATTTAAAGTGGAAAAAAATACAAAACAGAACTTGTTTCTTTAGCAGACACCAGTATCTAGAGATCTTAAATGTTTTAAAGATTATCAGGGAAATTCCCCAACAGTCAATAATACAACTTATGACATCACATCACTGAGTCTTTTTAAAACACGTAAACACAACAAAATCCAGATATGAAGATTATGCTCATTCAGTGTTTGTGTTTCTACAGCAGTTACCTACCTTGCATTTGCAGTACTTGCAGCCGTGGATCCCAGCTACCCGAAAATACAGCTGTATTTGAAGTAACACTCAGGATGGAAAAGGGCGTGGTCATGTTTTAAAAGGGCGTGGTCATTTTCAGGCTGTTCGTCCCAGATAGAGGTTTTGGTACATATCCCAAGTTGTTCATTGGGGTCATATTAGTCTTGAACAGTTGAGTTATCCTCTCCTAAAGGATGTGCACACGTCTCAGTTCGGTCCTAGACTAAGACAGGGTGCTACACTCTGGGATACTTGACTCCATGTGTGTTCATCCTGTTTCCAGAAGAAGCTGTGAATGAGGTGAAGCGGCAGGCCATGTCAGAGCTACAGAAAGCCGTGTCGGAGGCCGAGCGCAAGGCCCACGAAATGATCAGCAGCGAGCGTGCCAAGATGGAACGTACAGTAGCCGAGGCCAAGAGGCAGGCGGCTGAGGATGCACTCTCCATAATCAACCAGCAGGAGGACTCCAGTGAGGTAGGAGCACAAAATACACATGACGCATGTTAGGAAGAATGTTGTGTTGGATCATCCTGGGGGGGTGGGGTGGACAACTTTTTATGTACGCGTACAACTTTTTATGTACGCGTTACGTGTTGTGTATCTCAGTAAAAAGTGATAATAACGCAAATAACATGCTGTTGTCGTGCAGCATGCATTTTCTTAGTCCCTCCGTTCACGCCCAGTCACCCAAAATGACAGATATTCACCCAAGTTAGACAAGGGCGAACATTTTGAACATTTTGTGCGACTGGGCATGAACGTCGGGCCTCTGAAAATGCATATCACCCTCCAAAAGCATGGTATTGTATTAGTATGTCTGGTATTTAATTCAATTCAATTTATTTAATTTATATAGTGCCAAATGACAACAAAGTTACCTCAAGATGTTTCACACAAGTAAGGCCTAACCTTACCAACCCCTAGAGCAAACACACAGGCGACAGTGGTAAGGAAAAACTCCCTCTGATGATTTGAGGAAGAAATCTCAAGCAGACCAGACTCAAAGGGGTGACCCTCAGCTTGAGCCATGCTACCGACAGGAAATACAGGAAATTTCTATTTATATTCGTGTATTTATATTTATATTTGCAAACTGTTTTATTTTTTTTACTCTCACAATTGATACCCTGTGTGCTGCTATACAATGCTGCTGGAACCTCAATTTCCTTATAAGGGAGTCTTCCCAAGGGATTAATAAAGTTCTAGGTAATCTTATCTAATACTAGTAGCAGGAGGATTATTATAACCACACTGAATATAAGACAACCCTGATTATAAGATAACCCTCCTTTTTGAGACATGTTTTTGGAAAAATACTTTCTGAGCAGAGAGCTTAGTGGGATAGGAAGTTGGTTTACCAATATTTAGACCTGGGTTCTATTTCACCAGCTTTGGGCCCATGTCAAATAGTCCACATACTCTTTCCACGAGATAAATCTGGCACACGTCTAAAATCAGGAGCAGGAGTGACAGTTACAAGAGCAAAGCACACCAAAAGAAGCTGAGAGTGTAAAGGTGTGTTCACAAGATTGTGATTGTGCGCTGTGTATCGCTTTGGTCCACACAGATAGATTTGGAGGGTAGTATAATGTAAAAGAAAGCAGTTAACTGGCCTTCCTGGGTGCTGACATTCCTCTGTGCTGACATAAGAAATGTCATTTGGTGTTACTTACAGTAACTTTTTTCTGTCTGCTCGACAGAGCTGCTGGAATTGCGGTCGGAAAGCCAGTGAGACATGCAGCGGCTGCAACACTGCGCGCTACTGCGGTTCCTTCTGCCAGCATAAGGACTGGGAGAAGCACCACCACGTGTGCGGCCAAACCCTCCAGGCCCAGCAGCAGCAGCAGCAACAAGCCAACCAGCAGCAGGGAAGCGTCCCGGTAACAGAGACCCCTGCTCCTATCAGCTCCTCCGCCTGCACCCCAAGCAGCGGTACTGGGAGTCCTGCTGCTACTCCTCCTGCTGCTACCCCGCGTTCGTCCACCCCCAGCACCCCGTCGTCCTCTGCCCTCGATGGTGCACCACGTTAAGGCTTACGAAGCAGCTCTCTACCCCTTAAACAGAGCAGCCGTCGTCATTGCCTTGCAGAGACACTAAGCTAACGTTACAAACTGAAAGGAACGACATCATTTCTATCTATCTTGCAGTACCGTCGTAGCAGGAGGTCCATAACCGGGTCATATTGACTTGACTTTAAAGAAACACAAAGATATTCTTTGTTTTGAATGAATGAATTAAATATTTGGATCCTTTTATCTTTACCCTTGCTATTCTTGTTGTCAGTTTGTTCTTGTGCCCGTTGTCAGTGTTGTTCACGTCACTAGCTTAATTTTTCCTGTAAATATTAAAAGACTAAGCAGACGTAGCCGTGGACTTGAGGCAAGTATATCTGACTTCCCCTTTTTAGTTAACTTTTGTTTGTTTTTCCATCCTTGAAATAATACGTATTTCCTTCTGTACCTGAGATATGAGACTAGTCAACCTCAAGAAGACGTTTTACCAAATGACAATCCAACGGAACATAAATAGCCAGCAGAGTGACTGAAGTCACTAACACCAGAAAAGATTTTAAAATGCTGAAAAACATGTTTGTCGCCCGCAGAGAAGAGATTGGTGGCTGAAACTCTGGCCTGCAGACCGCCATGGAATGACAGATGTGCAGCAGATTGCACGGTGAGCCAGCTGTTCAGCCAGTGTTATTTCCCTCTCACTTGTAATAATATCCAGGTCAGTGGGCTGGGAAATACAAATCTGTTTCGCTGAAGGATAAAAAGGAAGACTTCTTGGACTAGATGCAAAACTTTGCCCACTGCACACATGGAGAATATGTTGTCTACAGTTCACACAGTTGGTGGGCCATAGAAGCGCTCAGTGGTGAGACTGTCAAATCTCCAGGACAGCAGCCACTCGGCGTTTCAGAGCTGAGAACCTGCAGAAACTCATAATGCACCTGACATGTCTCCTTCTGTCTCAACTCTGAAAAACACCGTTCTTCATGTTCTCATTCTTTTTCTGTAGGTGTCACGGTGTTTATGGCTTTCTGTCCTGTTGTGTCGCCAATGGTTATTTAATGTATATGTGTTGGACAGTTGTGACAATGCATAATACTTCAACCAATATCACAACTCCTAATGCCGCAGTCACACTCAGGATTGGCTAGGCAAATTTTATCCGTACAGTAATTGGTGGCACAGTGCCAACTTGCAATTTGTGTCAAGGCTATTGTGGGGCGCTACTTATTGGTTATGATTTTTTTTTATCATCTCAAATATTTCATGCCATGTCTAAAATTAGGCATTAAATGGTAGCAACTTTGTTTCCAGTGAAGCATATTCACAAACAAGCTCAATAAGCTTACGTTAAAGCTAGCTACATGCTAACTAGCCAAGTTTGCATCCTGGGTGCATCACTGACTGTGCTAGCATAGCTAGCTTTCTAGCTAGCTTGGCTACTACCAACATAATAGTAAAACAGTGTGTTTGTAGTTTGCACTCTCTTCTTAAAGCAGACTTTAAACTGCACCCAACTATGTTTTTTTTTTTTTTTTAATACTCTGGTTCAACAGTACCCTGAAATTCAGGTGATGTGGCATGGCACAGTGGTATGTGCTAATATGTAAGTACCATTTTTGACACTGTTTACTACCAGCCTTTGTTTTGACTGAGCTAAGGTAGTTAGCTAGCTCCGTTCCTACCCAAATAATGAAATAGTCATATGAATAGAATGTGCATTAGCCAGTCTTTTGTTAGTGTTTTTGTTTGTTTTTTTTAACCATTGAAAAGGATATTGTAAAATTATGTAACATGGGTGGCTAATATATATCGTTATCATTTTGGACGCTGTTTCCAGCTGTACAAAGTGGCGTCAGTGTAAACTCAAAAAGATTACACAAATTAATATTAATATTAGCTCTTTGCACACATCCAGACATCCTTTAAACATTGAAATAGTTGAAATTTGCATTTCACAGCCAAATTGTGTGACTGCGGCAGACGTCCTTCATAACACTAACTGGTGCAAAAACGGATAAAAAAAAAAAAAAGAAATGTTATCTTTTTTCAAGCTGCTTTTCTAGTGTGTGTGTGTGTGTGTAAGTGGTAGATTCCTCGTAGTTCTTTATTTTCATTTTTGGCAAGAAAAAAAACACAAGCTATATCTCAGAGCTGCTACTTGAGTCCGACCGAGGTCTTTTCTGAGAGCTAGCATGTTGCGCGGAATGCTAACTTAAATGTTTTGTACAAGGGACATACTAAATGTATTTGCACTGTCACAGACGTTATTCAGCATGCTTCTTTTCAGCATACTTGTGTTGTTGGTATAGAGCCATAAATCATCAACCATTTTGTATGTAGTGAAGACATTAAAAATTCTTAACTTTTTTTTAGGTGGGGGTAAAAAGTGTAACAAAACCCACTTATTAACTTTTTCTCTCGACTTGCTAACAAAAGAGGCCATAATGTTTTTGGGTTGTTTTGTTTTGTTTTGTTTGTCATGGCTCCAGACAGTGCATGCACATTACTGAGCATTTGTTAAATATTTGTTATTTTTTAGAAAAACTGAAAAAAAAAAATGACCAAAAAAAGTAAAAAGTGAAAAATATTCTAACAAATTAACTTTCCAAATGCAGAGGTGTAGACTCCGATTGACAGCTTTAACATTGCAAAGCACCAGGTATCACACAGTATTAACACAAGAGATTAAAAAAGAAAAGAAAACACACACACACACACATACATACACACATAAAACAGCCAAAGACCGACACCATGGACCAAAATCCTGACAAACAATTTTCAAAAGATTCATTCATACAAACATTTGGTTATTTATGTCTATATGCCTTTTCACACACAGACTTTCATTATCATCATTTGATTATTATTATTATTATTATTATTATTATTATTATTATGAATTCAGCCTTTCTGAAAACAGTGGCACTCATCTTATTTTGTGAAATTTCACAGTAGTGTGACATTATAACTGGAGCAATAATAACAAAAATGAAGGACTTTTGTCACCCTTTTTTATGTATTCACCATCTTTTTCTCATTTGAGAATTGTATGGTGGCTGGGAGAAGCCAAAATACTTCAAAATTAAGGTAACACTAGCGAATACACAATATTAATACATAATAAAATAAATAAATGATGTCTCTATCAAGTCTACAACATGTAGTTTCATCAAACAATGCCTTTCAAGTTGAGAAAATGCTTGCAAACACTGATGCAATAATTTAATTTAATAACGTGTCTCTGGCAAGATCCATACAATGCACACAAAACAGGCACTTTGCCAAAATCTGGAACGCAGTGAAAGTACTTGCAACATGAAAAGAAAATCTGGTATCATAAAGTATGAAAATGTGCAAATGTAGCTATGTCAAAATCATGAAATAAATAAATAAATGTACAGGTGTAGCACGGTGGTTAGCATTGTTGGCTCACAATGAGAAGTGCCTAGGTTCAAATGTAACCTGGTCGTTCCTGTGTGGAGTTTGCATATTCTCCCTGATTTGTGTACACTGTGAGAATGTGTAACAGACTTGTTATAAAATTAAATTGTTGAATGTGCTGTAGATTACACTTATTTTTTGCAAGACATTTTTTTGATGCAACCACCTGTTGTTGAATCGATACAGGTGTTGTCTTAATTTGGAAGTGTTGTGGCCTCTCTCAGCCACCGTAGATGTCAAATTGCATGGCTGTTTCAGCTTTGTGCAGTTACAGTTTTTAATATAAAAAGGCAAATGTGACACCAGGCTTTCCGACCAATTCCACTTGCAATCTATATATATATATATATATCACTTTTTTCTGTTGGGATAAATAATCAGTTGCAACCTAAATCAAAGAAATGTTTCATTCACATTAAGACAGCACTTATCCAGATGCACACAAAGGTTCATTTCCCCAAACACCTTGGTGCTACACAGAAACCCGTAACAAATTCTGACCTCAAGAAACAAGTGGAGGCCCATAAAGCTTCGGGGCAGTTTGTTCTGCGGTGGAAGCAGCTCCCTTCATCTCTCCATCTTGTCTAAAAATTATATAAACACCTGCGTTTTTAACTCTAAAGGGTTAAACAATCCAAAAAGGTGTCTGACACCCGTCTAGGGGCTCTTCAGAAGCTGTGAAGAAACAGCAAAGCTGTTTTAACACTCATGTATTTAATAGTATCCAACAAATAGTGTGCGTGTACGTCATTATCAGGGTAAACCCTGGGTTAAAAAAGGAAAAAAACAAGCATTATCATTTAATGATTCTGTGACAAGTTCTTTTTTTTTTTTCTTTCTTCCCTCCTCTCTGTGTGTCTTGCTCCAAATGAACTGGTGGCAAACAAGTCTCACTCTACCTCTTCCAGCATGATAAGAATATCAGTCGCGGTGCTGATACTGGTCTAGTTGAAACCAAATGGGCACAAGAGAACAGTAAAATAAAAAAAATAAAAATCCAAAGTCGAAGCTCATACAGCTGCAAAACCATATCACTACTCGGTAACAATGCAGACCTCATAAGTGAATGAAACATTAAAGAGTAGAAATGAGAAAAGGGGAAAAAAAAACAAAAATTTTGTTGTGTTCTTTCTTGCCTGTGGCGTTTCTAGGAGTGCATCTAGAGTTTGAATTGTTTGAACAGATTTTAAAATTTTCGATGATACAAGCTAAACTCGCAACGTGTCGTCCCCGTTTTGCTCCGCCCTCTCGCCCGCCGCCGCCAACGCGCTAAAGTGCTCGTCAACGCGTCAAGTTGCGAGAATTTCAAACGAGCCTCCGTTTACACAATATTTTCTTTTTAAATAAATAAATACAAAGGCTATGATTTTTGGCATGCCTGTCTTTTTTTTTCCCAGTAGAGGAAATGTTACTTAAGAAGTGTTGATGAAACATGCGGGGGCGGGGCCAACAGCGCAGGCTGCAGCATTAATCCAAGGGAGTGAGCCGAACTTCATGGGTGGGAGTGTGTTTTTTTTTCTCTCTTTTTTTCACATTATTTTGAAAAAAAAATATTGTAGGTGAAAAAAGCTGATGATTTGAAGTTGTGCAATATTTGAGACATGAAAACCACAGGTTAGTGGTAGACTGACACTGGGCGGTCTCTTCATCGCTTAGGGTCAGTGTCTTCTAGAGAGCTTTCCAGTCTACTATGTCAGAACTGTGGTTTCTTGTTGATTTTATTTCTATTTTTGTTTCTTTTGGGGGGTGGAGCTGTAAACTATGGTCTGTCAGTCTGTGAATCTTTGCAGTATAATTCTGGTATTGTTGTTCTCTTTACAGTGTAATAAATATGTTAATATCTGCCTCAGAGATCTGACACTTGTGTTCTTTCATTGCAGCAACCAAAACATGATGTGTGGTATGTGGATGGAAAACAAAGGCAACAATTAACAGTTTGATTTCACAAGGGGCCTAATTGTTGATGAAATGCGATCATCCAGTCTACACCCAAATAGAACAACTGTGCTTTCATTCTGATTTAAATGACTGTTGGGATTCTACATTGGGTACTTTACTTACCTTGTTTGGTCCATTTCATTTGATGGTCTGTTTACTCAGTTTGGGGAGATGTGAAAAGTGTTGAAACTCTGGTGCGGATCAAACAAACAAACCAAGGTCTGCTTGAAAAGATGGGACTCGGTCTGATTTACTTGTGGCGTAGCACAGCGTTTAACCCACAACCAGCTAGAGTTGTGCAACCTATATAGTTTGTAGACCTGGGTTTGATTCCCGGTCAAGATAGCCATCTGTCCTTGAACGAGGTACTTAATATTGTTGCTCAGATGTTACCCACAATAAGATGCTTTTAAGACTCTTTCACTTAAGATATTTAAGATGTGTGATCTAAAAACAAGTCCTTATAGCGTGCTGGAATTTTGCTTAAGTGATTGTGCCTTGCTTGAAGTGTAGTTAGATATTTTGCCAAGAAATTAGACAAAAAAGACAATAAATAGGATTAATGATACATGGCAAGGAAACAAATATGTGGACCACTTCAGGCCCACAGGTTGCCCATCGAAACTGAGCAATCGGGGGAAGGGCCTTAGTCAGGGAGGTGACCAAGAACCCCATGGTCACTCTGTCAGAGTTCCAGCATTCCTCTGTGGAGAGAGGAGAACCTTCCAGAAGGACAAACATCTCTGTAGCAATCCACCAATCAGGCCTATACAGCAGAGTGACCAGACAGAAGCCACTCCGTAATAAAAGGCACGTGGCAGCCCACCTGGAGTTTGCCAAAAGGCACCTGAAGGACTCTCAGACCAGGAGAAACAAAATTCTCTGGTCTGATGAGACAAAGATTGAACTCTTCGGTGTGAATGCCAAGTGTCGAGTTTGGAGGAAACCAAGCACCATCCCTACAGTGAAGCATGGTGGTGGCAGCATCATGCTGTGGGGATGTTTTTCAGTGGTAGGAACTGGGAGACTAGTCAGGCTTGAAAGAAAAGATGAATGCAGCAATGTACAGAGACATCCTGGATGAAAACCTGCTCCAGAGCGCTCTTGACCCCAGACTGGGGTGATGGTTCATCTTTCAGCAGGACAGTGACCATAAACACACAGTCAAGATATCTAAGGAGTGGCTTCAGGAAAACTCTGTGAATGTCCTTGAGTGGCCCAGCCAGAGCCCAGACCTGAATCTGATTGAACATCTATGGAGAGATCTGAAAATGGCTGTGCACCGACGCCCCCATCCAACCTGATGGAGCTTGAGAGGTGCTGCAAAGAGGAATGGACCAAACTGCCCAAAGATAGGTGCACCAAGCTTATGGCATCATATTCAAGAAGACTTGAGGCTGTAATTGCTGCCAAAGGTGCATCAACACAGTATTGAGCAAAAGGTGTGAATACTTACATACATATAATTTCTTAGTTTTTTATTTTTAGTAAATTTACAACAATAAAAAAAAACTTTATGTTGTCATTATGGGGTTCTGTGAGTAGACTCTTGAGGGGATAAAATGAATTTGCTCCATTTTGGAATAAGGCTGCAACATAAAATGTGGAAAAACTGAAGCACTGTGAATACTTTCCGGACACACTGAAATAAATAAGTTATTCCACGTTTTGCCTTCTGATTAGCATGCTAATGTTGGAAGCTAGCAATATCTAGCAAGCAAATTTTTATGTCGCCTTGCATTTAATATTTAAGTTTGCTTGCTAACTGTCTCTAGAGCCTGGTGGGTCTTTGTCACAACGGAGACACAACAGCTAACAAGAGACATTATGGACAGTTCCTGTAAAGCATCCTGCAGTGGAAACGGGGTGTAAATGTAGTCAGTGGAGCTAAAGGCAGTGCTTAAAAGGAGGAGTGATATAGATTACACTGAAGCTGTTTAGCTATGAGCTTTTGGTGGACTTATTTATGTTATACCGTTACAATTAACCTCCAAACTAACCTCAGATTTTAGTCTGACTAGATTGTGTTGGAGCTCAAAGAGCTGGGATCAGCTGCTCCTTTCCAGAATGAATGACAGCGGAGCCATAAAGCAGCTCATCAGCTCTGCAGACTCATTTTATGACCTCATTTCCCCATCTTTATCTCCTCGTTGAACCACTTTGTCGTTGATAAAGCTCGGGGATGAGTTGGACTGCCGCGATATCTCTGCCACATTCTTCCACACAAAGTTCATTGTGACCGCCGCTGTTTCCTTCTGCCGCTGTCTTTTCTCAGCTCCCGTCTTATCGAGCCGGGCAGACGCAGACAGCGGCTTGAATTAAGCGCCGGTTGGAGGGGAGCTGCTCGCCGCCGATAACAATACAAAATGGATTTTCTCAAACAGAGAAAAACAGCTGTCTCCATTATTTGAATGCTTCACCTTTCCCTGCTCCATTAATTGGCTCTTTGATCACAGGCTGAGGTGCACGGTGGCTGATAAGGAATAGGTTATTAGTAAAGTAGCCTGGAGGACCAGGAGGTAGCCGGCCGCGCCGGAGCTGCAGGAGATGCGATAAAGGCGCGGTAACACCGGTGCGAGAGCCCGCCATAAGTGATAGAGCCGTCTGGCCTTCTCGCACAAGCAGGACAAAGTGCGACGTCGCAGCTAAGGTATGGCTGTGAATCCGCTTTTTGGGGATGAACATGGAATTTGATTCCATAATGGTAGTCTGCTCTCTCACTCTTTGCCAGAAATCTTCCTCTCTGCTTTTCAAAATGGAGGCCTGTAATAGCCCGTGAGGAGGAAAGTGATATTTTTGTAAAAAAAAAAAAAAAATGGGCGACTCCTTTGATGTTGCACTGAGCTTCATTCACTGCATTGAATCTGATGGAATGGAATAAGCCTGTTTATGTATTTTGTCACATCCATGGACAAGGAGCGATTTTCTCCACTTCGCAGCATAGGAAAGGAATCTTCAAGAAGTCACTATCTTGTAATCCCTTCTCTCTCTCTCTCTCTCTCTCTCTCTCTTTTGCACTGTCTCTCCAAGACATAGCACCAGAGGGGACAGGCAGGCTATTTGTGTATTGTAAAGTGTGGAAAGAAAGAAGAGGAATAGTTGATATTAAATTACTGAACACAAGGTTATCTAGTTCCTGCACATGGCTCGGCTGCCCTGGGCCGAGGGTAATCTGCTAATAGCGTTCACACTGAATGACATTATTAAGGAACTGGGCCTGTGTGTGCATGTGTGTGTGTGTGTGTGTGTGTGTGTGTGTGTGTGTGTGTGTGTGTGCGCGCGTCTCTCTCTTGCTCTCTCGCTCTAAAGGAAGACTAGAGAAGAAACTACATACAGAGAGACGAGCAAAGATGGAGGAGATGGTCGGAGTGGAAGTGGGGGAGGCGGTAGAGGACAGGAGGCTGAAATGCTTTCTTTTTTATCGGTGACATTAAAAACGCCCTGCAAATATCAGAGTTCAAGATGATTTATGACTCTGTGAGACCAAATGACAAAACACTCCTACACAGGGAATATTGACCTACTAAACCACTTTGAGTCCCTCTTGACATGAAGAACGTCATAGAGGAGTGTTGCATTAGGGGTAGTTCGACATAATGTGACGAAAAAAAGCCTACAGAATGGCATCGAAGAAAGTCACGGTTAAAAATAAATATGAATAAGAGTCACATGTTCAATTATGTCTCTCTGTATAAGTCTAACTGCTTCCATGGATATTTATCTTAGAGTTCAGGAACCACTGGGCCTTATTGTCTTAATTTTACCATGAAATTAACTACAACATGCATGTTTCTACAAACTCTAACACTTTGTCAGTAATTGAAGTGTTTTGATGGTAGTTCATCTCAAATCCTTTAAGTTTAGTGATGTCAGGTCTGGGAGTATGCGCGAGCATTGTAGTCCAACCCATCCACCACGCCAACAAACTGCCCTGGAGCCTGGCTGGAAAACCACTAAATCTCAGTGAGATTGCCAAGGTGGTGAAACAGCTGAGGGCAGGAAAGCTGCAGGGATCGATGGAATATCAGCAAAGCTCCTCCATGAGGGTTGAGATGATGTTCTTTTGGTGCTGCAAGCGATTGCTGCTTCCGTTTGGGAGACACGTATCATCCCAACAAACCATAAACGTACTTGTTATCCCTCTCTGGAAGGAAAGAGCGATCGCTTGGATTTTAACACCTCCAAAGGTCTGTGTGACAAGCAAGGTACTGGCAAAGGCCATTCTCAATTGGGCAGTGCAGTCTCGTTTGAATGCGGGAGCTGAAAGGGTAAAATTTGATGCCATTTTCTACACCCAGGAACAGAAACACGGCACTTTCTCTGAATTTTTGGCCAAATTACACGGCAAACAAAGTGAAAATACAAAGAAAAAGTGGCGATGTGGTGGAAAGAGGACACGTGTTGCGGTTTGTTTATCACCCAGAGCTCAAACATGTCGAGGCGGTTGTGCAGCAGAGAAAACGTAGCTATTCTGGTTAACTGTTTAGGCTAACACTTACCGACACGACGTCTCCCATTTGCCTCGTCTTCCCTTCTCCACTGGGAACAAAAAAACCTGCACTTTTCGTGACTGCTTTGGCGATTGCAGCCGAAAACAAAACAGTATACCATTTTCCCGTTAGATCTGACGCTGCTGTGGGGAGAGACTAATACCCGGGTGGAGTGTGGGAGTGTCAGCACAAACCATTCAGAGGATGGGGGTTTCAGCGGAAACATTTTAAACCGGCAGGTCCACTAGGCGACAGTGAGAATGCTTTTAAGCTTACCGAGCCAGGCTAAATGGTTTGTGCTGAAAGTCCCACACTCCACCCTCCACCTGTTGTGTCCGTGCCGGCTGTCCCTGGATGTGGTCAAATCCCGCGATATCATGCAGGGGTTCAAACGAGACTATGTTGCCCTATACAATTCAGTCTCAGCTATTTACTGCTCATTGACCGGGACAGTCTGGCTTCAAGCCCAAGAAATCAACCATTGACCACACCCTGGCTCTACAACTGCTTAATGCAGGTGTGAGTACTGGTTGTTGATTTAAAATTTATTTTTAATGGTATAAGGGGAGGGTGCTTATAAGCTTTGCTTCTGCCTTTCAGCCACACGGGTTCTTCTTACATTGTTTCTTTTATGTTTTGTTATTGCCTTTGTTGTTGCTCAACTGTGTCCCAGATAAATAAATAAATTCAAATTCACTTCAAAATTCAAATTCAAAAATCAAGTTATTTTATTCAGAAACATAAAATTGCTTAATTAGTGCTAAATTGGCTTAAATTGGGACAATAATGTAATGTCCCATTAATAAAAAGCATTTTGTACTTCAATGTACTGAAGTAGGGCAGCAGGGTGGAACAGTGGTTAGCACTGTTGCCTCACAGCAAAAAGGTCATAGGTTTGATTCCCACCTGTGGCCTTTCTGTGTGGAGTTTTCCTGTTCTCCTTGTGTTTGCGTGGGTTCTCTCCGGGTGTATTTGTTTGTCTCTATATGGCCCTGCGACAGACTGGCGTCCTGTCCAGGGTGTACCCCACCTCACGCTCTATGACTGCTGGGACAGGCTCCAGCCCCTGTGACCCTTAATTGGAGTAAACGGTAGAAGATAAGAGTGTACGGAAGTAGGAGTTGTGGAACACCTGCTTTACTAAGTGAGTCACAGTCACCAACATTCACATTTTACATTTTGTTGCTTCTGTTTTCTCACTATTTTTTCCTGAAAGTGACAAAGACTAATTCCTTACTCTGTGAGGTTATTACTCCTGTTTTTGCTTCACTGGGGTGGACTCTGGTGGCATATAGGTGTATATGCTTGGAATTAAACAACAAAAAGTAATTGGACGTGGGTCCAATAACTCTTTTTTCAACTAATCCCAGTAGGGATCCCCACAGGGCATCACCTGTCTCCATCTCAACCTGTTGGCTACAGCTTTCACACCAACCACCTCCCTTTTGGTCTTCCTCATCTCCTCTTGCCTGGTGTCTCCATCCTCAGCATCCTTCTCCTGATGTACCCTGTCTACTGGAAGCACCTGTGTGAAGGTTCATGCCCAGAGAACTGCGTTAATTGCTACATGGCCAAAATGCAAAAGCTGTTGCTGTTTGTCCAACTTTCCATAAGTAACTACAAAATCATTCAAGTGGTACCCAAGGATCCTCTGAAGAATACAAAAGAAATCCATTTGTCGCTGCACACAATGAAGCAGCCATATTTATTGCACACACTTTAAACTGCACGTTCGCATGCTTCAGTCACATGCACGTTAAGGAATAACCCTCAAATCAAGCTTCAAATTAAGATCACAATCAAAGAGGCACCATGTGTGGCCATTAAACATGCTGTTACATGCTAAACACTTTCATCCAACATATATCACCCAGGTTTGATGCAACATTTATAATAGAAAACATTTTATAGTCACAAATGCTGCCTTTTTGCAATATTTACAGCTTTGGCTAAAACTTCTCTACAGCATTTTCAAATCTTCACACGCAAACGTGGCTGACTATCAAATTAGACAGCAGCAGCATCCGTTTGAGTGTACAACACTATTCAAGAATCATTGTTAGATTACTGGGTAGAATAAAAGCTCAAAACCGCCCTACTGAGCAACGACAAAGAAAATTAAACTAGTTTTCACAGCAAAACTTGCGATCTATTTCAGTCATCAGAGTTTGTTTGAACATATGTCCAAACATCTGATATTGCTGTAACTCCACCTTCCTGTCTATCCACTGCAAGATTAACAAGAGCCTGATCCAGATCACCTCCAAAATTTAATGGAGTCTTCCATGGTCTAATATCTAGCTTTGGTGAAAATTTGGTGAGAATCCGTTAAGTCGTGTTGAAGTAATCCTTCAAAGCCTATATAAAGGGAAATACTGATCCAGGATCCGGATCCAGATCACCTCCAAAATTTAATGGAGCCTTCCATGGTGAAAATTTGGTGAGAATCCATTAAGTCGTTTTGAAGTAATCCTTCAAAGCCTATATAAAGGGAAATATTGATCCAGAATCCGGATCCAGATCACCTCCAAAAATTAATGGAGTCTTCCATGGTCTAATATCTAGCTTTGGTAAAAAATTTGGTGAGAATCCATGAAGTAGTTTTGACGTAATCCTTCAAAGCCTATATAAAGTGAAACTTGATCCAGAATCCAGATCCAGATCACCTCCAAAATTTAATGGAGTCTTACATGGTCTAATATGTGTCTGCGGTGAAAATGTGATGAGAATCCGTGAAGTAGTTTTGACGTAATCCTTCAAAGCCTATATAAAGTGAAACTTGATCCAGAATCTGGATCCAGATCACCTCCAAAATTTAATGGAGTCTTCCAAGGTCTAATATCTAGCTTTGGTGAAAATTTGTTGAGAATCCGTTAAGTCGTGTTGAAGTAATCCTTCAAAGCCTCTATAAAGGGAAATACTGATCCAGAATCCGGATCCAGATCACCTCCAAAATTTAATGGAGCCTTCCATGGTGAAAATTTGGTGAGAATTCATTAAGTCGTTTTGAAGTAATCCTTCAAAGCCTATATAAAGGGAAATATTGATCCAGAATCTGGATCCAGATCACCTCCAAAAATTAATGGAGTCTTCCATGGTCTAATATCTAGCTTTGGTAAAAAATTTGGTGAGAATCCATGAAGTAGTTTTGACGTAATCCTTCAAAGCCTATATAAAGTGAAACTTGATCCAGAATCCAGATCCAGATCACCTCCAAAATTTAATGGAGTCTTCCATGGTCTAATATCTAGCTTTGATGAAAATGTGGTGAGAATCCGTTAAGTCTTATTGAGGTAATCCTTCAAAGCCTATATAAAGGGAAATACTGATCCAGAATCCGGATCCAGATCACCTCCAAAATTTAATGGAGTCTTCCATGGTCTAATATCTAGCTTTGGTGAAAAGTTCATCAAAATTGGTGCAATGATTTTGACTGGATTACTGGAACGCTTTCATCAGCGTTGTCTCCGAAAGATCTTCGGGATCAAGTGGCAGGACTACGTCTCGAATGAGGACATCCTTACCAGAGCCAAATTGCCCAGCATGGAGTCTATTATACTCAAACAACAGCTTCGTTGGGCAGGCCACGTAACCAGGATGGATGATACACGCATGCCGAAATTAATTCTCTTTCGCGAGCTCAAGGAAGGGAGACGAAACCAAGGGGCCCCCAAAAAGCGCTATAAGGCCCAGCTGAAGAAACAGCTCTCCCTTGCAGGCATTCAGCATCAGTCATGACAGCATCTAGCTACAGATAGACTCAGCTGGCGTTCCAGCATCAAATCCGCCAGCCTGAAGTTTGAGGCAGAAAGAAGTGAGGCCTCATGCCAGAAGCGTCAAAGACAGAAAGAGCGGGCAGCAGCACAAGCCCAGCCTAGTCAAGTGTTCATTTGCCCCAAGTGTAACAGGTCTTGTGCATCCCGCATCAGACTTTTCAGCCACCAGAGGGCTTGTAGAAAATAAACTAAAAAAAAAAAAAGGTCTTCCCACTATCCTCGCAAGCGAGGAAACTGCCAACAGCAACATTACTATAACTAATGTGAGTACTACACATGAGGGAGCATCCAACCCGAATACCCGATACTAGCATGGTCATCGGTGCATCTCTTATTCCAGCGCTTTGAACTCTAAAGTTAAAAGCACAGAGGTCCAGCCATGAGAAATTTGTCAAAAAAAGGAGAATTCTAGTTTGCAATGTTTATGAAAGTGGAAAAAAAAAAAATTCAGAGTCCATCCCTTGATCCAAATTCTGTTTGACCCAAACTCCGCCCCTTCACCAAGTTTGATGAAAGCCTACCCAGATGTTTTTAGTCATCAAACTAACCAACAAAGTGAATTAATTACTTTTTGTGTCTGGATTGTACTGAAAAATCAATATTATTATTTAAACCATCACATTCACTAGACATTGACTTCTTGAAGAGAGCAACTATACGTTTTCATTCCTGTGCCTGAGTGTCCATTGTTCAGACGCCAAAATGAACATCTTGCATGGATGTGAAGTCAGGAGGTCTCTTCCCATGCAGGCTGCCAGCAGAGAGGAGGTGATTGATGGCTAATGAGGGCTGAACGAAGAGCCGGGGCCAAATACATTGTATACTGCCTACTGTGGCTTCATCACATGATGGATGGCGTGCTGAGACACAGCGCACATACACATGATGCTGTTCAGGCAGGTGAAGAAAGTTGAAGAGCAAAGCATATGGATATTCTATGTGTGGTCTCTGTGAAAGCATTAGAAGAAACAGACGTTACTTTATGAGATGTGCAATTTCATAATGATATTCATCCATGCGGTAACATCTGAGCTGGTGTCTTCTCTTGCAACTTATCCTGTTCCATTCTCAACCCACTCAGCCCGGTCCCATCCAAAAAACAGTTTACCATTACACACAGCGGGGTGTCACACTCCATTCGTCATGTTGAATCCCACTGTTTCCTGCTCACTGGCTCCATCGCGTTCCATTTGAATATCTCACAGACATCTCGTATGGACACCACACGAAGGCTCATTTAAACACTGCTCCATATGGGGGGAAAAATGGGAGATGAATTACATCACTTACAGAGTCTAGCCGTGATTGTGACTTTTTACCCTGAAACACGTTTATTGAAAGTTCTCTGTCTGAGCTTTAAAAAAGCCATTGGTGGCACTGCTGACTCAAAGTTGAACTTCTAATTCCCTAGGAACGGTGCCTGAAGAAATATTGGGAACAGCTGGCATATTTTGACCTGGTGGTCAGGCAGCTTTCCTGGTGCAGCTCATTCTGCTGCAATAGATGGTGTCTGCCTCTTCGTCTCAAACATCTCTGATGAAATGCCACAAGTAGAAACCAAGTAAATGTTACAGTAAAGAAGCAGAATCTGGACTTCTGCAGTGCTAAAAGCTCTCACTCTAAGATCAAAATGGATTATAAAAGTCTTTGCTGGTGAAGCAGACTTGATGCTTGTCTTCCTCATTGATTGTAATACCCTATTAGAAGTGGGCTTTTGAGGTATGGAGAACAGCTAACGTGTTCTAGGGCCACAACAGAGCTTGAGTAGATGGTTAAGCATCTTCAGGCCACTGTAAAACTCAGTGAGTTAGTTGAATTCAAACCATTTGAGGAAACCGACTGCCTTAAACATTTGACTTTTTTCTTATCATTAATTTAATATGCTTGCGCTTACTTTGTAATTTCTTTTTATTCTACTGTGTTTTATCTTTTTATTGTGCTTTTTTCTTGCTTTTAATTTTGATTTTAGACTAATTTATGTTGTGAATTGTGTGAAGCGCCTTGGGGCGACTTTGTCGTGAGTTGGCACTATATAAAGTAATAAATTGAAATTGAAATTGAGTTTGCCAACTTAAATAAAATAATTTTCAAAAAATTAATTGTTAAAGTTTTAGTAAATTAATTTAGACTTAATTAAACTTATGTAAATCTAGTTTATGTTTTTCAATAAAAAAGTGACAAATTTCTGCCTAAAAATTTGCATTACAATGGTCCCTCGCTATAACGCGGTTCATCTTTCGCGGCCCCGCAATTTTGTGGATTTTTTTTTTTTTGTGCAATTTTGCATTTTTTTTTTTTTTTTTTTTACAGCACCTTGTGTTCTGCATCCTTATCAGGCGGGCTGGTTGCGGCACCGGTCGGCATCACTGCGATTGCTCTCACTGCCTCCGATGCGTTTACTGAGTCTGCGGCCTCGGTAAACGCAGCAGCGGGCCACTCACACCGCTCTCCTGTCTGCTGTGTGGAGCTGCGCCAAATCTGGCAACAGGTCCAGAGGCTACGCTCGCTGATTTGATGCGGATGTTGACCGCAGCTGCAGAGCTCCGTGGCCACCGAGAGAGGACTTGGATTCTTTGCAGGTCCCGCATCCGTACCTCCGGAGGCAGTGAGTGAAGGGAGAGCTGCGCACTGTGTTCTGCGTGTGTCTGTTTATAATCTTCTCACACAGAAGAAAAAAGAGTGTTTACACAGGAGAGAAAGGTGAGAAAATGTTAATGCCTGTTTGGGAAAAGTGTATATAAAAGGACTACAACAGAATGAAAAATGGTAGCCAATGAACATAACTTGCAGTTTTACATTATGGTATAAATGTAGCGGCTGCACTCGGCGTTGTGTTGTTATGACTCCGCCCATTCGCTCCCCTCAGGACGCGAACTCACAATCTCTGGCGTGGAAGCCAGACTCTCTAACAGAAGGCTAAAATCCAGGCCTCTGGCCTCGTGTCAATTCTTTTGAGCTGTTGAGAGTGAGGTTTACTAACTACATCTGCACAGCGACACCTGCTGGCCTCTGTTACATAAACTCAATTAAAATGAGTGAATGGAATGTACTGGAAATACATCACCAATGCTTAAATGCCCCAAAACTTTAACCCCTTAATGCCCGAATTGATATAGCTGTATATAAAAAAATGTTTTGTGTGTGTTTTTGCCTTTAAGTAGATGGTAAATAATGTTGAGATTATTAATTTCACTTTTGCACAAAAACTAGATAGTAATATTGGGTATTCTGGTAATGACTTTATGTTATAATGTCAATCAATCAATCAATCAATTTTTTTTATATAGCGCCAAATCACAACAAACAGTTGCCCCAAGGCGCTTTATATTGTAAGGCAAGGCCATACAATAATTATGTAAAACCCCAACGGTCAAAACGACCCCCTGTGAGCAAGCACTTGGCTACAGTGGGAAGGAAAAACTCCCTTTTAACAGGAAGAAACCTCCAGCAGAACCAGGCTCAGGGAGGGGCAGTCTTCTGCTGGGACTGGTTGGGGCTGAGGGAGAGAACCAGGAAAAAGACATGCTGTGGAGGGGAGCAGAGATCGATCACTAATGATTAAATGCAGAGTGGTGCATACAGAGCAAAAAGAGAAAGAAACAGTGCATCATGGGAACCCCCCAGCAGTCTACATCTATAGCAGCATAACTAAGGGATGGTTCAGGGTCACCTGATCCAGCCCTAACTATAAGCTTTAGCAAAAAGGAAAGTTTTATGCCTAATCTTAAAAGTAGAGAGGGTGTCTGTCTCCCTGATCTGAATTGGGAGCTGGTTCCACAGGAGAGGAGCCTGAAAGCTGAAGGCTCTGCCTCCCATTCTACTCTTACAAACCCTAGGAACTACAAGTAAGCCTGCAGTCTGAGAGCGAAGCGCTCTATTGGGGTGATATGGTACTACGAGGTCCCTAAGATAAGATGGGACCTGATTATTCAAAACCTTATAAGTAAGAAGAAGAATTTTAAATTCTATTCTAGAATTAACAGGAAGCCAATGAAGAGAGGCCAATATGGGTGAGATATGCTCTCCTAGTCCCCGTCAGTACTCTAGCTGCAGCATTTTGAATTAACTGAAGGCTTTTTAGGGAACTTTTAGGACAACCTGATAATAATGAATTACAATAGTCCAGCCTAGAGGAAATAAATGCATGAATTAGTTTTTCAGCATCACTCTGAAACAAGACCTTTCTGATTTTAGAGATATTGCGTAAATGCAAAAAAGCAGTCCTACATATTTGTTTAATATGCGCTTTGAATGACATATCCTGATCAAAAATGACTCCAAGATTTCTCACAGTATTACTAGAGGTCAGGGTAATGCCATCCAGAGTAAGGATCTGGTTAGACACCATGTTTCTAAGATTTGTGGGGCCAAGTACAATAACTTCAGTTTTATCTGAGTTTAAAAGCAGGAAATTAGAGGTCATCCATGTCTTTATGTCTGTAAGACAATCCTGCAGTTTAGCTAATTGGTGTGTGTCCTCTGGCTTCATGGATAGATAAAGCTGGGTATCATCTGCGTAACAATGAAAATTTAAGCAATACCGTCTAATAATACTGCCTAAGGGAAGCATGTATAAAGTGAATAAAATTGGTCCTAGCACAGAACCTTGTGGAACTCCATAATTAACTTTAGTCTGTGAAGAAGATTCCCCATTTACATGAACAAATTGTAATCTATTAGACAAATATGATTCAAACCACCGCAGCGCAGTGCCTTTAATACCTATGGCATGCTCTAATCTCTGTAATAAAATTTTATGGTCAACAGTATCAAAAGCAGCACTGAGGTCCAACAGAACAAGCACAGAGACGAGTCCACTGTCCGAGGCCATAAGAAGATCATTTGTAACCTTCACTAATGCTGTTTCTGTACTATGATGAATTCTAAAACCTGACTGAAACTCTTCAAATAGACCATTCCTCTGCAGATGATCAGTTAGCTGTTTTACAACTACCCTTTCAAGAATTTTTGAGAGAAAAGGAAGGTTGGAGATTGGCCTATAATTAGCTAAGATAGCTGGGTCAAGTGATGGCTTTTTAAGTAATGGTTTAATTACTGCCACCTTAAAAGCCTGTGGTACATAGCCAACTAATAAAGATAGATTGATCATATTTAAGATCGAAGCATTAAATAATGGTAGGGCTTCCTTGAGCAGCCTGGTAGGAATGGGGTCTAATAAACATGTTGATGGTTTGGATGAAGTAACTAATGAAAATAACTCAGACAGAACAATCGGAGAGAAAGAGTCTAACCAAATACCGGCATCACTGAAAGCAGCCAAAGATAACGATACGTCTTTGGGATGGTTATGAGTAATTTTTTCTCTAATAGTTAAAATTTTGTTAGCAAAGAAAGTCATGAAGTCATTACTAGTTAAAGTTAATGGAATACTCAGCTCAATAGAGCTCTGACTCTTTGTCAGCCTGGCTACAGTGCTGAAAAGAAACCTGGGGTTGTTCTTATTTTCTTCAATTAGTGATGAGTAGAAAGATGTCCTAGCTTTACGGAGGGCTTTTTTTATAGAGCAACAGACTCTTTTTCCAGGCTAAGTGAAGATCTTCTAAATTAGTGAGACGCCATTTCCTCTCCAACTTACGGGTTATCTGCTTTAAACTGCGAGTTTGTGAGTTATACCACGGAGTCAGGCACTTCTGATTTAAAGCTCTCTTTTTCAGAGGAGCTACAGCATCCAAAGTTGTCTTCAATGAGGATGTAAAACTATTGACGAGATGCTCTATCTCCCTTACAGAGTTTAGGTAGCTACTCTGCACTGTGTTGGTATATGGCATTAGAGAACATAAAGAAGGAATCATATCCTTAAACCTAGTTACAGCGCTTTCTGAAAGACTTCTAGTGTAATGAAACTTATTCCCCACTGCTGGGTAGTCCATCAGAGTAAATGTAAATGTTATTAAGAAATGATCAGACAGAAGGGAGTTTTCAGGGAATACTGTTAAGTCTTCTATTTCCATACCATAAGTCAGAACAAGATCTAAGATATGATTAAAGTGGTGGGTGGACTCATTTACTTTTTGAGCAAAGCCAATAGAGTCTAATAATATATTAAATGCAGTGTTGAGGCTGTCATTCTCAGCATCTGTGTGGATGTTAAAATCGCCCACTATAATTATCTTATCTGAGCTAAGCACTAAGTCAGACAAAAGGTCTGAAAATTCACAGAGAAACTCACAGTAACGACCAGGTGGACGATAGATAATAACAAATAAAACTGGTTTTTGGGACTTCCAATTTGGATGGACAAGACTAAGAGACAAGCTTTCAAATGAAGTAAAGCTCTGTCTGGGTTTTTGATTAATTAATAAGCTGGAATGGAAGATTGCTGCTAATCCTCCTCCTCGGCCCGTGCTACAAGCATTCTGACAGTTAGTGTGACTCGGGGGTGTTGACTCATTTAAACTAACATATTCATCCTGCTGTAACCAGGTTTCTGTTAGGCAGAATAAATCAATATGTTGATCAGTTATTATATCATTTACCAACAGGGACTTAGAAGAGAGAGACCTAATGTTTAATAGACCACATTTAACTGTTTTAGTCTGTGGTGCAGTTGAAGGTGCTATATTATTTTTTCTTTTTGAATTTTTATGCTTAAGTAGATTTTTGCTGGTTGTTGGTGGTCTGGGAGCAGGCACCGTCTCTACGGGGATGGGGTAATGAGGGGATGGCAGGGGGAGAGAAGCTGCAGAGAGGTGTATAAGACTACAACTCTGCTAATGTTATAATAATAATGATGATGGTATGTTGCAAATTTGCGACAACGGGCATACAGGTCAATTTGGTAAGTTGCATATTTGAGTCAGAGATTGTAGCATATATGCGACAATAGGCGTTAAGGGGTTAAATGCACTTAAAGGAACTGAGTTGTTATTACAACAATTCATTTTTGAGTTAGTTTAATTAACTTTTTTCAAAGTTTGAATTACATTAACTTAATTATTGTATTCAAATGGAGTGTTCGGATTAACAGTGGATGTGACCTGATCCGGTTCATGCTCATTGGTTCTGCTTCTTCCAGCGCACCGAGATCCTCCTATATGATGCTGACAAGCTGTTTCAGTCATCTATAATGGAGTTCCTTAAACAACAGAGGAATGGTGGCAGCACCACTGTGTTGTAGACTTGAGGTCTGATTGACTTTTCCAGGTCTGGATTGTCTTTGTCTGGAATGTCTTTGTGTAAGCGTCAAAAGCCTCAGTGATGGACTTCCTCATCCATTGCAGCTCCCTGGAAGAAGTGGCTGCTGGGATATGGGGAGTAGCGGACACATTCTAGGACCAGACCATCAGCAAGGATGCGAGTGGTGGTGGATGTCTGTCCAGGGATCAATGTGCTGTTCAATGTTAAGCCCAGAATCTTGTAAGATAAACTGAACAAATCTATTAAGTTGTCAGTTATAAAACATGAGTGATTTAAAGTGGATTTTTTTAACTGTATGAGCACATTTATTTTCTAATATTGTCTGACATGATTGCAGTAACGATAACATAAAGTCTATAATTCATTTTATTTTATACTGCGAACACATTTGACATCGCTATTAAACATTAATACCATATTTTGAGTTAAACAGCACTACTGAGTCATTCATCAAAAAGTGAAAGTGGCTGAGGGAGTAGGTGACTGTGTTTCAGAGCAGAGTTATAAATCACAGAAATGTTTTGCCTTTACCCAAGATTACTCCCTGCTTCTTTAACTTTTCCTGTTTCTGTTCTCCCAAACCATTCAAACCTTTCTCTTTTTCTGATAAATATATTCATACGGGTGGACAAAGTAGAATTTCTGAGCTGGAAAAAGATGCTGAGAACACATATTTAAAGATTTCAAAGGCTTGTTTATTCACACATAAACACAATATACAGATGAACACCAGATGGCAGTAGCTTTTTGAAACAGTTACTTTTTCTAGTGTGATGTGAAAAAAAACACATATGCCAGTTTTCAGTTTCAAAAAAGAAAGATTTTTCAAGTTTGCTGCTGCTTTTATGTAACATTTTGCACAGAAAAGGGATAAAAGTAAACTGTTTATGTAGAAGAAAGATGTGTAGCATGGACTATGTATTGTTGCTAACTGGCTGATGAAATTTATACAAGCAAAGTGTTGCACAGCGGCGCTAAGCTCACTCATGGTACAGGGAGTCCCAAACAGGAAGTGCCAAATTTTGAGTCCACGGTGAAACAGGAATTGTCAAATGTCAAACACTTCCGGGCTCAATACTTCCTGGATTGACAGGTGAGATCCATGAAATCTCACGGGAACTCAATGGTAAGTTCACACTGAAACAGGAAGTGCCAAATTTTGAGTCCACAGTGAAACAAGAAATGTCAAATGTTGAACACTGCCTGGCATGGGTGGAGCTAGAGCGGAGGCCAGGGTTGCGCTGGACTCCCCTGAAATCTGATTGGACACAGATGATTGACATGTCATGGCACCACACGTCTGGTTGAAAAGAGCTGCATTTTGAAATCAGTGAGTCACATTGACTGCTAGGTTCCTCCTGTCCAGTAGTTGGTGCTGTGTGCCACAAAAAGTTATCCACAGACGAAAAATGTTTGCCTCAGATTTGAACTGAACACATTATTTGAACCATGGACTAATAATGACACCAAAGTTATATTGGTGAGTAAAACGACCATATTTTATGCCAGAAATGAGGTCCAGGTTATTAAAAGTGACATTTCTCCTTTAATGCGGATTGCCTTATATGTGCGTTTGTCTCCAGTGATTTTTTTAAATGAGCAGGCAGCTGTTGATTAAATAACCTCTTAATGTTGCTCTCTGAGTGGCACCAGGATGATGCATTTCACTTAAAAAATACACATGCCACAGAGTGTTTCTCAGCGGTACTCAAAAGTATTGGAACACTTGGCATTTCACACATTTTAATTTGTTTATGCCATTTTAAATACAAATAAATAAATCTAAAGTTGTCTTCCTTAAACTCAAACTGAAAGCAAATGTCTACAACTTGATATAAATTAATTAAAAAACATAAAATCCAGCTTTCTGATGAAGTGGTGTAGAAGAGGATTTTCTTAAAAAGAAGACCCGATAGCTCAGTTACAATTTGCCAAAAAGTACATCTGAAATGCAAACCTAGATTTGATGTTTTGGTGAAAGAAACTTTTGTATTTCTTCATAATTGATGAAATAAAGTCCAAGACATATTCAGTGACTTGGAAATGTTCATGTTTCCATCCCTGACCTGTCTGAAGAAAACTGGCAATAAAACTGATTATTAGTTACAGGTATTATCAATTTTTATAGATTTGCTTTCAGTTTGAGTTTGTGGAAGATAATTTAGAAATTTTTATTCTCTATTATTTTTGTATTTCTTGTATTGATAAAGTACCATCTGCAAGTGAGGACTGAGATGGAGGTGGGGGAATGTGAGGTAGATACTTCATGACAAGTTGTCAGTTATTTTCAACAGGAGCACTTGCACAAACAAGGAGGGGCCACAAACACCAAAAGAACTTCTTAAGGTTTTTTCTTATCCTATACAAACCACGCCCCATTTCCATCTAGCTGTAGTCATCCGTCTTAACCCACTCTGCTGACGTCCACAGCTGTTGTGCCACCCTGTTGCAGATCATGAAGAGGGATGGGAAGACATGCTACCCATCTCTCAGTGTGTGTGGTGTGTGTGTGTGTGTGTGTGTGGGTGTGTGGGTGTGTGTGTGTGTGTGTGTGTGTGTGTGTGTGTGTGTGTGTGTGTGTGTGTGTGTGTGTGTATCACTGTATTGGCTCTTCTACTCAAGCTGGTCTGTAATCCTGAATTAATGGGATGTTGTGGTCAAATATACAGTATGTTCCAGAATATTTATTCAGTATTCATGTCCAGTCTGCATTCTGGAGGACTGATCAAAATCTAGTGGACAGCAGGGTGTTTTTGGCGTTCCTTAAAATTATCCACTGCTTGATTTTGATTTTGCTTTGCTGAACTACCAAAATGGAAAAAGAAAGTGGTGTTAAAGGGGCCAAGATTCAAAGCTTGGTCTTAAAGCGGTTCACTTTCCCACCGTGGGAAGCAATCCTCCGTCTGTGTGGTATCGGTGGAGCTTCGAGTCGGGTTCCTGAAGGACTGCTGCACTACGAATGCTCTCATCATACGCTGCACATATATAATGTTTAGTTACTGTAAAACAAAACTGGCAGAATCCAAACTGGATCGTTTTTCAGGCGGTATAGCGGTTTCAAATATCTTAGGAAAAACACAATGCACCGTCACATCTCTCTGCACTGTAGGCAACCATTTCCTTCAATGTAACTCATGCTGTGAAAGTATTAATTCAAGCACCCAAATGGAGTCCAATATAGTCTCAAATAATTCATTCTAATCTAATATAACTGCAGGCTTTATGAGTGGCGTTTAAAATAGAAGTGTGCTGTATATCACTACAGTTCTGACCCTGCACTCAGACAGAAATACAGTAAAAACACATGAAGCGTTTCACTTCCAAAATCACCGGAGGGCTACAAAGTTTGCAGCAGAGTGTGTAGGTACAGTATATAATATATATAATGCATGTGTGAGAAAGTCCACGTGCATGAGTGTTGTTACATGCACGCTAGTGCTCTGCAGCCATCTGGTATCTGGACAGTCGAGTGAGCCTCCGGGGCGAGCTGGACAGCAGCTGGTTCTGCTGGCCCTGACTAAAACCACACCTGGACCATCCAGAGTGCAGGAAAGTGGGCAGCAGCCTTTACGCAGTCACTGCAGCAAGACACAAGAGAGAGAGTGAGACAGTTCGGCATCCAGCAATACCCAAAATAAAATGTGCAAAATCAGGTTCCTTCCCGCAGACTGCCAAAAACAACACACACACACACACACACACAGAGACAGTCCCGTGCATGAGGGACTCAGAGGGAAAGACACCTGCAGAATGTTTGTCACCTCTTCTGCCTGGCATCTGCGACCACACAGCATTGTGGGAGAGGCGGCCATCTGTTGTCGGTAAAGCTGGATTGGAAGCGGGCGAGCGGGCGTGATGCATCATGATGCTCTTTTCTGTTGTGTTGTGGTGTTGGAGTGCTTTTGTTGTTTTCTTCTGGCTTGCACTCCAGTAAACTGGGAAATGCAGTGTATGGTTCGATCGTGTATTTTTTTTTTTTCAGTATTCACTGTTTGACATTTTAAAGAGAACATCGAGGAGCTGATGCCTACGTGGTGAAGAAATGAGATTTATTGTGAATAATGTCCACAATGCCCAGTTAATCAACAAAGATTCATTTCTTTCTTTTTTTAGCGGAAAGTACACACAAAGGAAATTAATGCTACACTACTGTACAGTACTCCAGTACAGCACCCTAATCTCTCTGCATAAATATGGTTTAATGTTTTTTTTTTTCCTTCTTCTTCTTTAGGATGTCAGTTAAAGACCATATTTAAAATTTCCAAATGAGAATTTTCAAAAAATTTGAGCCCACCACCATTTTCCGTACTATCCCAAAGTTGGGACAACCCCATACCAAGACAGATTTTGACTTTTGGGCTTGTTGCTGATAATAGTCTGGATGCCCCCACACACACACAAAGATCTGGAATATTGATTTGTCTGACCACAGTACACATTTTCACTGTGCGGTGGTTGAACCCAGATGCCTCCGACCCCAGAGGAGTCAATGTCATTTCTGAATATGGTTAACACAAGGTTTCTTTTTTGCACAGTAAAGTTTTAAGTGGTATTTTTTACTATAACTTTGTACTGGAGTGCTTGACAAAGGTTTTCCAAAGTAATCCCTTGCCCATGTGGTTATATCAGCTATTGATGAATGACTATTCTTGATGCAGTGCTGTCTAACGGAACAGAGATCGCGGGTGTTCAGCTTAGGTTTGCACTCTGGCCTTTTATGGACTGAACTTAATCCAGATTCCTAGAATTGTTTAATGATATTATGCACTACAAAGGGAGAAATGTGCAAATCCCTTCAAATCATTCTTTGATAAACATTCTTTTTAGACATTTCAATAATTTTCTCACAGATCTGTTGTCAAGCTGGAGATCTTCTGCCCATCTTTACAGCCTTTTGTGGATACTGCTTTTGTACTAAATCATGATTGCAATCACCCTTTGGCATCACCTGTTAGAAATAACATCATTTTTTTCCTCACTACTAGACATAATTTGTCCCCATTTTACCTTCTTTTTTTAATAATACGTGGCAGGCATGAAATGCAGGAATGGCTATATATTATAAGTTTCTGGGTTCTTTCTTTTTCCAATAGGGGTCACCACAGCAGATCTGATGTGGATCAATGTGTTGATTTGATACCTTTTTTGTTTGTTTTTGCATTTGTTTTAATCATTCGATGAGTTAATTCACCTAAAAGATTTCAATTTTAAGTGCTCAGCACACTTTATTTTAAACAACTTGATAGTCAAAGCTTTTCGTTATTTTTGTAGAATTTGCTTTAGAATTTTTATTATTATTATTTATTTTTGCTTTTGCATGCTTAAAAGTTTTGGCACATCACTCCACATAAGCAGAATGCCTGCTCAACCTTTTGCATCTGCCTACACATTTATCTTTACTGTGTCTATGTCAGTTCCTGTTGATGCAGATGTACCTGATAAAAGTAAAATAAAAATAGAAATGAAATGCTAAGAACAATAGAAGGGTTTTTTTATTATTGCAAAATAAGACATGTTGTAATATTGAAAAGAAACGTGCACAATATATTTGCAGGTTTAGTTTTGTCACTGCAGCAGATCTTTCTAAATGCTGAAAAATGTATAGCATCACAACAAATGAAGTATAAATAAATGTGCATGATGTCTTTGCTATCTCCGGAGACTGCAAGAAGAAGAAGTAACCCTAATTGTAGTGTTTTTTAAAAGCGACCAGTGCGGGCTGACTGGTAGAGTCAGACTGAGAGTTTAACCCACATATTCCTGAAGGACACTGGTTTGGCTGCTTGGCTGTGCCGTGGGTCTGCTTCATCCAGCCGGTCAGCACCATCGCCGCCAGATGTTGGGTCAGCCGAGCCTGCGGCGCCACAGGCACTGTGTGTTCTAGAAAAACCTGGAGACCAGATGTTCCTACCTGGTGTCCCACCCGCATGCTGCTCAGCTACATTCAGCATGCTCCAGCAGCCGTCATATGACCTTAAAGTGAGCGTTGAGATAGTGTACCGTCAATCATATTAATGATGGCGTAGCGCTGCATCCAAAAGACTTTGTTGGGTCGACTCAGCGGGCCTCACTGTGCATCTGACAGGCCCGATTTATACGCCAGATTGTTTTGAATAACGACTCTAATGATCCGGCCGTATTAAAGCATGAATCATTCAGGCAAATGTACATCAGAGCTTTGTTCAAACTAAAAAGGCGACGACAGTCTGAGAGTAATCTTGACCGTTAAAATAAGCAAAATATATTAGGGAAGAAGGCAAAATCCAAATATCGCTGGCTGCTTTTTACTTTGTAAGTCTGTTTCTATCTGCCTCTCACAGTTATATATATTTAGGTTTCATGTAAAAACATCCTCCAAGTCCCTCACTTCAAGCTAAGAATGAAAATGTCATGGCCGTAGAGACAGATAGAAGAACTAGAGCACTGACTCCATTTATGGTGTATGTATCGCAAAGTGTGCGTGATGGGGGAGACGTCCACCATCACCAAATGGGGATAAAAGTGCTACGAACAAAGGAAACCAGTCACTCTACAACGACAAAATACATAAGTTTATCTGAGTGAAATCATTAATTATTAATTAATTATACTCAATTTATTGGGTATTTACGAGGTCTGTCAATAAAGTAACGGTCCTTTTTATTTTTTTCAAAAACTATATGGATTTCATTCATATGTTTTTACGTCAGACATGCTTGAACCCTCGTGCGCATGCGTGAGTTTTTCCATGCCTGTCGGTGACGTCATTCGCCTGTGAGCACTCCTTGTGGGAGGAGTCGTCCAGCCCCTCGTCGGAATTCCTTTGTCTGAGAAGTTGCTGAGAGACTGGCGCGTTGTTTGATCAGAATTTTTTCTAAACCTGTGAGACACATCGAAGTGGACACGGTTCGAAAAATTAAGCTGGTTTTCAGTGAAAATTTTAACGGCTGATGAGAGATTTTGAGGTGATTCTGTCGCTTTAAGGACTTTTCACGGTGTGAGACGTCGTGCAACGCTCTCAGGCGGCGTCATCAGCCTGTTCAAGCTGAAAACCTCCACATTTCAGGCTCTATTGATCCAGGACGTCGTGAGAGACCAGAGAAGTTTCAGAAGAAGTCGGTTCAGCATTTTATCCGGATCTTCCACTGTTAAAGGAGATTTTTTTAATGAAAGACGTGCGGACGGGTCCGCGCGTCGGGACGGCAGCCGACGCGGTGCGGCGGCACAGGAAAACACCTACGTGTTGATAACCATTTGTAAAATCCAGGTGGCTTTTGATGGCTTTCAGTGGATTGAGTATATGAGAAATTGTTTAACAGCAGGACATGTTCCAACTTGTCCTTAAGGCTTTCAACAGAGGTGTTTTTCCTTGGTGGCGGAGCGTCGCGGCGGCTGCGTCCCGACGCGCGGACCCGTCCGCCACGTCTCTTCATTAAAAAAATCTCCTTTAACAGTGGAATATCCAGATAAAATGCTGATGAACCGACTTCGTTCTGAAACTTCTCTGTTCTCTCACGATCCGTCCTGGATCAATAGAGCCTGAAATGTGGAGGTTTTCAGCTTGAACAGGCTGACGACGCCGCCTGAGAGCGCTGAGCGGACGTCTCGCACCGTGGAAGTCCTTAAAGCGACAGAATCACCTCAAAATCTCTCATCAGCCGTTAAATTTTCACTGAAAACCATCTTAATTTTTCGAACCGTGTCCACTTCGATGTGTCTCACAAGTTTAGAAAAATTTTGATCAAACAACGCGCCAGTCTCTCAGCAACTTCTCAAAGGAATTCCGACGAGGGGCTGGACGACTCCTCCCACAAGAGTGCTCACAGGCGAATGACGTCACCGACAGGCGTGGAAAACTCACGCATGCGCACGAGGGTTCAAGCATGTCTGACGTAAAACATATGAATGAAATCATATAGTTTTTGAAAAAATAAAAAGGACCGTAACTTTATTGACAGCCCTCGTATACTGGGTAATATCAGGTATTCATTTTTTTTTTCCACTTTTGATACACAGTAAATTTTGCAGAGTAAAATTTATTCTGCTGGGATAACATTTGGTCCCAGTCCAAATAGAATATCACAGTGCTACATCAATTCTATCACAGTGTAAAATCAACTCTTATTGGAGTAGAAACACTTGATTTGGCAAGACGGTAGAGCTGATTTCACTCTATAGTAGAGTATATTTTACACAGCTAACCAAAAATAGCTTCGATAACAGATAACCAGCGAACTGAAAAGTATCTTTTATAAAGCTAAACCGATAAACCACCTAAAAATTTATCGGAAGCTACAGCTAACGATAACTTCCAGTATTGTCTCCGGTACACCTTCAATACTAAAAGCTGAGTTTGAGTTTTAACACCACAATCGCTTTTGGTAGCATCAATGAGTCAGCACTTCTATCTTTGAGCATCCTGCCCCCTGCTGGAATCTCCTGTTTATTACATCGCTTCCAGTAGTGAAGCAGTTGAGAGGAACAGCAAAGCTCAACTCTTTAGTCAGTAGCAGTGTTGCCATGAGGTGGGGGTCTTGGAAAATAAAGCAGTGCTGACTTATGGTTTTGATTTATGAATAAAATTAATACCGATAGAATAACTCCATTAATATCAATACTGTCATTTGTATATTCCCCCTTTGGCTGCTCCCTTGTTTGCACTCGGGGTCGCCACAGGCAAATCCAAGGTGGATCTGCATGTTGAATTGACACAGGTTTTACGCCGGATTGCCCCTTCCTGACGCAGCTCCCCATTACATGGAGAAATGTGGCAGGGGTGGGATTTGAACCTGGCGCTTCTGAACTGAACCAAGCGCAATTAACCACTTGGCCACCCCAATACTGTCATTTGTACAAAGTTAAAATATAACATATATCTTTTAATTTTAAATAATGCACTAATTCTGAAGTTTTGTAACAAACACAGACAGATGCTGAAGGGATTATGGGTTGACTCATTCATTCTATGTAAAAAAACAACACATAAATGTGAGGTGTGTGTTGTGTGTGGTTGGTTTACATATAAACATGCTTTGTAAAATATGACTTTTTTTATTTGTAAAAAAAAAAAAAAAAAGAAGCCAAAAATAAAATAGAACACTGCCATCTACCGGGGGTCCAGATGTTCATACTACCATGAACACTACTGGCCAGTAGATGGCAGTTAGAGGACTGTGAAAACTTGCCAAAACAAAATTCCCAGATAATCCGTGTCTGCTACATTTAAGATACATGGAATTTAATAAACGCAAACTGAATTTCAGACATCTTATATACGAGGTCTGTTAGAAAAGTATCCAACCATTTTTTTTTCAAAAACCTGATGGATTTGACTCACGTGTGCTTGCATGAGCCAACCTTGAACCTTCGTGTGCATGCGTGAATTTTTTTACGCCTGTTGGTTGCGTCATTTGCTTGTAAGCAGCCTTTGTGAGAAGATGGGTGGAGTCTCTCGTTGTTTTTTTCTTTGCAAGGAAATGGCAGAATGACTGGAGCAACGCGACTGCATCAAATTTTGCCAGAAACTGGGCGACAGCCAGGTGGAAACCATTCAGATTATTCAGACGGCTTTCGGTGACGATCCTATGGGCATCACACAGATTAAGGAGCGGTACAACCGGTTTAAAGACGGCCGTACAACTGTGGAGAGCGAGCCGCGCTCCGGGTGGCCATCAACACACTGAAATGACCGGATCATTCCAAAGTGAACGCTGTGGTGATGTGGGACCGTCGTGTGACTATCCAAGAAATTGTGGAAGAGGTGGACATCAGCACTTTTTCGGCACATTCCACTGTGACAGAAGATTTTGCTATGAAAAGAGTAGCGGCAAAATTCATGCCGATGGCTTGGGCATGAAGCTGATTGTGGAACAAAAGCGCCACCGTGTTGAAGTCTCACAGGACATGTTGTGACATGCTCACCTCTTCCACCATTTCTCGGATAGTCACACGACTGAAAAGCCACTGAAGCCGTCTGAATCTTCCAAATGGTGGAAGAGGTGAGCATGTCACAACATGTCCTGTGAGGCTTCACCATGGTGGCGCTTTTGTTCCGCCAGCAGCTTCGTGCCGATGAATTTCGCTGCTACTCTTTTCATGGCCAAATCTTCTGTCACAGTGGAATGTGCCGAAAAAGTGCTGATGTCCACCTCTTCCGCAATTTCTCGGATAGGTCACACGATGGTCCCACATCATCACAGCGTTCACTTTGGAAATGATCTGGTCATTTCAGCATGTTGATGGCCGACCGGAGCGCGGCACGCTCTCCACCGTTATGCAGCCGTCTTTAAACTGGTTGTACCGCTCCTTAATCTGTGTGATGCCCAGACGATTGTCACCAAAAGCCGTCTGAATATCCGAATGGTTTCCACCTGGCTGTCGCCCAGTTTCTGGCAAAATTTGATGCAGTCGCACTGCTCCAGTGGTTCTGCCATTTCCTTGGAAATAAAAACGATGAGAGACTCCACCCATCCTCACACGAAGGCTGCTTACAAGCAAATGACGCAACCGACAGGCGTGAAAAAATCAGCATGCGCACGAAGGTTCAAGGTTGGCTCATGCAAGCACACGTGATTCAAATCCATCAGGTTTTTGAAAAAAATAAAAAGGTCGGATACTTTTCTAACAGACCTCGTACAATACTCTGGAACAAAGACGACAGACAGGTTTTGACATAAACAGGAGTAAAAGGACTCTAAAAAGCAAACAGGAATTGACTGCAATTTTTCCAATTGAAAATAATGGAGAACCAACCTGGGCTGCTTCTGGACAATTTTTACATAAAACAAACCAATAACGATGTGCTATAAACCCAGAGAATATACAGTATTCACACGAGTTTTAGGGCACAATATACCAGGAGTTTAATGCTGTTGTCCATGTGGAGCCTGATCAGAGATCTCAATGCATTCTTCTTCTGTCGTGAATGTACTGAGATTATCCATAATGCACCTGGACACAGCATGTCCACACTAAAACCTTTAAAATTAGTGCATTACTTTAAAACTAAAGCTTATATCTGATATTTTCACTTTGTAAAACTTCAGATGTGACAATAATTTAAATACCTTGTCATAAATTAGTTTGGTTATAATTTTAACCGTAAGTTAAAACTGTATGCCTCTGGATGACTTGGGTGATGTTACCAGCATATCAGTATGTGGTCAAAAGAAATGAGTTTTTTTTCTTCTTCTTCTCTTCTTCTTCTTCTTCTTTTCTGAAGAAGAACGACCCCTCCTCACAAGCGAAGAAAGATGCTTTCACCAACGCCAGGCAGAGGGTCCAGAAGAAGATACGCGAGATGCAAGATGCCTGGTTCAGCAAGAAGGCCGATGAAATCCAGGGCTATGCGGACAGTCACAACACCAAGCACTTCTACAACTCACTGAAGGCTGTCTACGGACCTCAGTCCTCAGGCTCCTCCCCCCTCCTCAGTGCAGATGGGACCCAACTGCTGACAGAGAAGAAGCAGATACTGGAGAGATGGGCTGAACATTTCAACCAGGTCCTCAATCGCCCTGCCATAATCAACGAAGAGGCCATTGCGCGCCTACCTCAAGTGGAGGTCAACGAAGACCTCGACACTCCGCCCACAGAAGATGAAGTCAGACAGGCCATCAAACAGCCCTCCTGCGGCAAAGCTCCAGGATCAGATGCTATCCCTGCTGAAGTGTACAAGGCAGGCGGCCCAGCATTGCTGCAAAGACTGACCAAACTCTTCCAGTCATTGTGGAGCGCAGACAAGATCCCCCAACAGTTGAAGGACGCCAGTATCGTCCACATCTACAAAAGGAAAGGCAACCGGCAGCAATGCGACAACCACAGAGGCATCTCCCTTCTGTCCATTGTAGGGAAAATCCTGGCTCGAGTCCTGCTCAACCGCCTACTACAACACCTTGAGCAGGGCCTCCTCCCAGAAAGTCAATGCGGATTCTGTGCCGGACGTGGAATTGTGGACATGATATTTCCTGCGCGTCAACTTCAGGAAAAGTGCCAGGAGCAACACAGCAACCTCTTCGTGACCTTTGTCAATCTGACGAAGGCCTTTGATACGGTCAGCAGAGAAGGCCTGTGGAAAATCATGGAGAAGTTTGGCTGCCCCAGCAGGTTCCTCACAATGGTGCGACAGTTCCATGACGGCATGATGGTGAAAGTTCTGGATGATGGTGACGAGTCAGAGGCCTTCCCAGTCACCAACGGCGTAAAGCAGGGCTGTGTTCTTGCCCCGACACTGTTCAGCATGGTCTTTTCTGCCATGCTGACCAACGCTTTCCACGACGGCCAGGACAACATTCGCCTCAGATACAGGACTCACGGCGGGCTGTTCAACCTCAGGTGCCTCCAGGCTGTCACCAAGATAACAGAGACCGTCATCAGAGATCTATTGTTTGCTGATGATTGCACGCTCAACGCAGCTACAGAACAGAAGATGTAGCATGAAATGGACTGCTTCTCGAGAGCATGTGACAACTTCGGTCTCACCATCAGCACCAAAAAGACCGAAGTTATGTACCAACCAGCACCTGGAAAACTATACCAAGAATCAATCAATCAATCAATTTTTTTTTTTATATAGCGCCAAATCACAACAAACAGTTGCCCCAAGGCGCTTTATATTGTAAGGCAAGGCCATACAATAATGATGTAAAACCCCAACGGTCACAGTGATGTGGGGTCAAGAACCCCACATCACAGTGACGGGAGAGAATCTGCAGGCGGTCGACAACTTTACATACCTGGGTAGCACCCTTTCTCGCGCAGTCAACATCGATGCAGAAATCAACAGCAGGGTTGCAAAAGCCAGCACCTCATTTGGAAGGCTCCGTGAGAATGTCTGGGAACGGAGAGGACTTAGCATTACCACCAAGCTGAAGGTCTACCGTGCAGTGGTTCTAACCACCCTGCTCTATGCCAGTGAGACCTGGACTGTCTACAGCAGACATGCCAAGCAGGTCAACCACTTCCATATGAGCTGCCTCCGTCGCCTCCTCCACATCAGGTGGCAGAACAAAGTCCCGGACACGGAGATCCTTGAGCGAGCCGGCCTCCCCAGCATCTACACCCTCCTGCAGAAGACGCAAGTCAGATAGACTGGCCACATAATCAGAATGCCAGACACTCGACTGCCAAAGCAGCTCCTGTATGGAGAATCGTGCCAGGGCAAGCGCTCTGTTGGGGGGCAGAAGAAACGCTACAAAGACTGTCTCAAAGCATCCCTGAAAAACCTGGGCTTTCAGCTCACCTCCTGGGAAATGCTTGCCCACAACTGCCCTCAGTGGCACAGCAAGACCACCAGTGGCGCCCGCGCAGCAGAGGCCAGACGGATCGCGGACGGCCAAACAAAACGAGCCGCACGCAAGGCCCGAGCTACCTCTACCTCCACCGCAGTACCCACCCATGTGTGTCCCGCATGTGGGCGCACCTTTCAAGCCCGGATTGGTCTCATCAGCCACCTCCAGACGCACCATCACTGATTACCCAACTAGTGGAGCCATGGTCATCTTCGTCCCCGAAGGACGAACAACAAAATGTGGTCAAAAGAAATTAGTTGTTTTTTTCTTCTTCTTCTTTTCTGTGACTAGTTCTTTGCCTGCAGAGAATAGAGTGGTTTCTTCTGGAACCAGCCCTTTTCAGTTTGCAGAGGATAGAACTGCACATCTACTAAAAACATTTAACAGGTAGGAACTCACCTTATTTGAGACTTCATAAATGTTTGTAACTGTGAAGCTTTGTTCACCATGCCTGCAAAAACTTGTTAGTGGTCTAAAAATTATTGTACCAGAACTTATCGGGAGATATTTGGTCCAATGATGGTTTTCAAAGTTATCTGAAAAGCTAATCCGATAATGAAAACATTAGCTTCGATAATTAGCGTATTAGCGGAAATGTGCCCACCACTGAAATTTTACTCTATTTAGACTGGGACCAAATGTTATCCCGGCACAGTATATTTTACTCAGCAAAATTTACTGCGTACTATGTGTGCTTCTTACCCTGTGTGCTGCTCAATTTCCCTGAGGGGATCTTCCCAAGGGATCAGTAAAGTTCTAGCTAATCTAATCAATCACTTTATAAAATATACATTTTGTCCAGCTCTCAGCTCATTTTGGTTAGTTATGTGGTGACCCCACTCCGATTTGAAGGCTTATATCCCATTTTACATACAATTTTGAGTTAGTAAGCACAGTCCATGTGTCTGTTTGCAATAACAGTGTGGTGATATGATTGTAGTCATGCACAAAAGCCTTCATCCAAAGAGAACATTAAAAACACAAACTGGAAGGTCTATAAGATAGCCTTAAAATCCTAGATCAAGTGTTATGAAACTGGCCCAGATATTGTCAGAGTGAGAAATTTTATTTTCATTCATATTAAATGTATTTGACAACAATCATTCCAATAAATTTATTTACTTATTATTTACTGACATTTATTTATAGTAATAAAATAATTTGTAATCTCCCTGAGCTTTGCTGCTTCCAAATCAGCTAATATCAATGAGAGTTCTGCCTTATCCAATCAGATTTTGCCCTGTTGTCTCTGGGTGAAAAATCTTCTGTGAGGCCTTCAGAATTTCAAGTGATTCCCTGTGTAGTTAAAACAAACAGAAGCAATGTTGTTCTTTAACCAATCAAATTTGGAGTTTGCTGTATTGCGGGTGTTATTTGACATACCATGGCTCGCTAACTTACATCTGAGAGCCATGTCGTTGAATAAAATAGTTTTAAAAAGTTAGCTAACTGGAATAAGGCTAACACATTATGTAGCTTTTAAGTTAATGTCCTAATTAAGTTTTCTGATTCAGTATTTCTTGGCATTTATATTTTAGGTGTACTATTTTTAAATCTTGCTCTGTTTTGAAATGGACAAAGACTGAAGAAGGAGAAGAAATGGATTTGCTGTTGGGCCGACTGAGCAGCTGTGGACTGAACGACCATGTTATTGTAGTTTAATTGATTTTTATGTGTTTTTACTTGCTATGGATTGTTGTTGCTGCTGGTGTGAATGACATCTATGGTCTGTCTTTCTCAGCATCAAACATAATGTCCAGCTGCTTGATTGGAAGCTGTTTAATTGTGGTTGTGTTATTTGAGTTTATGGCATTGTTTGCTGAATTGGTGGTCACATAAGTCAATGTGGCTGACTCTCTGTCTCTCTCTCTCTCATATTTGCACACATGCACCCCTGTCTCCTAAAGGAGCCATGCTGCTCTTATAACATTTGATAATGACAGCGATTTGGGAAATATGCAATGTCTATTTGTGATGCTGCATCATTTGATACTGCATTTAATTATGGGAGGGTAGCTGTGAAGGCCTAGGTGTAAACCGTATAGTTTGCCACTGAATTTCACTGAAAATGTACTAACATAAAACAACTGTCCAAACTATGTTATTTGTATTTTGAAGCAAGGTCTGTTTACATCAGTAATGCCTGTAAATAGCCTTTAAAAGTGTCTTTTTAGTCATCATCAGTTGGCACACAGAACAAATGTTGGGTTCTCAAACTCTTGAGACAAACTCTTGAAGTATGTGGACTAATTTTTTTATTTTAATGACTTTCCCTTTAAGGAACAAAAAAATCTACTGTAGCATCTTCTGCAGCATCATTTTTGTTCACTGCATAACTAAACTCTCCTCTTCAGACACACATTCCTTGTCTCTCTCTCTGCACGCTGCCTGTTATTACCAAACCAGACCAAACTTTCAAAGAGATTCAGACGCTTGAGATTATAGATTCATCTGTCCGTTTGAAGTTTGTGTCTTATTTTTATTTTTATTTATTTATTTTTGCAACAGATTTGGGGTGGTAATGGTGTTTTTGCAGCGCGCTTCGCACTGACCCAGAACTGCCACAAAGCGGTTTGCTGGCCCCACGGCCGAGCTCTCGTCTCCAAACTCTCCTAACGAGGAATGGCTCCATAATAGCACAGCTTACTCGTAACCTCAAAGGACAGCTGGTTTGCTCATTATTATTCCAACTGTAATATTGTAATTTGAAGGAGGGAAGAGAAAGGCAGTTTATGTGCAAGACTTATTGTTGCAGTTAGTGACGACGTTTTAGTCTGTTACACTCAAGAATAAAACAGAATTGTGTTTATTATGATCAACGTACAGCATAATTATTGTCAAAAGTGCTTTTTCCATCAATTTTCCTCTTCATAAGCCTTGGTCACACGGCACTAACAAAGGACAACGAAGACAAAATGAAACAAGAAATCTGGACTTACGTTGACTTTCTGAGACATCGTTTAACTGTCGTCCAGCTTCAATCCCTTAGCTGGTCGCAATTTTCAAACTGTTGAAAATTGTGAACGAATCCAGACAACAACTTCAATTCGTCTGTAATCCCTGTTACTTTCTGTCTTGACGGTTTCTCATCGTTTTCGTAGCTCCCGTACCATCAGTATTGTCGTCCAACTTCTTCCAACCTCCCAAATCCAACACGAACATTGATGATATCTGAACGGATTAATAACTAAAGATCCAACGAGCTGAACGTGACTCGTCCATGTGTGGGACAAAAAGCAACGTTTTCATACAGAAACAACAGCGGCAAGAACGTTTTATCAACTACTTTAATTAGTGATGCACGTTGCAGCTGTCTCTGGCTGCAACGTGCATGTGCACGCACACATTGACAAACCTGCTGTCAAGACAACTGTAGCTCTCGCAGCTGCAAAGCGTAAAAGTCGCTCTTCACTTCGTTTTTCTCTTGTTTTGGTTTTGTTTCAGTCTTTATGCGCTCTGCACTCACAGGCTTTTCGGTGATGGGAGAAGTACCGGCTCATTCGTCCGCTTTTTCTCATCGATTTGTGACTTTGGGACAATCGGCGTGTGCCGTGTGACCGAGCCTTTGGGCATATCAGCAACATACTTTTTAGTGCACATATAGGTCTGTGCTTACTGTGGCCTTTAAATATGAAATTCATATTTGACATCCAGAACTGTCTGGCAATTGGCAGAACATGTGAATGAATGAACGAATGAATGAATGAGTTTATTCAGCACACACACATACTTAACAAAAATCTCATAAAACAAAAAACTCAAAAACAATTTCTTGGTTTGTGCGGCCAAAACCATATATATAGTGAAGAAAATAAGTATTTGAACACCCTGCGGTTTTGCAAGTTCTCCCACTTAGAAATCATGGAGGGGTCTGAAATTTTCATCTTAGGTGCATGTCCACTGTAAGAGACACAATCTAAAAAAAAAATAATCCGGAAATCACAATGTATGATTTTTTAATAATTTATTTGTATGTTACTGCTGCAAATAAGTATTTGACCCCCTACCAACCAGCAAGAATTCTGGCTCTCATAGACCTGTTAATTGATCTTTAAGAAGCCCTCTTATTCTGCACTAATTACCTGTATTAATTGCACCTGTTTGAACTTGTTACCTGTATAAAAGACACCTGTTCACACACTCAGTCAATCACACTCCAACCTGTCCACCATAGCCAAGACCAAAGAGCTGTCTAAGGACACCAGGGACAAAACTGTAGACCTGCACAAGGCTGGGATGGACTACAGGACAACAGGCAAGCAGCTTGGTAGAAGACAACAACTGTTATGATTATTTATTAGAAAGTGGAAGAAACACAAGATGACTGTCAATCTCCCTCGGTCTGGGATTCCATGCAAGATCTCACTTTGTGGGGTAAGGATGATTCTGAGAAAGCTCAGAACTACACAGGAGGACCTGGTCAATGACCTGAAGAGAGCTGGGACCACAGTCACAAAGATTACTTTAGTAACACATGATGCTGTCATGGTTTAAAATCCTGCAGGGCAGCAAGGTCCCCCTGCTCAAGCCAGCACATGTCCAGGCCCGTTTGAAGTTCACCAGTGACCATCTGGATGATCCAGAGGAGGCATGGGAGAAGGTCATGTGGTCAGATGAGACCAGAATAGAGCTTTTTGGAATCAACTCCACTTACCATGTTTAGAGGATGAGAACAACCCAAGAGAAAACCGTCCCAAGCATGGTGGTGGAAACATCATACTCTGGGGGTGCTCTTCTGCAAAGGGGACAGGACGACTGCACCGTATTGAAGGGAGGATGGATGGGGTCATGTATTGTGAGATTTTGGCAAACAACCTCCTTCCCTCAGTAAGAGCATTGAAGATGGGTCATGGCTGGGTCTTCCAGCATGACAATGACCCCAAACACACAGCCAGGGCAACTAAGGAGGGGCTGCATAAGAAGCATTTCAAGGTCCTGGAGTGGCCTGGCCAGTCTCCAGACCTGAACTCAATAGAAAATCTTTGGAGGGAGCTGAAACTCCAAACCTGAAAGATTTGGAGAAGATCTGTATGGAGGAGTGGACCAAAATCCCTGCTGCAGTGTGTGAAAACCTGGTGAAAAACTACAGGAAACGTTTGACGTCTGTAATTGCAAACAAAGGCTACTGTACCAAATATTAACATTGATTTTCACAGGTGTTCAAATACTTATTTGCAGCAGTAACATACAAATAAATTAATTTAAAAAATCATACATTGTGATTTTTTTATTTTATTTATTTATTCAATGTTTTACCAGGTAAGTCAATTGAGAACACTTTCTCATTTACAATGACGACCTGGAAGATTACCAGGTCGTCATTGTATTTCCGTATTTCCAGATTACTTTTTTTTTTTAGATTATGTCTCTCACAGTGGACATGCACCTAAGATGAAAAGTTCAGACCCCTCCATGATTTTTAAGTGGGAGAACTTTCAAAATCGCAGGGTGTTCAAATACTTATTTTCCTCACTGTATATATATATATATATATATATATATATATATATATATATATATATATATATATATATATATATATATATATATATATATATATATATATATATATATATATCAAATCAAATATATATATATATATATATATATATATATATATATATATATATATATATATATATATATATATATATATATATATATATATATATATATATATATATATATATATATATATACCAAAAAAGAAACACAGAAACTATAGATTAATCAGTGAACTAAAATTTATCAACACAACAGAACAAATAGTAGTGCACAAAGCACAATAAAAAAAGCAATAACAAACTCAATTAACCTAATTCTTTTTACTATAATAAGTAATTATATTGTTTTTCTAAAGTCTTTTTAAGACAACAAAGGTACCAGATAATTTAATACTATCAGAACAGTTATTCCAAATATTTAGACCTTTTATGGAAACACAATGACTTTTGACAGTAGTTTGAGTCTTTAATTTATCAAATAATAATGTTCTTCTCAAATTATAGCTGGACTCCCTCATTTTAAACAGATCGTGGACATATTGTGGAAAAGTTTCTTTTTAACTTTATTCATTATTTGTATCGTGATATAATCAACCAAGTCCCAGAATTTATATGTAAACAGACAAATACTGGGTGTGTTGACTCATGATATGGTTTATTACTGATACTGATATGTACATGATGACATCCTTTTCATGCAGACTCTGGAACAGTTTTCAAAATACAGATGTTTCAAGGAATTTGAAACATTTTAACATAGTGTTTAGATGTAGTCATCACTAATTTGCAGTACAGACAAAAAGTCTGGCGCCATCCCCACCCATATGGTGTAGCTATTCTGGAATTCCAGTTTTACTTTCCCGTATATTTCAGCTCCTATAGCAGTATTCTGACTTTGCCATCAGTAATTTGCAGGAACAAAAAAGAGTTTTGGTGCTATCCCTAGTCAGATGTTCTATCTATTCTTTCATTTCAGTGTTAATTTCACATTCTGTTGTATATTTCATCTCAAATATGTCATCATGTTGTCAATCATATTACCTTGCATTTGCTAGCTTTATTACATGTCTAAACACTGTTAGGTTCTTTTATGTTGTGAGTGATCTCAAAAAGAATTAGACAGGAAATGGACTTCAAAGTTTAGATGTTGTTTTGAAAGATGCATACACTGAACCAGAGAGTCATCTAGCAGCGCTGGGGTCTTCGAACCGATCACATGCAATATCTGGAACAAAGAGTCTAGATTTTCTTTCTGCACTAACTTTTATTCCTGAGTCAAGGCCAGCCCCCATGTGGGCAGTCCTGTCATGAATCAGATCACATGCAACATCTGGAACAAAGAGCCTAGAGTTTCTTCCTGCACTAACTTGTATTCCTGAGTCAAGGCCAGTCCCCATGTGGGCGGTTCTTAGCTTGTCGTGAATCAGTGTGTAGCAGGATGAAGGTCCCGGGTCCTGGTTGAAAAGACGTTCCTGCTAGCTTGACTAACGGGGAATTCCCCTTTGGCTGACCTGGTAGAGGAATGGTCTTTAGTGCGAGCCATCCGGGTTCGATCCCACCGCCGTCCCGGCCACAAAGGTCCTGCGGTCACAATCTGGCATCACGAAAAGGATGTGGGTAGTCACAGAACATGCTTAAATGCACCTGTGACTTCGGGACGAAGTCAAAAATGGTGGGGAGATATGTAGCAGGATGAAGGTCCCGGGTCCTGATTGAAAAGACGTTCCCGCTAGCTTGGCTAACGGGGAATTCCCCTTTGGCTGACATGGTAGAGGAATGGTCTTTAGTGCGAGCCGTCCGGGTTTGATCCCACCGCCGGCCCGGCCACAAAGGTCCTGCGGTCACAATCGGCTATGTGACTGGATGTAAAGTGAAGTAACAAGCGGGTGTCGTGCTCATGTTGCATTCAAGGTGGTATGTAAAAATCTTATGGTGTATGTCTGCATGTCACGCAACAAATCAGAGTGTTCCATCATGCTGTCCAAATGGATGCAAATACTTTGGTTTTATCAATTAGGCAGATGTAAAAAGATCAGATAGTGATGCCAAACACAAGGACATTTTGGATGTGCATCAACCATTTGGAAAAGTAGTTAGGTTAAGATCAGATAGTTACAAGGACATTTTGGATGTATGTCAGCCATTTTGTAATATGCACCATGGAACACTCTGACAACACATTAGACTCATCTATGGGACATTCATCCGATTACTCCAATTAAGGGTCACAGGGGGCTGGAGCCTGTCCCAGCAGTCAAAGGGCATGAGGCGGGGTACACCCTGGACAGGATGCCAGTCTATCGCTGTACCACAAGTAGACAGACAAATACATTCACACGTGTATGCGCACCTATGGTCAATTTAAAGTCTCCAATTCACCTAACCTCCATGTCTTTGGATGTGGGAGGAAGCCGGAGCACCCGGGGGAACCCATGCAAACACAGGGAGAACATGCAAACTCCACACAGAAAGGCCCCAGGTGGGAAGCGATCCCACAATTGTCCTGTGAGGCAAAAGTGCTAACTACTAAGTCACTGTGCTGCCATCTACGGGATTACATGGGCAAAACATAGTTTCTTTTGGGATTGAGTTGATGCATCAAAGTTCACTGCTGTGTGCAGTTTTTTTAATTGGTGAGTTATAAGACTATAGTATCTATTGTTTTCAAGTTATCATCTACACAAGCCGTCTAGAATGGACTAACTCACTCACACAGCAAGATTCTTGCTTTTCAACCCCTATGCGATTACCAGTGTGGGGAAACCTTTGCTGTTTTGACATTATATTTAATACCCTTTACAGATTAGAGTTGATACCTATACTTCTGATCTTTAAATTTTAATTGCTCCCTGAAGTCCAAGAATTGGTGCCATTGTTGCTTTTATCTCTGCTACAACTGCATCACTGCTAGCAGAGGTTACTACTGCCCCCTACTGCCCACAGTCATTAAAACCACAGAATTGATTGTGCAGCCATGAATCAGACAATACTCTGGTACAATGCCAGTGACTCGATATCAAGATCTGTTATGAGCAGCGACACACAACAGTAGCTTGTGCTGATTGGAGAGGCACACACTCCAAGCTATGATACCGCTCGACCACTTGTTATTGAACGGCTGTTTCTCTCTCTCTTTCTCTCGAGAAGGCCCCTAATTCATCAATCACTGCTCCTCATTTTAGCAGCACCTCTGCTGCTGCCCACAAGAGGCCAAATCAGAGCAAATCAGCATCAAATTATTCCTCTGAGGTGAAGACGGCAATCATGGCTCCAGGGGACATCTGACAATGAGTAAACATACTTCTCTTTGGCAGCGTGAACAATGTTTGCTGGAATAGAGGTTACAAACATTTTTGTTTCTTAATATGAATTGAAAAACAGTAATTAATTCACATGTGACATTCAGATTTTGGAATAACTAGAAGTGTAAGATTATGGAGGTGCACTAAAAGGTGCATTTCTATAGGTTTGCACAGTGATCCAAACAGTCATTTAACTGAGGAGTCAAAGAACATGACACAGTGCTGCCTGCCTCCTCTAGGTGAGAGTAAGTTCTGCACAGCATGAAGATGATGGCATCCTCCACTCCCCTGTTGGGCTGGTACTCAAACTACAGGGGTCCAGCCATGATTCGACGACTGTGTGGAGGTGCCTTTGGATGAGCCTCTCAAGTGACTTCAGAACATGTGATGTTAGGGCCACAGGTCTTTAGTCACTAAGTGTGTTGGAGTTCTTCTTCTTGGGCACAGGGACCAGACATGAGCTTTTCCACCACTCAGGAACAATCATCTGCTCAAGTTGAAGATGTGCTGGAAAACCCGACACAGCTGGATAGCACCTCCCTTCAGCACTCTGGAGTTGAGGCCATCAGGGCCCGCAGCTTTTCCCAGACACAGGCGACTAAATTCTCTTCTCACATCCTCAGCAGTGATATAACTGATATAGTTAGGGTGATCTAACCGTATAGCTATGTTAACCTATCAGAAGCCTTGAAAAAAGACAAAAACTCAGTTTTCTTTGTCTACACGTCGATGAAAAGGAACTTCCGAAAGTTTTGCCTTTTTCAAAAGTTTCATTTTCAGTGATGTTAGATAATATCTGTGCTAATTATTTGTTTTATGTTAGCCATCAAGTATTTGTGTTATTTGTTTGGAAGTTCTGAGAAAATAAGTTGAGTTTTACTTCATCATGTGTCCAAGTTTCAGACACAGTGAGATCTTCCCCTGTTGGTGAGAGCCAGTAACATTAGAAATGTGAGACTAAACTACACCCATTTTGACACCCACAAGGTATAAAAAGTGTTGTATGACTCATTTTAGGGGCCTTTCACAAGATGGACATTGTCTGTGAGGGTCCCAGGCCTGGTTTCTAACATGACCTTGAATAAACTCAAAATGAGGAATACAATGGTTTGCTTTTTGGCAAGGGGCAGAATCTTACATAAAAGAGCCGGGGGAAGTAGCAGTGACCTAAAACAGTAACCTTGTTGTTTTTCATGTGGACAAAAAGCCAATATGCATAGAAAACCTCCATTTTCTAAAATACCTGTGTATGTGTGGGCAGGACTAACGTTCCAAAAGTATGCATTTAACTATAAAAGTGTGAAATTTCCCCTTTTTTCTGTTTTACATACAATATGATCAAAAGACATAATAAGTGCCCATAGTCTAAGAATCACCCAATAATGTAAGAAATACATTAATTACTTTAATACATGTAATTTGGTCACATTTCAAAGGGGTCAGACTCGTCAATAAAGTCAATTTAATGTACAATGGTTCGTTTTAGGTCAGCTTGGTGTATGAATCTCATCATTCCAGGCAATGATAGCTGTCAGCCGGCCGTTAGAAGCAAGTTAGAGACAATAAAAAACCAGATGGTTTAAAAGAACAGCATACAGACCGAGCATCTTGTCACCGAGCGGCCAGTCACGGAAGCATGAACTCTTGCCTTTGGATTGGCCACTTTGCTGAAATGATGTAGTGCCGACCTTGAGAATATAGGTGCTCTATGTACAGGGAGTTAAACTTCTACACAGATTGGACTCAGAGGCTGGACAGCGCTGCTTTAAAGGAGTCCAGGCTGATGACTGCCATTAGTTCTTGGGGTAGGGCATTCCATGGCATTTGGGAAGAAGCTATTCTTGTAGGTCTGAGTCCGGGCATAGTGTACCTGGAACTCACCACAGCGGCTTCTTGTTCCTAGGGTGGATGAGGTACTTCTCAGCGCCTACATCGACCAAGTCATTCTAGATTGTGCTCTGTGTTCTTCAAGGGTCTCCCAGTCGATGTCCTTGAGCATGAGCGTAATCACTGCTACTACCGTGATTAGGTTATACGTTTGAGTGGGACCAGAAATGTTTCAGATTTCATCACATGCATTATGATGAATCCTATCTTATCCCAAGGAGTCATAGGTTTCTCTACAGACATCTTAAATGAACACTCCAGCTGACAAGACAGACTAAATACCCCCAACAACCGCTACAAGACTGCAGAAAAGACTTTAACAAAGGAGGTATCCGTAATGAACCCAAGGTGCCATCTCCTCAATATATCATCCTGAGTGAATTTGCCCAACATCACTCTCCAAGTATGCTAAATGAGAATTTATATGCCTGCTACTTTATCATTCTTTACTTTTTTCATCCCTGTGAGATTGCTGTGCCATATGAGACAGATATTTCCACCAAAAGCAATATCCCCTCACAGTAATTATATCAGAGCAAGAGAATGGCTCATTAACATATGCGAGGCATGTCAGGAATTTACAAGCACCTTTTGTAGATGTTGCCTGTCAGTGCGTTCGTTGCTCCATCCGTATGGTGTCTCCTTTGAGGATGCAACCTCTTCATTTCCATAAGCATCAGTCAAGCCGTGTATGACTTCTTTTTTTTTAACTATGCTACCCAAGATGCAGCGCCCTCTGATGATTGCAATTGTAACAGAAGGCTCAGTGATATTGAAAAATTGTGTGCACATATGCAAGGGTGCAATAAAAATAAAGTGATGGGGGGAACAAAATTCACTTGATGATGTGCCATCATTGAAGAATGGCTGCATTTACTATTTTTCAGTGTGTTGGGGAGGCATGTGTAGGTTATATCTGTGAACTGTCAATAAAGACATAAAGCTGATGCCAGACCAGCTCTGACTTAACAGACCAGTTCTGGGGAACTCGGAGTTGATGTCGAACCTCCTCTGCTGCTGCAGCTCCACTTAGTGCAGCAGATAAGAGAATATTTAGAGCGAAATCCTGCAAATGGTGATACAAGCATCAAATTCAGCAGAAATACTCCTTAGACATTCTTGTTTTGAAAAAAAAAATGACTGGCTATTTGAATTTTCAATCAGCTGTCAGGTAAATGGGCTGCATTTATATAGCGCTTTTCCATCTGCATGAGACGCTCAAAGCGCTTTACAATAATGCCTCACATTCACCCCAGTGTGAGGGTGCTCCCATACAAGATACTCACTACACAAAGGGAGCAACTAGGGGATTAAGGACCTTGCCCAAGGGCCCTTAGTGATTTGCCGGTCAGGCTGGGATTTGAAACAAGTATCCTCTGGTCTCAACCCCAATGCTTAATCATTAGACAATCACCTCCCCTGCCAGGTAGGGGTCAATTGAAGAATTACACAGGGGTCAAAATTAAAAGATCCTCAATCATATTGAAAACTATACCACATTATTTGCATTATCATAAAGATTCCAAAAAGGTATAGTTTGGACTATCTGTGACTGAATGTTCTGGAGTTATGGGGTAAAAACAGCAAGAAAGGTGACAAAGGTCAGTTTCAGTTTGTACAGGGGTCAAAAGTTAAAGTTGCTCTAATTTTGGTAAAAAAAAAAAAAAAAATATTGGTTAACAGGATTAAAAAGGAATAATTTGAACCGTGTATCACGCTTAATTATCATGTTACGGGGTAACATATGTCACATGTCATAGAATCCAATGGACAGTGACCTTGTTTGACCTTTACTTTGGAGACCAAAGATTCAACACTGTCAAAACTATTCCATTTATTAATCTTATTAGCTCAACCAATAATTTGCATCACTTTTTAGCAAAATTGGAGCAACTTTAACTTTTGACCCCAGTACAAACTGAAACTGACCTTTGTCACCATTTTTGCTGTTTTTACCCCATAACTTCACAACATTCAGTCACAGATAGTCCAAACTATACCTTTTTGGAATCTTTATGATCAGACATATAATGCAATGTAGTTTTCAATTTGATTGGTGCATTTTTTTTAATTTTGACCCCTGTATAATTCTTCAGTTGACCCCCTATCTGGCTGTCTATTGAAAATTCAAGTGGCCAGTTGTTTTTTTTCAAAGGAGTAATATCTAAGGTGTATTTGTGCCAAATTTGGTGCTTGTATCACCATTTGAAGGATTGTTTCAGTTTTCTGCTGCACTAACTGCCTCATGACTGAACACCTGCTGCCTGGGGAAAAGAAAAAAATGTGGTCAGGAAAATGTAATGAGAAACACAGCTAACAAACTGGCAATTTTTCCGTCTGTAAAATTTGCCCATGAACAAAACTGTATCATCTTAGTAAGAACAATTGAGTTTTAAAGCTACAGTGTGTAGTACCTAGTGCCATCTAGTGGTGTGGTTGCAGACTGCTTTATACAGTCGCAGGTCATGATTTTGTTTCCCTTCTCATTCTAACCATCTGAATGCTCATTGATTCATTATTGAAGGCAGTTATACACAAATGAACACATGGTTATGAATGCTGCATTCCATTTCTGCTAATTAACATCCCTAAATCCTACACACTGTAGCTTTAAAGTTATAGACTGGTGAACATACAGCTCTCTTCCACTGCTGGAGGCAACGGAGTAAAATCAGTCTTGATTAATTCAAGCATAATTCCCCGGTGCTGTGTATTTATAATGAACTAAAGCTGGTCTTTAAAGGTAATATGATGATTATTTAAAGAATGTTTACACAGCTTCAACACTTCCAAATATTTATCTGTACAAGAAAATGTTTGAGAAACTAGCAAAAAAAAAAAAAAAATGTATTTTTTAAAATTATTATTAAGCGCAGCAGTGATGTGCAGATGTATGAGCACAAACAGAGCACATGGTGACATATACGGTGCTCACAGGTGGACTCTGTCCAATGCAGATTATGCAGCTGAAAAGAAAGTGGAGGCTTGTGCAGATGCAGGTTATATGAGGAGAAAAATGCTGAGGATGGAGCCACCAGGCAGGAGAAGAAGAAGGTGGCCAAAGAGGAGTTTTCTGGAGGTGGTGCAGGAGGACATGCAGGTGGTTGGTGTGACAGGAGAAGATGCAGAATGAGATGAAGATGATCTGCCAACCAGGAAAAGCTGGAGGTAAAAGCTGGAGGTCTGCATAAAAATCAATATGATGGGACTGCTGTGGATGGTAGCATATTTCCCAGTATATACGGAAGTCGCACTGGAATTTAAATTACACACTTTTTTAAAAAATGCCTCTTATAGAGGAAGAGCACTGGTGTATAAATCACACCTTTTTTTTCTATATGTGGCATTCACTTTTCAACACAGTGTTTCACTGGATGAAAACCAGGGACCACCAACTCAGGGACTCAGTGTAGCACGTGTGCACACCACAGCCTGTGCTGTTACTTAACAGCACAACAGACTTTGCAGTTCCAGAAATATGTAAAATGGACAAATAAATGTGCAGTGGACAACATATTGAATATTATTTGATGTAGTTTGGAGAAAAAAAATCATCAGATAAACACAGACTGCTGGCCCACAGCGCCATGGAGAAGTGAAAAGTGGACTTGTGCAGGAAGCCCTCAGCTTGTAACATAAGGAATGTTAAATTCCAAAATAAGCAGGAAGGACAAATACAGACGCAATGGACAATGCAGTTTGGACAAAAGAAATCATCAGATGGACGGGGATTGTTGGCCCACAGCTTTGGAAAGTCAAGTCTGGGACTGGGAACATGCATCCACAACACAGCAGAACCACCTTGAGAACCAGATAACCACCTATCTGCCACAGCCAGGTGAAAGATGGGCCTCCCCTTGGCCTTCTCCAGGTTTCCACCACCAATAAAAACGTGAGTCCATTTGATTTTTCTTATCTGCTTTTTAATTTGGGATTTTTTTTTTTTTTTTTTTTTTTTGTGCATTGTTGTTGTCATGTTCACCCTGCGACAGACTGAGGTCCTATCCAGGGTCTACCCAGCCTCTTGGCCTGTGATTACAGGGGCAGGATCCAGTCCCTCTGACCCTTATTTGGAGTAAACAGGTATAGAAAATGAATGAATGAATGTTGTCATATACTTTTGTGACTGGCACTTATTCTTTTATTATTGGAGTTTAGTGCTTTTGATTCCTGGGAAAGCCCTATATTAGTAGTAGTAATGGGGAGGTGATGATCTAGTGGTTAAGGCGTTGGGCTTGAGACCTGAACATCCTCAGTTCAAATCCCAGCCTGACTGGAAAATCACTAAGGGCCCTTGGGCAAGGTCTTTAATCCCCTATTGCTCCTGGTGTGTAGTGAGCGCCTTGTATGGCAGCACCCTGACATCAGGGTGAATGTGAGGCATTATTGTAAAGCGCTTTGAGCATCTGATGCAGATGGAAAAGCACTATATAAATGCAGTCCATTTACCATTTAGTAATAGTAGTAGTCATAGCGAACATGATTTTTCTGTGTAGAAGTTGCCAGAAAGAGTGTGCGTGTGTAGTTTTGGAGGACCTCCCAAACTACACACACACACTCATCTATAACCGTTAAGTCCAATCAAGGGTTGCTGGAGCCTATCCCAGCAGTCATACAGCACGAGGGGTACACCCAGGACAGGACACCAGTCTGTCACAGGGCCACAAACAGACAAACAAACACATTCACACCCACTCGCACACCTACGGACAACTTAGAGTCCAATCCACCTGCATGTCTTTGGATGTGGGAGGAAACCGGAGCACCCGGAGGAAATCCACGCAAACACGGGGAGAACATGCAAACTCCACACAGAAAGGCCACAGGCGCGAATTGAACCCATGACCTTCTCGCTGTGAGGGAACAGTGCTAACCTCTAAGCCACCATGCTGCCCCCTCCCAAACTAGTAAAAATATAAATAAAAAAGTGACTTCTGCTATGATCAGTTGACATTATGCCCCAGTAGCTTCAGGCTCTGCCCGTTTGCTGACAATAAAAAGGTGATCGAACAGAGATGTGAAAGCGTTTTGACAGGAAACCTCCAAAGTGAGAGACGATGTCAGAGAGAAAAGTCATTTTGTCTTTGAATGAGTCCAGTCATTGGCCTCAGCAAATGTCAGTGCAGTGACTGAAGACCGACTGTCCATTTCCATGAGGGACCGCTTTGTCTGCGTCTCTCTTTCTCATTCATTGTCATCGGCTTTTCCCTTTAAGTGCACTTTCGACCACACCACTTGGAAATTGATTGAAACAAAATGTCACAATTATGCCCTGTAGCTCGCCGCTTCAATTATTCATCAATTAGGGGCTAGGCTCCTTTTTTCTCTCCTCTGAGCTGATTTTTCATTCAGTTTGCTCGAGATGTATGGCTCCCCTGCTGTTAACCAGTCCAAAGTCATTAGTTTCTGGGTTTGCAATTAAACCTGATGCATTATGCATGAGGCTCCAGCTCAGTAGACACACACAGCAGTGGCGGCCGCAGCAGTGAGTGAATGAGCGAGCAAGCTCTGGAGGCGTGGATGGGAAATTAATTTGCAAGAAATGAAGTTCTCTCTCTCTTTCCATCTCACTGTGCAGAGATGTGAGCTGGAGACAGAGGTGGAACATCATTTCAGAGGAAAAAAGGACCTAAAAATGTGTTTGGAAGATCTACTGAAGTAAGTATATCACCTCAGGATCGCCAGTGAGCAGTCCAAATATCTACACATACTCTGCAGTACTATTTTAAAGCATATCAAATTGTCAACAGACAAGAGCAATCAGAGATTTCCGACATCCGCCAATCCAGATCTGGATCACCTCCAAAATTCAGTGGAGTTTTCCATGCCCTAATATCTGTCTGTGGTGCAAATTTGGTGAGAATCTGAGAAGTAGTTTTGAAGTAATTGTTCAAAGCCTATATCAAATGAAACTTGATCTAGAATCTGGATCCAGATCTAGATCATCTCCAAAATTTAATCTTCCATGGCTTAATATGTATCTTTGTTGAAAATTTTGTCAAAATCCCTGCAGTAGTTTTGACATAATCCTGCTAACAATCTTCAAAGCCTATATAAAGTGAAATTTGATCGAGAATCCGGATCCAGATCACCTCCAAAATTTAATTGAGTCTTCCATGGATCAATATGTATTTTTGTTGAAAATTTTGTCAAAATCCGTGCAGTAGTTTTGACGTAATCCCACTAACAATCTTCAAAGCCTATATAAAGCGAAACTTGATCAAGAATCCGGATCCAGATCACCTCCAAAATTTAATTGAGTCTTCCATAGATCAATATGTATTTTTGTTGAAAATTTTGTCAAAATCCTTGCAGTAGTTTTGACATAATCCTGCTAACATTCTTCAAAGCCTATATAAAGCGAAATTTGATCGAGAATCCGGATCCAGATCACCTCCAAAATTTAATTGAGTCTTCCATAGATCAATATGTATTTTTGTTGAAAATTTTGTCAAAATTCGTGCAGTAGTTTTGATGTAATTCTGCTAACATTCTTCAAAGCCTATATAAAGCGAAATTTGATCGAGAATCCGGATCCAGATCACCTCCGAAATTTAACTGAGTCTTCCATAGATCAATATGTATTTTTGTTGAAAATTTTGTCAAAATTCGTGCAGTAGTTTTGATGTAATTCTGCTAACATTCTTCAAAGCCTATATAAAGCGAAATTTGATCAAGAATCCGGATCCAGATCACCTCCGAAATTTAACTGAGTCTTCCATAGATCAACATATATTTTTGTTGAAAATTTTGTCAAAATCCGTGCAGTAGTTTTGACGTAATCCCGCTAACAATCTTCAAAGCCTATATAAAGCGAAACTTGATCGAGAATCCGGATCCAGATCACCTCCAAAATTTTATTGAGTCTTCCATGGATCAATATGTATTTTTGTTGAAAATTTTGTCAAAATCCTTGCAGTAGTTTTGACGTAATCCTGCTAACAATCTTCAAAGTCTATATAAAGCGAAATTTGATCGAGAATCCGGATCCAGATCACCTCCAAAATTTAATTGAGTCTTCCATGGATCAATATGTATTTTTGTTGAAAATTTGGTCAAAATCTGTGCAGTAGTTTTGACGTAATCCTGCTAACAATCTTCAAAGCTTATATAAAGCGAAATTTGATCGAGATTCCGGATCCAGATCACCTCCAAAATTTAATTGAGCCTTCCATGGATCAATATGTATTTTTGTTGAAAATTTTGTCAAAATCCGTGCAGTAGTTTTGACGTAATCCTGCTAACAATCTTCAAAGCCTATATAAAGCGAAATTTGATCGAGAATCCGGATCCAGATCACCTCCAAAATTACTGCCAGTAGCTGGACTGACCAAATCACTAGGAAAAAGCACCTTTTCATAATCACTGTATAGATATGTGACTGACTGACAGGCAAATGTACTTTGCATATGAACTGAAGTGAAACGTTGAACAAACGTAACATTTTCCATGTGTATATGCTGCCACCTAGTGAGTAAACAGTGTACTATCGTCTTAAAGAGGTTTGAGGATAGTAAGTCCCTTCGGCTGCTCCCTTGTTTGCACTCGGGGTCGCCACAGCAAATCCAAGGTGGATCTGCATGTTGAATTGGCACAGGTTTTACGCCTGACGCAACTCCACATTACATGGAGAAATGTGACAGGTGTGGGATTTGAACCCGGAATCTTCTGCACTGAAACCAAGCGCATTAACCACTTGGCCAGGTTTGAGGATAAAAACATCAAATAGAACCTTTGGCAAAATGATGGAATCATCACACGTAGAGGTTGTTCACTCAGCTTTTTGCCATCACAGCAAATAAAGAAATCACACTTTGAGGAAGAAGGATTTTCTTAGTCTATATTTAATGTGACTTCTCATTTGAAAATTCTTGTTTCACTCCATCATGAAGCTGTAAAAGTGGTGATGCACTTTCTACAGTCACAGCTAGAGGAACCTGTAAGTCCTTCAGAGTTGTCTTGGTGTCTTCCCTCACTAGTCTCCTTACACGGTCCGATCAGTTTATGAAAGTTGCCTCCTGCAGACTTTTACCATTCAGACGTGTTATAGTATTGGTTTGGTATTGATAGCTTAATTTTAACTGTCATGAAGATTTTGTTTCAGTGCAGGTTTACCACAGCAGGTAAGCAGGCAGGCCTCAGTCAGTCAAAGAAGGTCTGATCATCCAGAAAAAGACTTAAAGTAAAACTTAAAGAAGCTCCCTTGCCACATGAAGTTTAAACCACTGATTCAGCCATTTCTAAATCCACTCATCAGTTGTCCTCCGCAGTTTCCGTGGTGACTGGCTGAATTAGTTTGGAGCTACAGTCACCTCCAGTGTTGAAAACAGAAACGTTCCTCATGCTGTAATGTGAACTTTTGCAATTGTTCCCCTTCTCTTCCTATAGGTCCTTTGGTGGATTTTTACCAAACTTGGAAAGTGGTTCAGTCGACCCCAGAATTACCGTCAAAGGTTGGTTTGGGCAAAAATGTCACTTTTCCACTGATTTGTGCTCAACTTGGCGCATACCGTCAAAGGTTTGTTTGGACAAAGTTATTAGGACCAAAGGTCAAAGTCACTTTTTCGCTGATTTGTGCTCAACTTGGCGCATACCGTCAAAGGTTTGTTTGGACAAAGTTATTAGGACCAAAGGTCAAAATGTCACTTTTTCACTGATTTGTGCTCAACTTGGCGCATACCGTCAAAGGTTTGTTTATGCAAGGGTCAAGGTTATTAGGACCAAAGGTCAAAGTCACTTTTTCACTGATTTGTGCTCAACTTGGCGCATACCGTCAAAGGTTTGTTTGGACAAAGTTATTAGGACCAAAGGTCAAAATGTCACTTTTTCACTGATTTGTGCTCAACTTGGCGCATACCGTCAAAGGTTTGTTTGGACAAAGTTATTAGGACCAAAGGTCAAAATGTCACTTTTTCACTGATTTGTGCTCAACTTGGCGCATACCGTCAAAGGTTTGTTTGGACAAAGTTATTAGGACCAAAGGTCAAAATGTCACTTTTTCACTGATTTGTGCTCAACTTGGCGCATACCGTCAAAGGTTTGTTTGGACAAAGTTATTAGGACCAAAAGTCAAAATGTCACTTTTTCACTGATTTGTGCTCAACTTGGCGCATACCGTCAAAGGTTTGTTTGGACAAAGTTATTAGGACCAAAGGTCAAAATGTCACTTTTTCACTGATTTGTGCTCAACTTGGCGCATACCGTCAAAGGTTTGTTTGGACAAAGTTATTAGGACCAAAGGTCAAAATGTCACTTTTTCACTGATTTGTGCTCAACTTGGCACATACCGTCAAAGGTTTGTTTATGCAAGGGTCAAGGTTATTAGGACCAAAGGTCAAAGTCACTTTTTCACTGATTTGTGCTCAACTTGGCGCATACCGTCAAAGGTTTGTTTGGACAAAGTTATTAGGACCAAAGATCAAAATGTCACTTTTTCACTGATTTGTGCTCAACTTGGCGCATACCGTCAAAGGTTTGTTTGGACAAAGTTATTAGGACCAAAAGTCAAAATGTCACTTTTTCACTGATTTGTGCTCAACTTGGCGCATACCGTCAAAGGTTTGTTTGGACAAAGTTATTAGGACCAAAGGTCAAAATGTCACTTTTTCACTGATTTGTGCTCAACTTGGCGCATACCGTCAAAGGTTTGTTTGGACAAAGTTATTAGGACCAAAAGTCAAAATGTCACTTTTTCACTGATTTGTGCTCAACTTGGCGCATACCGTCAAAGGTTTGTTTGGACAAAGTTATTAGGACCAAAGGTCAAAATGTCACTTTTTCACTGATTTGTGCTCAACTTGGCGCATACCGTCAAAGGTTTGTTTGGACAAAGTTATTAGGACCAAAGGTCAAAATGTCACTTTTTCACTGATTTGTGCTCAACTTGGCACATACCGTCAAAGGTTTGTTTATGCAAGGGTCAAGGTTATTAGGACCAAAGGTCAAAGTCACTTTTTCACTGATTTGTGCTCAACTTGGCGCATACCGTCAAAGGTTGTTTGGACAAAGTTATTAGGACCAAAAGTCAAAATGTCACTTTTTCACTGATTTGTGCTCAACTTGGCGCATACCATCAAAGGTTTGTTTGGACAAAGTTATTAGGACCAAAAGTCAAAATGTCACTTTTTCACTGATTTGTGCTCAACTTGGCGCATACCGTCAAAGGTTTGTTTGGACAAAGTTATTAGGACCAAAGGTCAAAATGTCACTTTTTCACTGATTTGTGCTCAACTTGGCACATACCGTCAAAGGTTTGTTTGGACAAAGTTATTAGGACCAAAGGTCAAAATGTCACTTTTTCACTGATTTGTGCTCAACTTGGCGCATACCGTCAAAGGTTTGTTTGGACAAAGTTATTAGGACCAAAGGTCAAAATGTCACTTTTTCACTGATTTGTGCTCAACTTGGCACATACCGTCAAAGGTTTGTTTATGCAAGGGTCAAGGTTATTAGGACCAAAGGTCAAAGTCACTTTTTCACTGATTTGTGCTCAACTTGGCGCATACCGTCAAAGGTTTGTTTGGACAGTTATTAGGACCAAAGGTCAAAATGTCACTTTTTCACTGATTTGTGCTCAACTTGGCGCATACCGTCAAAGGTTTGTTTGGACAAAGTTATTAGGACCAAAAGTCAAAATGTCACTTTTTCACTGATTTGTGCTCAACTTGGCGCATACCGTCAAAGGTTTGTTTGGACAAAGTTATTAGGACCAAAGGTCAAAATGTCACTTTTTCACTGATTTGTGCTCAACTTGGCGCATACCGTCAAAGGTTTGTTTGGACAAAGTTATTAGGACCAAAGGTCGAAATGTCACTTTTTCACTGATTTGTGCTCAACTTGGCGCATACCGTCAAAGGTTTGTTTGGACAAAGTTATTAGGACCAAAGGTCAAAATGTCACTTTTTCACTGATTTGTGCTCAACTTGGCACATACCGTCAAAGGTTTGTTTATGCAAGGGTCAAGGTTATTAGGACCAAAGGTCAAAATGTCACTTTTTCACTGATTTGTGCTCAACTTGGCGCATACCGTCAAAGGTTTGTTTGGACAAGGTTATTAGGACCAAAGATCAAAATGTCACTTTTTCACTGATTTGTGCTCAACTTGGCGCATACCGTCAAAGGTTTGTTTGGACAAAGTTATTAGGACCAAAAGTCAAAATGTCACTTTTTCACTGATTTGTGCTCAACTTGGCGCATACCGTCAAAGGTTTGTTTGGACAAAGTTATTAGGACCAAAGGTCAAAATGTCACTTTTTCACTGATTTGTGCTCAACTTGGCGCATACCGTCAAAGGTTTGTTTGGACAAAGTTATTAGGACCAAAGGTCAAAATGTCACTTTTTCACTGATTTGTGCTCAACTTGGCGCATACCGTCAAAGGTTTGTTTGGACAAAGTTATTAGGACCAAAGGTCAAAATGTCACTTTTTCACTGATTTGTGCTCAACTTGGCGCATACCGTCAAAGGTTTGTTTGGACAACGTTATTAGGACCAAAAGTCAAAATGTCACTTTTTCACTGATTTGTGCTCAACTTGGCGCATACCGTCAAAGGTTTGTTTGGACAAAGTTATTAGGACCAAAGGTCAAAATGTCACTTTTTCACTGATTTGTGCTCAACATGGCACATACCGTCAAAGGTTTGTTTATGCAAGGGTCAAGGTTATTAGGACCAAAGGTCAAAGTCACTTTTTCACTGATTTGTGCTCAACTTGGCGCATACCATCAAAGGTTTGTTTGGACAAAGTTATTAGGACCAAAGGTCAAAATGTCACTTTTTCACTGATTTGTGCTCAACTTGGCACATACCGTCAAAGGTTTGTTTATGCAAAGGTCAAGGTTATTAGGACCAAAGGTCAAAGTCACTTTTTCACTGATTTGTGCTCAATTTAGTGCACATATGGAGGTGGGTTCTGGAATTGTTCAGCAAGGTCAAATTTGACCGTGGTCAATTACTGGAGTCAAGGTCATGTCTCCCTGTCTTTTGTTTTTTTTTTTTGTCAGCCTGCTCCTCCCAAGTCCTGTTGCTAATTTCTGCCAAACAGTATGTCAGTGAAGGTTCACCCTGAAATTGCCCTTGACGGTCAAGGTCAGTGGGGTCAGATGTCAGACTGTCATAACCCTTACCTTTTCTCGTGTCCACAGATATTCTATTACCTGGTGATCTTAAATCAGTTTACACAATTTTTAATTCTTTATCATTAATGAGTGACAATTCCATACTCTTAGTGCGGTATATCTTTATATTGATGTTTTACAAGCTTATTTCAATTCATCTGAACACAGCATTAATCCTTCAGCCACAAAGGTTTAAACATCATCTTAAACTGCAGGTGTCTTCTTAAAAGTAAAGTCTACTCTGTAAAAAGCGCTGCAGGAACTAAACAGATTAACTGCACCGGATGTTACAACGTTATTGTTTCAAGTCCAATCTGAGACCGGCGCCGCTCTCCTGACCTCGGTGCTGTAATGCCTTTGATGAAGGGGGAGGTCACTGACGGCTGTACTTATGGGGTCTTGATGTGAGAGGATCAGATACTCTGTCACACTGAATCAGCTGTCCTCCATGGTGGCCTTTAGATGTGTCACAGAGTTATAATGCTCTCCCAGTCCGTACGCATGGCGCATGTAGCTGTAAACAACAAATATTGAGTGACTCCACGTTGCTCTCCAAATGTCAAAAGGATATACAAATACATTACAAATCATTGTGGGAAATTAGATGTATGAAATAAATAAGCTACAATATTACTGTCATATGTTACAAGTCCAAAGGTTCAAGAACGATCAGTCACACTTTTCTTAGACGCAAAGATACTATCAAGGATATCCTGAGGCGTGGTGACACACTGCAAACATGGAAGGTTACTGGCGGAAGCACGCGTAAAACATGCAAATACATAAGCATCATGAAAAGAGTTTTGACAAGAAAGAACAGCAAGTGAATTATTTAACAAACTGTCTATCACTGATAGATCAACTGACAGCCATCACGCTTACATAGCGATAGCTGTTATATACACAATTATTTAACCACATATCTTGACACTCTTGTAATTTTTATTGACCCATATCATCATAGGCATATATATTATTGCTTCTACTATAAGTCCGATATGTCGCTTAGGTGTCTGTTGGTTCCATTAACTTGGCCAACTATGTAGTGAAGTTGCATTGGATAATACGATACGATACACTTTATTATTCCCTTAGGGAAATTTGTCTTGGACTCATGCTAAGTGCCTTTACAAAAGGAAAACAAACAAATACAAGTAAAAACACAGCCACATCTATAACAAATTAACATGACAGGAAATCAAGAGAAACACCATAAGTGTTGCACATTTCCAGTTTTAGACATTATTGTTTAGCAATTTGATAGACATGGGGACAAATGAGTTTTTGAGTCTATTCAATCTGCTCCGAGGGCCTCTATACCTTCTCCCAGAGGGAAGGAGAGTGTACTCTGAGTGGAGGACATGAGCTGTATCCGTCAGTATCCTCTGAGCTGCTTTCAGGACAGACTCTTCGTAGAGTGAACTGAGGGACTGATATTGTTTCTTTCCAATTATCTTCAATGCATTGTCAATTTGTCTGTTAAGTTTTGTTTTAAGTTGTACAGAGAGGTTGCCGTACCAGACAACCATAAGCATAAGCATAATACATAAGCAAAACTAAGTTGATTTTTCAACTGATCTGCAGCAAATCTGACAAGATGTCAGAGTTTGTTCTCATTATATGCCCTTTGAATGCAGCAAGTTTCAAGATGGCAGTATTAGTTGTTTTTGAGTTATTTTTCTTTCCATCTATTCATTCGCTGCATTTTAAAAGGGTACATCTCTCAGTTTTTGGAAAAGCTAGGACAAGAGCCTATGCCCCATTCAAATGTTACACTGGTGCACTGTCTTATAAGAGAAGTGACAATGAAGTCTGAAATTTATTTCTTTGGGGAAAGACAGGTGCTTTAATGATGATATAAGTTCTATTTGTTTAGCAAAAAACGCCCGCTTTACAACTGCTATGTGCTGTACTGAACCCCATTTGCACAAGGATACTCCCTCCATTTTCCCCCAATACGCCAGCAAGAAACAGCTTCAATCAGATGAGCTGGTCTGGAGTTATTGTGCAGAAACTTAAGTCAACGTGGCATCTGTAGTCACCATACTGGACAATGGTGTATCCTCCTCTAATACACCACTGAAGAATGGTGTTCTTCTGCATCTAAAAAGGAGTGATCACACCTTGGAGAGCTGTTGCACCAAGTGGACTGACATGAATCATGGCTCCAACACGAGAGACGTCAGTTGAAACAAAGGAGATGATTATCAAACTCTTAGAGAGTAAATCATCATGCAATGTTGCAAAAGATGTTGGTTGTTCACAGTCAGCTGTGTCTAAACTCAGGACCAAATACAAAAAACATGGGAAGGTTGTTAAAGGCAAACATACTGGTAGACCAAGAAAGACATCAAAGCGTCAAGACAGAAAACTTAAAGCAATATGTCTCAAAAATCCAAAAATGCACAACAAAACAAATGAGGAATGAATGGGAGGAAACTGGAGTCAACGTCTATGACTGAACTGTAAGAAACCACCTAAAGGAAATGGGATTTACATACAGAAAAGCTAAACGAAAGCCATCATTAACACCTTTTATCAGAATAAACAAGGTTACAATGGGCTTAAGGAAAAGCAATCGTGGACTGTGGATGAAAGTGATATTCAGTGATGAATCTCAAATCTGCATTGGGCAAGGTGATGATGCTGGAACTTTTGTTTGGTGCTGTTCCAATGAGAGTTATAAAGATGATTGCCTGAAGAGAACATCTAAATTTCCACAGTCATTGATGATATGGGGCTGCATGTCAGGTAAAGGCACTGGGGAGATGGCTGTCATTACATCATCAATAAATGCACAAGTTTACGTTGATATTTTGGACAACTGAAAGGATGTTTGGGGATGATGAAATCATTTTTCAAGATGATAATGCATCTTGCCATAGAGCAAAAACTGTGAAAACGTTCCTTGCAAAAAAAGACATAGGATCAATGTCATGGCATAGGGTCAATGTCAACGAGCAGATCTGATTTGATGCAGGTTTTAGTTTGGGGGATGGAAATTTACAGGGTGATTCCATAATTTATTCCTCAGAATTGAGTGATTCCATATTTTTTTCCTCTGCTTGGTCTAAAAAAGTAACCGTTACTGACTGTCACAATCTTTTTTTCTTGATTTCTTATAGTGTTTCTTAAAGCCAGAAAGTTGCCATTTGAAATGACTTTAGTTTTGTGTCATGTCTGTGATCTGCTTTTTTTCCACAAAATTAAACAACTGAATGAACATCCTCCGAGGCCGGTGATTCCATAATTTTTGCCAGGGGTTGTACTTATTTCATTTCCAAAAAAAGAAAACAAAACAGTAATTCCACCTGTAATTTTCTTTCACATTTTAGCACTACATATCTTAATATGCTTGCTATCAAAAAATAGATGAAAACATAAATTCTTACACAAGAGTGATGGGTTCACCGTCATATTCCTCCCCAATTTTTAAAGTGGGGGAGTCGGCCTGGATCACTTCAATTGGTAAATGAAGAACTTGGGTTAACGCTCGAAGCTGTTAGAGAAAAAGAAATGCATTAGTGAAAAGTCCAAACCCCAAAAGGACAGTTCATTTAAAATGACACGACAGAGACTCACCTCCAGTTGTCCACCCCAAGCTGCTGTGTGCTCCACATCACTGCAGTACTTCTCAAACTCCTCTAGAAACAAACACACGTGCAGGAACGACACACCAGACAATCAAACAAATAGTTTTCCTTAAATATTTTTAATGAACAAGTGGCACGTGTCTGTGTCCCAGCCTGTGGAAAGTGATTTAACACATCACATCAATGTATGAAAGCAAATACATAAAAAAATTTATGTGAGGTTTCACCTATTTTTAATGAGGTCACAAAGGTCACCAAGTGCTCATGTGCTCACTCGTTCAAGGTTTTGGTGTCGAGATTATGTATATTCAATATGAACGCGACCCCTGGAAGGGGTGCGTCCTCATAACCATGTGGGCGCTCCTAAAACAGTAACCAGTGAGGTGTTGCAGTACCTGTTGTGTACATGTCACCCGTGTTGGGGTTGGTCAGGAAAGGCAGGAAGTCATCAACATGGCTCCGCATGTGCTCAGCTGTACGGGACCGCAGTTCTTTCACACTCATGCTTAAACCAGGCTAGAACAGAACAGAAACTCTTCAGAAATACATCCAAACTGTAGCACCACTTTTACAACAGAACGGTGATGGAGGTTAATGTCCAGTTACAATAATCCTATTATAAAATGTACCAGTGAGCGTTGTGTCAGCTGATCCTCCACAGCTCGGTACATGCAGTGACCATCAGACGAGATGTCTTTGATCTGCAGCTGCTGCTGGGCGAGTATTTGGGCCAGCTTCAAACTCTCCTGGTGCCTCACACCCAGAAGGTTCTGTGCTTCAGCCTCAGCGATCCTGCTCTCTCGCTCCTTCTCTTGAGCAGCCTTCTTGTCCTGGAGACAGTTATTTTTAATGTGTTATATATTCATGCATTCATTTTCTACCGCATATTTGGATCCAGTATCTATACCACAGCTCTCAAAGGCCCAAATCTGCATCTGCTATATGTTCGTCTTTCTGGTGAAAAACTCAAAAACCATGCATAGTTACATTGTCATTTTTTTAGCCTACATGTAAAATTACCTGAACATGTGCAGTACGACTTTTCTAAGCAAAACTGTAACTAAGTATGTTTTTAAGCACATTATAAATCCCCATTGCTCACAAAGGAGGCAGCTCCTGCTAATGTTAACTCGTTAGCATCGTGTTATGTGATGCACATTGTATTACGTTTTAATGCTAACTATAATCCATTAGCAAGTTGTCATGTTAATGTTACAGATTTATCCACAGTGATTGCGATAATGATGATTATAATAATAATAATACTCAGGTTGACATATATCACCATCAAGGTGTAACAAGCCCTTCAACCAAAGTACTGTATTTTCTGCAGTACAAGGCATGCTTCTTTTTGTATAATCAGCTTTTTAAAATTGGAATTCTTGCTCATTGTTGGAGCGTATTTTTATTATTATTGAATGTATTCCTTTATTATTAGAGAATATTTTGTTGACTGGTTTGATTCATGGGAAAGTCCTATATAAATGGGCATTATTATTAATATCAAATGTGTGACTTTTCTGATATTCACAGTGCATCTGGAAAGTATTCACAGTGCTTCACTTTTTCCACATTTTGTTATGTTACAGCCTTATTCCAAATTGGACTAAATTCATTTTTTTTTCTCTCAAAATTCTACTACTCACAACACCCCATAATGACAACATTAAAAAAAGTTTTTCACAAATGTATGAAAAATAAAAAAAAACCTAAGAAATTCACACCCTTTGCTCAATACTTTGTTGATGCACCTTTGGCAGCAATTACAGCCTCAAGTCTTCTTGAATGTGATGCCACAAGCTTGGTGCACCTATCGTTGGGCAGTTTGGCCCATTCCTCTTTGCAGCACCTCTCAAGCTCCATCGGGTTGGATGGGGAGCATCGGTGCACAGCCATTTTCAGATCTTTCCAGAGACGTTCAATCGAATTCACGTCTGGACTCTGGCTGGTCCACTCAAGGACATTCACAGAGTTGTCCTGAAGCCACTCCTTTGATATCTTGGCCGTGTGCTTAGGGTCATTGTCCTGCTGAAAGTGAACTGCCACCCCAGTCTGAGGTCAAGAGTGCTCTGGAGCAGATTTTCATCCAGGATGTCTCTGTACATTGCTGCATTCAGCTTTCCCTCAATCCTGACTAGTCTCCCAGTTCCTACCGCTGAAAAACATCCACACAGCATGATGCTGCCACCACCATGCTTCACTGTAGGGATGGTGCCTGGTTACCTCTAAACATGATGCCTGGCATTCACACCAAAGAATTCAATCTTTTCTGTCATCAGATCAGAGAATTTTGTTTCTCATGGTCTGAGAGTCCTTCAGGTGCCTTTTGGCAAACTCCAGGTGGCCTGCCATGTGGCTTTTACTAAGGAGTGGCTTCTGTCGGGCCACTCTACCATACAGGTCTGATTGGTGGATTACTGCAGAGATGCTTGTCATTCTGGAAGGTTCTCTTCTCTCCACAAAGGGATGCTGAAGAGTGACCAGGGCGTTCTTGGTTGCCTCCCTGACTACGGCCCTTCTCTCCCAATCTCTCAGTTTAGAAGGGCAGCCACCTACTACTTCCATTTTCGGATGATGGAGGCCACTGTGCCCATTGGGACTTTCAAAGCAGCAGAAATGTTTCTGTACCCTTCCCCAGATTTGTGTCTCGAGACAATCCTGTAGACAGGTGTGTGCCTTTCCAAATCGTGCCCAATCAACTGAATTTACCCCAAGTAGACTCTATTTAACCTGTAGAAACATCTCAAAGATGATCAGTGAAAACAGGATGCACTTGAGCTCAATCTCAAAAAAAAAAAAAAAAAAAAAAAACTTTTTTCACATTGTCATTACAGGGTATTGTGTGTAGAATTTTGAGGGGAAAAAAAAGAATGTCATACATTTTAGAATCATGATGGAACATTAAAAAAATGGCACTCAGTGTGGAGTCAAGCTTCAGGATACTGAAGATATTGACGGTGATGGAGGTTAATGTCCAGTTACAATAATCCTACTACAAACTGTACCAGTAAGCGCTGCGTCAGCTGATCCTCCACAACTTGGTACATGCAGTGACCGTCAGCTGAGATGTCTTTGATCTGCAGCTTAACCCTGTGACTTATATCCAGAAAATACAGTAATTTCAAAAAATTCAACATTTATCCTAACATCTTATTATCTTACAAGGACTATTCAAAAATGATGGATTAAAGATAGATTTGCATTCCATTATCGTTGGATAATGTCAACGAAAGTATGATCATGTCAATATGTTTAGTTAAATATTACACCAATATTGTCACAGAATTTTTTCCACATCTGGATTTATATCTGGACCTGTGCCAAACTGCTAATTTTAGGGAAACACACACACGCACGCAATAGTCTTCATTTGTACTGCTTCATTACTTTTGGCCCAGGTCAAATGCCTGACGTAGCAATACTACAAAAATATTCAAACTGATCCAGCAGCCACAGTGGAATCTGCATAAGTCCCAAAGTCAAATCAGTTCTTCCTGAACAAAACCCACACCGCTCCAACAAATTTCACTGAATCATCAATGTCGTGTTTCAGATAAAAACCACAGCTTACCCTTCGTTTCTGGGCTTTGCTTACACGTGGTTGCTTGAGCTCTTCTTGTTCTCCACCCTCCAATGTCATGGTCTCAACTCCATTTACCATCTCCTCCACCTCCTTTAGATAAGATTAGCTTTGGTTACATTGTAAAGTTACCAACTCTGATTTCATATAAATTTGAATAATTTGACACCTGTGGAGAAAATGTATCGTGTGCATGCTACAATCAGTGCCAAACTAAGTGCCTTTTTCTTAGAAGACTACATATAAATAAATTTTAAAAATCCATTTTCTTTGTGCCTCAACTGCAAAATAACACATTTGATAATATCTATTATACAGTCAGATACAATTGGACAGTGAATTTTTTTTTGTTTTAATATTGTCTGTGCGCAACAATACAGCAGATATCCTGCAATCAAGATGTTTGCAGTGTAGACATTCAGCTTTAATTCAAAAGCTTCAACAAAAATAACTGCATTAATCATTAAGGAATTCTGGACATCTCCAACTTGCGAAGTATGTCTTGGACTTCATTTACATCAATAATCCAGAAATACTTGTGGTACTGCATAGTTAATCCATCTGGCGTAGGCAGTTCTCAAAAATTGAGTGACCATGCAAGATGGAGACTAGCAAGGGAAGCCACCAAGACATATACGATAACTATGAATGCAGAAACTGTGCATAGTACAGTCACTTGCCCAGTTCCTTGATCATTGCCGATTCCGGATCACTGCTGTAGTATTTGTGCCGCCGTTTCTCATAATCAGCGTGAATAAGCTAATACTTGGTACCAATGGAACGGCTGATGTTTTGTCTACAGACAACCACAAGCTCGACCGGATCCAGCCATCTTTGTGATCACCAGAGGAATCAAAACATCTGGTCTCCGTGGTGTGCACATGTTTTCTGACTCACTTATTCGTGCAAGTGTGAAAGTGACGATCTCTATTAAGCAGCAAAGGTGAGTTAGCCATTCAGTGTCATTGGTTCTAGAGTGGGAAAATACTTACTTACATGAGTAGAAAATGTCAGTATGTTATGTCTTGCTGTTTAATTGCTGCACGCATTTATCTCTGACGCGAAAATTTGCCAGCTGTGGATCACTGAAGCAGCAGCCTCGTGTCAGTACTTGTGAGCCATGTGGACTTTGGGGGTCATCTCAACATCACGAATGGGCATGAATGTGGGGGCTTTTACTTTTTAATTCAGGAGAAATCTCACCTCCACACTTCATTGTTTTGCTCATAAAAACATATAACAGTGCCTTTCGAAACTAAGTAAATTCTCATTTAATAAATATAATTTATATCATTTTACGTTCAAAACACATTGTTGGGCACAGTGTGTATCATTCTGCATTAGAAGGGCTTCAGCCAGATGCCAGGAATGCCCCCAAAGTGACACAGAGTGTCGTGATCCAGAACCAGGCAAAGTCATCCATTTCCGGCAAATATTTGCACCACACATAATGTGACTTCACACTTTAAGTAGAAGGGCTACACCATCCAGACTTTTCAGCAAGAGAACATCCAAATACCCAATACAACAATACCCAATAAAGGACATTCAGTTGCATTATGGCTCTGTATAGCGGGACTTTAAAAAAGGTGATCTGGAACTGGGCAACTGTCTGTATTAGTTTTGTCTGTTGCACCACCAGTCACAGTTTGGTGACGGAGTGGAACGCAGAATAATTTTTCGTACAAGTGAACAGATCAAATCCAGGCATGAATCACCCCTCATGTGCCTTGTTGGAGGTTACCTTTGTGTCAGTGGATCTGAGCAGCCGGACTTCCTCCTCGTGTTTCTGGCTGAGTTCAGCTTCTAGTTTGGAAATCTCCTCCGTCAACACTTTCCTCCTTTTCTTGTCATTTTTGGGGACTGCATTTTTCATACTCTGGATTTTAGCTGAAATGTTACACAAGATAAAACAAATTAGAACTCAGTAAAGAAAAATGTGCAGAAAAGCTAAAAGTAATGTTCTGGTTTAAGATTTTAGTTATAAAAGGTTGACCTCTCTACGTGAGGTTTTGTTTCAGTTGATATTAACACTGAAGTGCGGAATATCAAACTAAATTTGAGGACTAAAGTGTGTTTTGTTACCTTGCAGGTCCTTCTTTTCCTTACGGTGCTGCTTTGCTAGCATCTCCTCTGCTGTCTCCTCCATGACTGAATGCTAATGCTCACTTTGCTGAATGACAAATAATTACGTAGAAATGGCGAAAATCAGAAAAATAAATATTGAGCTCGCTGTTCGATGTTGCCACATTGTGACCAAATCTGTATATCCGCAAAAAAAAACAAACAAAAAACCGAGTTGCTGCGGCTTTAACCGGAAGAGCTCAGGGAGAGGGCGGATGTGACGTTGTGCTTTAAATCCCTTTGCATTTCTTTGGGGGTGTTTTCTTTTTCTCTTTTTCTTTTTACTGATAAAATGTGATGTATTTGATGTTACATCAATATTTGTGTTCTATTTTGCATCATTGTCTGCATTTATATACCTGTTTATTGTTGTATTTTGAAATGTCAAATAAAGTTTTACAAAAAAAAAAAAAGAATGCCGTGTGTATCCCTTTACTTTTGATATTGTACAATTTATTTTTTCATTTTTTTCTTTTCTGTCTCTTTCTATTTAGATTTGATAATATTGTAAGTGTCATTGTGACCTTGCCTTTTTTCGTTTCGTTTTTATTATTTTATTTTTTTGAAATAAAGGTTTTTTGGGGGAAAAGGCCCTTACCAAAAAATAGTACTGGTAAATATATAAAAAGTAAACTAGAAGTATACTTGAAACATGCTTGCATATACTACTTTTTGGTAAGGGAGGATGGTGTTGTTGTCCATTCAGCTGCTCCCGTTTTTTTGTTGTTGTTTTTTTTCAGGGAAAAAAGGATGTAGCATATTTCCCTTGCCCCAAGTGAAGGGGTTCAAGTAGAGGTGGGCGATCCTGGGAATTTTGGTATTGATCCGATACCAAGTAAATACAGGCCCAGTATCGCCGATATCGATACCCATACTTTTTTATATTTAAGCTTCATAGATCCAAAGGATCCAAAAGACCTAGGATAGAATTTCACCAAACATTGTATGTGACAACAAAATACTTTATTATCACAATCAACATTTTTGTTTAAAAAAATATCACTCAACACAACTTAAAACAAAATCTCCTGAGGTAGAGGGCTGACAAACCACAATACAAGCAGAGGGCGCGCTGCTCCGTGTTGTGTGACACAGCGCAGCGCGGCTGATACAGACAGAGAGTAGACTTTGATGAATCTGCGTGTGCAGCAGTCAGTGAGTGCCGGAGAGAAAAAAAGCTTGAGTATCGATCTTTTTGCACGAGGATCGTTCAATATCAATACCAGCGTTGGTATCGATATTATCGATATTAGGATCGATCCACCCACCTCTAGGTTCAAGTACCTCGGGGTCTTGTTCATGAATGAGGGGACGATGGAGCGTGAGATTGGCCGGAGAATCGGCGCAGCAGGGGCAGTATTGCATTCCCTCTACCGTACTGTTTGTCCATTCGGCTGCTCCTGTTTTGTGTTCGGGGTCGCCACAGCGGATACAACCAGATCCGCATTGGTAGCTGGCACAAGTTTTACGCCGGATGCCCTTCCTGACGCAACTCCAGTTTTACCTGGAGAAACACACAGCCGCTGGTGTATCAATTCAATTTCAATTTCAATTTATTTTCATTTATATAGCACCAAATCACAACAGAGTTGCCTCAAAGCGCTTCACACAGGTAAGGTCTAACCTTACCAACCCCCAGAGCAACAGTGGTAAGGAAAAACTCCCTCTAAGGAAGAAACCTCAAGCAGACCAGACTCAAAGTAGTGACCCTCTGCTTGGGCCATGCTACAAACATAAAATACAGAAACAATTCACAGAACAATTCACGCATGAATATACAAGAAATGCTGTTGGCGCACAGGACAGGAGGGTTGCCAACACAAATACAACTCCCATCTCTGGATGGAGCTGCACCTTAAACAGAGAGAAAAAACAGAATCAGGCATCAGAAAGACAAAAATACTGTATAATTCGCCAGCATTAAACAACAAGAAAAACAGAAGAAATACTAAGGTGATCGCTGGCCACTAGCCCTAAACTTCACTAAAAGACCCAGAATTTAGGTAAAGTTGAGGCTGCGGCCCGCTCCAATTACTAATAAATGAATTAAAAGAGTAAAAAGCGTAAAACAAAACTGTACCAGTATGCTAGCCATATGAAAGGGAAAATAAGTGCGTCTTAAGACTGGACTTGAAAATCTCCACAGAATCTGACTGTTTTATTGACACAGGGAGATCATTCCACAGAACAGGGGCACGATAAGAGAAAGCTCTGTGACCCGCAGACTTCTTATTCACCCAACGGACACAAAGTAGTCCTGCACCCTGAGAACATAAAGCCCGGGCCGGTACGTAAGGTTTAATTAGGTCAGCTAGGTAGGGAGGAGCCAGTCCATGAATCATTTTATAGGTTAGTAGCAGAACCTTAAAATCTGATCTCACTGGGACAGGAAGCCAGTGAAGGGATGCCAAAATGGGTGTAATGTGGTCGAACTTTCTGCTTCATGTCAAAGGTCTGGCTGCAGCATTTTGAACCCAATTGAAATTGAAATAAATAAACTAATTAACACTAATGGGGAAAAAAAACCCAGTCAGCATACTCTGTCATCTTGGTGGGACCATTGTGCTTGCCGCTACCAACAGCAAGGCAATAACATGAAGAAAGTCAACAATAAAATATAAAACCCATAGGATCACTCTAGAGCAGTTCAAGAGAAAAACCATTAATGTGTGTATTTTTATTTCATTTATGAGGCTTGTTTGTGTTTTCATTCAGTGAGCAGGTAGGTTTAAGAGGAGTTTGCTACGCATATAGAGTTCATGTGACCCACGAAGCTCTCGTAAGAGACACCACTGAACTAGTGCATATCATACTAGCAATAAGTACAATTTTGGCTGCAATTTGTCCTCTTCAAGAATTACTTTTGAGTGTTTGTGTTTTTCGGGCCTATTGGTACCACTGCTGACCTTAAATATGTAAGTATTAGTTGCATATGAAATGAAATATTAGTAATTAGAGGTGGGCGATACCGGGAATTTTGGTCTTGATCCGATACCAAGTAAATACAAGCCCAGTATCACCAATATCGATACCGATACGTTTTCATATTTAAGCTTCGTAGATCCAAAGGATCCAAAAGACCTAGGATAGATTTTCACCAAACATTGTACGTGACAACAAAATACTTTATTATCACAATCAACATTTTTGTTTAAAAAATATCACTCAACACAACTTAAAACAAAATCTCCTGAGGTAGAGGGCTGACAAAGTACAATACAACAAAATTAACACACCACAACAAATACTGTAAACAGTTTCAAACTTATTCTGTTTTTCAAGTCGAACAATACAATAAAATAATACAAAAAATAAGGAATTTCTTCCCTTCATTGCACTTCTCTTGAGTATTGATCTTTTTACACGAGGATCATTCAATATCAATACCAGCGTTGGTATCGATATGCAGAGAAACATGCCACATGGCCAAAATGCTGAATCTGATGATTCCTCACAGTGCAAGTGATACTCCTCATCTCTCCAAATAATCACTTGTTTAACACAAAGTCATTCATCCAGCAGTACCCGAGGATCCTCCAAAGAGACCCAGTACCAAAGACATCCAGTCATCACCTTAGGTCATTGATTAACATCCAAGATTCACAACCATACAGCAAAACAGGCCGCACCAGGACAGGAAAGACTTGAATTTTCATTCTCCTGCAAAGATATCTGAATCACCAAACGCCTCTGTCCAGTGACCTCATGACTCCACAAGCTCTTCCCAACTGCCTCTCCATCAACAAAAACAACATTTAAAAAAAATCTTGAATAGCTAAATAATGAAAGACATATGGGAAATAGCAATTAATTTGACTTCAGGGGATTTCATCATTTTTTGCCATATTCTAAAAAACTTTGCTTTTATTGTTTGTTTGTTATGTAAAAAAAGTTTTTTCAATGTTTCCCTTTTTTGCTCAGGGTTGTAGCAGTGGATCAGACACAAATCTGCATGTTGATTTGGCAGAGGTTTGACGCTGGATATCCTTGATGCAGCTCTGCATAACATGAAGAATGGGCAAGGGTGGGCTTGATCCAGGGACCTTCTATTTTGAAGGCAAAATGCAATGACAACTTGCTCGCCGCTTGCAATATAATATAATATAATATAATATAATATAATATAATATAATATAATATAATTCTTTGAGGCTCGTGACCTGATACCGGAACAGCGGCTGAAGAACTCTGAGACCAGGCATGCACATACCAGGTGCTCATGGTGCTCCTGCCTGCTAAAAATAAATGTTTTAGATGTTATATGCTTCATAACTTAATTCAAAAATGTACTAAAAATATATATTTTAAGTATTTAAGGGAATGCAATGACAACTTGCTCGCCGCTTGAAATATAACATAACATAATATAATATAATATAATATAATATAATATAATATAATATAATATAATATAATATAAAATATGAGGCTCATGACCTGATCCCAGAAAAAGCGGTTGAAGATCTCTGAGACCAGGCGTGCACATAACAGGTGCTCATGGTGCTCCTGCCTGCTAAAAATGAATGTTTTAGATGTTATATGCTTCATAACTTAATTAAAAAAATGTACTAAAAATATATATTTTAAGTATTTAAAGGAATGCAATGACAACTTGCTTGTCGCTTGAAACATAACATAACATAACATAACATAATATAATATAATATAATATAATATAATATAATATAATATAATATAAAATATGAGGCTCATGACCTGATCCCAGAAAAAGCGGTTGAAGATCTCTGAGACCAGGCGTGCACATAACAGGTGCTCATGGTGCTCCTGCCTGCTAAAAATGAATGTTTTAGATGTTATATGCTTCATAACTTAATTAAAAAATGTACTAAAAATATATATTTTAAGTATTTAAAGGAATGCAATGACAACTTGCTTGTCGCTTGAAACATAACATAACATAACATAATATAATATAAGATAACATAACATAACATAATATAATATAATATATGAGGCTCGCGACCTGATCCCAGAAAAAGCAGTTGAAGATCTCTGAGACCAGGCGTGCACATAACAGGTGCTCATGGTGCTCCTGCCTGCTAAAAATAAATGTTTTAGATGTTATATGCTTCATAACTTAATTCAAAAATGTACTAAAAATATATATTTTAAGTATTTAAGGGAATGCAATGACAACTTGCTCGCCGCTTGAAATATAACATAACATAACATAATACAACCCCTGGCAAAAATTATGGAATCACCAGCCTTGGAGGATGTTCATTCAGTTGTTTAATTTGTAGAAAAAAAGCAGATCACAGACATGACACAAAACTAAAGTCATTTCAAATGGCAACTTTCTGGCTTTAAGAAACACTATAAGAAATCAGGAAAAAAAAAATTGTGGCAGTCAGTAACGGTTACTTTTTTAGACCAAGCAGAGGGAAAAAAATATGGAATCACTCAATTCTGAGGAAAAAATTATGGAATCATGAAAAACAAAAGAACGCTCCAACACATCACTAGTATTTTATTGCACCACCTCTGGCTTTTATAACTGCTTGCAGTCTCTGAGGCATGGACTTAATGAGTGACAAACAGTACTCTTCATCAATCTGGCTCCAACTTTCTCTGATTGCTGTTGCCAGATCAGCTTTGCAGGTTGGAGCCTTGTCATGGACCATTTTCTTCAACATCCACCAAAGATTAAGATTAAGATCCGGACTATTTGCAGGCCATGACATTGACCCTATGTGTCTTTTTGCAAGGAATGTTTTCACAGTTTTTGCTCTATGGCAAGATGCATTATCATCTTGAAAAATGATTTCATCATCCCCAAACATCCTTTCAATTGATGGGATAAGAAAAGTGTCCAAAATATCAACGTAAACTTGTGCATTTATTGATGATGTAATGACAGCCATCTCCCCAGTGCCTTTACCTGACATGCAGCCCCATATCATCAATCACTGTGGAAATTTACATGTTCTCTTCAGGCAGTCATCTTTATAAATCTCATTGGAACGGCACCAAACAAAAGTTCCTGCATCATCACCTTGCCCAATGCAGATTCGAGATTAATCACTGAATATGACTTTCATCCAGTCATCCACAGTCCACGATTGCTTTTCCTTAGCCCATTGTAACCTTGTTTTTTTCTGTTTAGGTGTTAATGATGGCTTTCGTTTAGCTTTTCTGTATTTAAATCCCATTTCCTTTAGGCGGTTTCTTACAGTTCAGTCACAGATGTTGACTCCAGTTTCCTCCCATTCGTTCTACATTTGTTTTGTTGTGCATTTTCGATTTTTGAGACATACTGCTTTAAGTTTTCTGTCTTGACGCTTTGATGGCTTTCTTGGTCTACCAGTATGTTTGCCTTTAACAACCTTCCCATGTTGTTTGTATTTGGTCCAGAGTTTAGACACAGCTTACTGTGAACAACCAACATCTTTTGCAACATTGCATGATGATTTACCCTCTTTTAAGAGTTTGATAATCCTCTCCTTTGTTTCAATTGACATCTCTCGTGTTGGAGCCATGATTCATGTCAGTCCACTTGGTGCAACAGCTCTCCAAGGTGTGATCACTCCTTTTTAGATGCAGACTAACGAGCAGATCTGATTTGATGCAGGTGTTAGTTCTGGGGATGAAAATTTACAGGGTGATTCCATAATTTATTCCTCAGAATTAAGTGAGTCCATATTTTTTTCCTCTGCTTGGTCTAAAAAAGTAACCGTTACTGACTGCCACAGTTATTTTTCCTGATTTCTTATAGTGTTTCTTAAAGCCAGAAAGTTGCCATTTGAAATGACTTTAGTTTTGTGTCATGTCTGTGATCTGCTTTTTTTCTACAAAATTAAACAACTGAATGAACATCCTCCGAGGCCGGTGATTCCATAATTATTGCCAGGGGTTGTATAACATTAATATATGAGGCTCCCAACCTGATCCCGGAAAAAGCGGCTGAAGATCTCTGAGACCAGGCGTGCACATAACAGGTGCTTATGGTGCTCCTGCCTGCTAAAAATAAAATTTTAGATGTTATATGCTTCATAACTTTATTCAAAAAATGTACTAAAAATATATATTTTAAGTATTTAAGGGAATTTCAGGTCGATCAGAATATGCGATCTCGGTTTCGGGGGCGGGGCGAGCGCTGTGACGTGGCACGGGGAGCGGAAGAGCTTGTGTTTTGGTTCTAGGGGGAAGTTGCGAGAAGAAAGAAAGGAGGAGACGTGACGGGATTGATGAAAATTATTTTCTTGGTTTTCCCAACACCGCCGCTCCACAGTGTTACGGGTTTGGTTTGCAAATATTGCTGCGGTGGTATTTAAAGTCGAAGTCGTCGTCTGGCTCTCAGGTAGCGTAATTGACGTGAATCGGCAAGTTGTGGCTGTGCGGCTAGGCTAACATTCGCTAGCTCACTTGGGCTAACGTCGGGAATGTTTGATAGCGAAAAGGAATGGAAAAATCCAGGCCTTCTCGCTGCTGTTCGTTGACGTGTATGCATAACGATCAGATGGCCATCAGTATTACTCGGTTGTTAAGTGACGCTGTGATAGCTCACAGCTAAGTAAAAGACTGTGGGATGCTAACAGTGCTACAAAGCTAACATAGGTGTTTGTTTATTGAAGGTTTGGTTACACTCTGTTAGCCATCCGACACATTTCCACTTGACGAAGCTGCTTTGCAACATCAAGGATACATTATTAATCTGTCGTGTCATATTTAATGGGCGCAATGGATGCGGTCACTTGAGGGGTTAGCGAGCCAGCTAACTAGCTTGACTACAAACACAATTTGGAAAATGGCGTCCTGTCTAAATCAAAACATAGCATCAATACACGTTTTTTAAAATAACCTCAGTGAACAGCAGCTAAGTCGAAATATTATCAGGTTTGCAGAACACTGCATTTTTGTCTGGCCTGTCTGAATGTTTCAGATACAGTTCATCCCCTAAAACTAGTACAAACAGTTGACAGCCAAATGAAGGCTCTTGATTAGTTAAAAATTGTATTCCAATAGTGCTTTTAAACAAATACAATACTGTACACAAACTACACATTACTGTTAATACAGCACCCATTGTTATTCAAGCTACCCAGCAATTTGTCAGTTGCTTTCTGTACGTCTTTGGCATCCTGAAATCCCTCTTTTTCTTGCCATCAACGCAGTGGTTTCTTTTTGGATGCTGTAGGCTCCTGTCTATTTATTAGATGTATGAGATGGTGGAATATGGTACCATATCAATAGCCACTTCATAATTATTGATTCTCAGATAGGGTTGATCAAACTTGTCTGAGAATAGTTTTTCATAAAAGCAAATTAGACTGTGACTTTTACTCTGAGGTAATAGGTCTACAAATAGTTGTAATAACCCAATGATTGTGATATTTTTGTTAAGTCCCTTGAATTAAAGCTAAAAATCTACTTTCAAAGGTCTAAAAACATCTGGAATGTTTAATTTCAACTCTTGTGGTGGTGTAGATGCAAAGTTATAAAGCATGTCACTGTCTAAAACTCAATCAATTTTTTATATAGCGCCAAATCACAACAAACAGTTGCCCCAAGGCGCTTTATATTGTAAGGCAAGGCCATACAATAATTATGTAAAACCCCAACGGTCAAAACGACCCCCTGTGAGCAAGCACTTGGCTACAGTGGGAAGGAAAAACTCCCTTTTAACAGGAAGAAACCTCCAGCAGAACCAGGCTCAGGGAGGGGCAGTCTTCTGCTGGGACTGGTTGGGGTTGAGGGAGAGAACCAGGAAAAAGACATGCTGTGGAGGGGAGCAGAGATCGATCACTAATGATTAAATGCAGAGTGGTGCATATAGAGCAAAAAGAGAAAGAAACAGTGCATCATGGGAACCCCCCAGCAGTCTACGTCTATAGCAGCATAACTAAGGGATGGTTCAGGGTCACCTGATCCAGCCCTAACTATAAGCTTTAGCAAAAAGGAAAGTTTTAAGCCTAATCTTAAAAGTAGAGAGGGTGTCTGTCTCCCTGATCTGAATTGGGAGCTGGTTCCACAGGAGAGGAGCCTGAAAGCTGAAGGCTCTGCCTCCCATTCTACTCTTACAAACCCTAGGAACTACAAGTAAGCCTGCAGTCTGAGAGCGAAGCGCTCTATTGGGGTGATATGGTACTACGAGGTCCCTAAGATAAGATGGGACCTGATTATTCAAAATCTTATAAGTAAGAAGAAGAATTTTAAATTCTATTCTAGAATTAACAGGAAGCCAATGAAGAGAGGCCAATATGGGTGAGATATGCTCTCTCCTTCTAGTCCCCGTCAGTACTCTAGCTGCAGCATTTTGAATTAACTGAAGGCTTTTCAGGGAACTTTTAGGACAACCTGATAATAATGAATTACAATAGTCCAGCCTAGAGGAAATAAATGCATGAATTAGTTTTTCAGCATCACTCTGAGACAAGACCTTTCTGATTTTAGAGATATTGCATAAATGCAAAAAAAGCAGTCCTACATATATGTTTAATATGCGCTTTGAATGACATATCCTGATCAAAAATGACTCCAAGATTTCTCACAGTATTACTAGAGGTCAGGGTAATGCCATCCAGAGTAAGGATCTGGTTAGACACCATGTTTCTAAGATTTGTGGGGCCAAGTACAATAACTTCAGGTTTATCTGAGTTTAAAAGCAGGAAATTAGAGGTCATCCATGTCTTTATGTCTGTAAGACAATCCTGCAGTTTAGCTAATTGGTGTGTGTCCTCTGGCTTCATGGATAGATAAAGCTGGGTATCATCTGCGTAACAATGAAAATTTAAGCAATACCGTCTAATAATACTGCCTAAGGGAAGCATGTATAAAGTGAATAAAATTGGTCCTAGCACAGAACCTTGTGGAACTCCATAATTAACTTTAGTCTGTGAAGAAGATTCCCCATTTACATGAACAAATTGTAATCTATTAGACAAATATGATTCAAACCACCGCAGCGCAGTGCCTTTAATACCTATGGCATGCTCTAATCTCTGTAATAAAATTTTATGGTCAACAGTATCAAAAGCAGCACTGAGGTCTAACAGAACAAGCACAGAGATGAGTCCACTGTCCGAGGCCATAAGAAGATCATTTGTTTCTGTACTATGATGAATTCTAAAACCTGACTGAAACTCTTCAAATAGACCATTCCTCTGCAGATGATCAGTTAGCTGTTTTACAACTACCCTTTCAAGAATTTTTGAGAGAAAAGGAATGTTGGAGATTGGCCTATAATTAGCTAAGATAGCTGGGTCAAGTGATGGCTTTTTAAGTAATGGTTTAATTACTGCCACCTTAAAAGCCTGTGGTACATAGCCAACTAACAAAGATAGATTGATCATATTTAAGATCGAAGCATAAAACTGTGACTCTATATACTTCTCGAGGTTGGCTTTTGTTGTTGAGGGTGCATTATCCCTTTCTTATGTTGAGGTGTCATGTATTGTTGCAGCAGACACAATAACCCAGATAAGGCAGTTGATGGCATGTGTGTAGTTAAAGGTCTAATAGTCGGTTCTGTGGTGTGGGATAAGGTTCTGTGTATCACAAGGACTGATTCTCCCTGAAAAAATGTGTGATAGTCTTATTATCTCCTTATAATAGCCATCTGTTGTACACAAGTTAGTCCACAGTCAGATGTAAATAAAGTTACTAAACAATGCACACATGAGTGGCCTGTATTCTTACAGAGTTTGTCACAGTTGTAGTAGGCTCAACAAAAAGGCAGGTTGGTGAAATTCTAAGACTTGCAGTGCATGTCAACGAGAATTTGCAGTTCTTGTAGTTTTATTTATTTTTATGATAATGCTATTCCTACCGTCCGGGCACACTTGTTTGCCATTGTGGTAAATGCCCTCATTGTTGGTTATTTCAACTATAAATATCTTGAATAGTTAATGATCTATACCAGTAATTCTAAATAAAAGTGATTTCGTACGAGGTGTCACTAACTGCCCACACAACATTAGTCAACAGATTCTTTGGAGTTCTATTTTTCATACTTCATATTGAAAACAAAAATATTTTGCTCTATTTTCCATCCCTGAAGAGTCACACATAATCATCTCACAACTTAAAACCCCCCAGCTCATTAAAGAAACTGTCAGCAGCTCCAAAACACACTACAGTAGCTGTGATTGCTGTTACCATTGATATTTTGAGTTTTGTAGATGGTTACCAGAGTCCAGCTGACTGAATACTTAAGATAATTTTGGCATATATAACAGTAAGCCAATATTCCTTGTTATAATTCTTTGATTGGCGCATCTGAGACTATAATGCTTATTTAATACCCTGACACTCAGTGATCAATTTTCCTCTTCTTTCTTCTTGCAGCAGAGCTGCTGATAGTGAATTTTGGCACACAGGACACCAGGGGATCTGTCTAGGCCATGGCCAGTCGGGCAGGAACTACGAGACCCAATGGACCCAATGCAGGGAACAAGATCTGTCAGTTTAAGTTGGTGCTGTTGGGGGAGTCAGCTGTTGGAAAGTCCAGCTTAGTGCTCCGTTTTGTCAAGGGCCAGTTCCATGAATTTCAGGAGAGCACAATAGGAGGTAAGCTTCCTAAGATTGGACCAGGCTTCTTCACATTAGCTCCAGTCTTACTGTAGCTCACATTTGGGGAGTATTGGAGAATTGCATAATTACACTTTTCTGTTCTTGCATAATTGTGTCTTTATTTAAATAACTGTCCAATTATGTTATGTGTCATATGAAAGATGCATTTTATCACAGTCATTTAGGTGCTTTGCAGTAGTCAACCTATTAAGAATAAATAGTTATTTCTGAAGCTAAATCTCCAACAACAGAGTCAGTTCCTATTGTACATTAAGTTACTTACAGAAAGCTGTTTCCTTTTAGGTGGTATTGACAGTAATTCTAGAAGTCGGCTAATACAGAAAACTGTAAAAATTTATTAACTTTTTGAAGTTATTATGGACTGTGTTATTCAACGAAAGTGGTTCATTTCTGTGTCTTCAGCGGCCTTTCTCACCCAGACAGTGTGTCTAGATGACACAACAGTGAAGTTTGAAATCTGGGACACTGCGGGTCAAGAGCGTTACCACAGTTTGGCACCCATGTATTACAGAGGAGCACAGGCTGCCATTGTTGTCTACGACATTACAAACGAGGCACGTGAATTTGTTCGCAATAACGCAGAGAACATCACTCCCACTTTTAGCTGTGCAGGTGATACAGGCTGAGTGTTCATCTGAGAATTTTGCATTCTTATTTCCAGGAGTCTTTTGCACGAGCAAAGAACTGGGTGAAGGAGCTGCAAAGACAAGCTAGCCCTAATATAGTCATCGCTCTGTCTGGCAACAAGGCTGACTTGGCCAACAAGAGAGCTGTTGATTTCCAGGTCTGACCAAAAGATATGTTTCTGTGTCTTATGGTTCGCTTTCATGTGTTAACTTGATCACAACAATATTTGTAAATGAAGCTTGAATGCATGTAGGCATAGGGTTCAATACAATCCTTGTGTTGTTTGTGATGTTTCCACAGGATGCCCAGTCCTATGCCGATGACAACAGTTTACTTTTCATGGAGACGTCAGCCAAGACATCTATGAATGTGAATGAGATATTCATGGCAATTGGTGGGTAACTTTTAAAATGTAAATTATAGACGTTTGTCTCTACATTTGTAAAGGCATATTAATGGTCAAATTTGGTTAAAGTTGGTGGTTCATGCACAGAGTATTTTCACGGGATGTAACTTTCCGTCTGTCAAAAACTGTCCTCTCCAGAAATGCTTATAGTCCATCACTATTTTAGAATGCAGAAACACAATAGCAGTTGCATACTCTGAGTACATACTTACCATCAATTGTTTTTAGTAGATCATATATATGGGTAGATTGCACTAATCTTAGTCTATTTAATTTACACAACAATTATCTTAGTCAAAAAGAGTCCTCTCTGGAAAGTACAGGAGATCGTATCTATGAGCTCATATATGCAGACATCTAACAGGTCTGAAACTTTGGGGATTTAAGTACCCCAGTCAGCAGTTAGATGTGGATGAATAACTTGACCAAAGTAACCACTTTGATTTTTTTTTTTTTTGGTACCACTGACACATACTTGTGTACCCTGACTATGAAACATCCCAATTACAAATAATTTGATTGGCAACAGTAAAAAGCTAATGACTAGTTTATCATATACATGGTGATAAAAGCACTCACTCTCAGCAGGAATATAGCATTTGTCCAGTCTGCTGTCACATAAGATTTTTTTTTGTTTCTGTTGCAACAGACCTTTTGTGACAAATCAGCTGATTATAGACAATGGCAAAATAAGCCTCTCCATCAGTGAGGTTGACCAGATTTGCTCCATCCAATTTTTACCTGACCACACAACACCTTTCTGAAAAATATTATTTATTTGCCCAATCCAAGCTATTTAATATTGAGAATCTGCTGATACCAAGTCCACATCTGATACTGTGCTTTATACATGCCCAGAGCACATTGCAAGCACATTAAAGTGTACGAGGTCTGTTAGAAAAGTATCCGACCTTATTATTTTTTTTAAAAAACCATATGGATTTGAATCACGTGTGATTGCGCCAGACAAGCTTGAACCCTCGTGCACATGCGTGAGTTTTTTCATGCCTGTCGGTTGCATAATTCGCCTGTGAGCAGGCTTTGAGTGAGGTGTGGTCCACCCTCTCGGCGGATTTTTATTGTGAATAAAAGTCTGAACGATTTGGAGCTTTGCTGCATCAATTTTTTTCCAGAAACTGTGAGAGACCTCCAGGTGGACACCGTTCGAAAAATTAATATGGCTTTCAGGGACGATTTTATGGGGATTAAACAGATTACGGAGTGTTACTGCTGCTTTAAGGACTGCCCACAACTCCTGAGAGCACGGCGCGCTCCCAGCCCCCATCGACAGGCTGACACCCCGCTGGAACAACCAGATCATTTCCAACGTAAAGGCTTTGTTGATCCGGGACCTCATCTGACTTTCACAAAAAGGCAGAAGATGTGGACATCAGCAATTTTTCGGTACATTCCACTGTTACAGGAGTTTTTTTCATGGAAAGAAAAGCGGAGGGACGCGCCACGGAGCCGTTCATTACGCGGCACAAAACCACCTCGGTGTTGGTCTCACAGGACGGCTTTTAGGTGGATTTCAGATGGATTCCGTTTGCTTTCCAGTCGTGTGAATATCCGATTGTGATTGTGCATGAGCTGGACATGCCAGAACATCTCCCGTGAGCCTTCATCACGGCGTTGCTTTGCGCCAAGCGGCTGCACCGCGATGCACGGTGGAGCCGCTTCTCTTTCCATGACAAAAACTCCTGTAACAGTGAAATGTGCCGTTCATTTTTAAACTGGACGCTGTCTTGATCCGGTGTGTCATCTGACTAGCACAGGAATTGTGAAAAGACGTGGACATCAGCACTTTTTCGGCGCATTAAGACAGACGTGCGGAGGAGTTCCGCGCGTTGCGGTGCAGCTGCTCGGCGCAAAGCAACGCCGTGATGAAGCCTCATGGGACATGTTCTGGTATGTCCAGCTCATGCACAATCACAATCGGATATTCACACGACTGGAAAGCAACCGGAATCCGTCTGAAATCCACCTGAAAGCCGTCATATATATATATATATATATATATATATATATATATATATATATATATATACACTCACAAAAATATAAACGCAACACTTTTGGTTTTGCTCCCATTTTGTATGAGATGAACTCAAAGATCTAAAACTTTTTCCACATATACAATATCACCATTTCCCTCAAATATTGTTCACAAACCAGTCTAAATCTGTGATAGTGAGCATTTCTCCTTTGCTGAGATAATCCATCCCACCTCACAGGTGTGCCATATCAAGATGCTGATTAGACACCATGATTAGTGCACAGGTGTGCCTTAGACTGCCCACAATAAAAGGCCACTCTGAAAGGTGCAGTTTTATCACACAGCACAATGCCACAGATGTCGCAAGATTTGAGGGAGCGTGCAATTGGCATGCTGACAGCAGGAATGTCAACCAGAGCTGTTGCTCGTGTATTGAATGTTCATTTACCATAAGCCGTCTCCAAAGGCGTTTCAGAGAATTTGGCAGTACATCCAACCAGCCTCACAACCGCAGACCACGTGTAACACCAGCCCAGGACCTCCACATCCAGCATGTTCACCTCCAAGATCGCCTGAGACCAGCCACTCGGACAGCTGCTGAAACAATCGGTTTGCATAACCAAAGAATTTCTGCACAAACTGTCAGAAACCGTCTCAGGGAAGCTCATCTGCATTCTCGTCGTACTCATCGGGGTCTCGACCTGACTCCAGTTCGTCGTCGTAACCGACTTGAGTGGGCAAATGCTCACATTCGCCGGCGTTTGGCACGTTGGAGAGGTGTTCTCTTCACGGATGAATCCTGGTTCACACTGTTCAGGGCAGATGGCAGACAGCATGTGTGGTGTCGTGTGGGTGAGCGGTTTTCTGATGTCAATGTTGTGGATCGAGTGGCCCATGGTGGCAGTGGGGTTATGGTATGGGCAGGCGTCTGTTATGGACGAAGAACACAGGTGCATTTTATTGATGGCATTTTAAATGCACAGAGATACCGTGACAAGATCCTGAGGCCCATTGTTGTGCCATACATCCTAGTACATCACCTCATGTTGCAGCAGGATAATGCATGGCCCCATGTTGCAAGGATCTGTACACAATTCTTGGAAGCTGAAAATGTCCCAGTTCTTGCATGGCCGGCATACTCACCGGACATGTCACCCATTGAGCATGTTTGGGATGCTCTGGACCGGCGTATATGACAGCGTTTACCAGTTCCTGCCACTATCCAGCAACTTTGCACAGCCATTGAACAGGAGTGGACCAGCATTCCACAGACCACAATTGACAACCTGATCAACTCTATGTGAAGGAGATGTGGTGCACTGCATAAGGCAAATGGTGGTCACACCAGATACTGACTGGTATCCCCCCCCCCAATAAAACAAAACTGCACCTTTCAGAGTGGCCTTTTATTGTGGACAGTCTAAGGCACACCTGTGCACTAATCATGGTGTCTAATCAGCATCTTTGTATGGCACACCTGTGAGGTGGGATGGATTATCTCAGCAAAGGAGAAGTGCTCACTATCACAGATTTAGACTGGTTTGTGAACAATATTTGAGGGAAATGGTGATATTGTGTATGTGGAAAAAGTTGTAGATCTTTGAGTTCATCTCATACAAAATGGGAGCAAAACCAAAAGTGTTGCGTTT